>NC_084745.1:17318607-17388607 GCF_033978785.1 Entelurus aequoreus | reverse complement strand
GTTTTTGAAAAAATGCTCTCTATGTGTTATTGTTATCAAGTAATTGGGCAGTGTTTGTGACATGTCAAGCACTCACACGTTCAAACTTGTCATGTTTGGTTCGGTGTCTTTGCTTGTACGTCTGGTCAAGTGTAAAAGTGACCGTCTCCACCGTGGACTGCACCAAACGAGCTGACCGAGGCCACTTGAGAGATAGGTCTCGGTCTGTTTGCGAGTGAACTGTGGGGCGGTTTGGTCCACTTGAGCTTCAAGTGTAAAAAGGACAGCAAAAAGCATGCTTGGTATGAAAGAGAAAGTGTGTCAGAAGTGCACTGTGCTCTGCTCTCTCCGTCTGTCTGTCACATACTTTAGATGCTCTACATCAGGGGTGTCAAACGTACGGCCCGAGGGCCGGATCAGGCCCGCGATAAGGTTTTGTCCGGCCCGTGGGATGAGTTTGCGAAATATAAAAATGTACCGGAAATTTTTGAATGAAAGAAACAGCTGTTCTAAATGTTTCCACTGGATGTCGCAATAGCAATTCTTTGTATGTTTGTAAATGATGCAAAATAAACCACATGATGGTAGTACATTAGTCGAGGAAAATGAGCAAACTACATAAATAACATCCTGTAATTTGATTTTGATACAATTTTTTTTATCTTGATAGATTGAAAATAAACACCAGTGAGTTGACTGTTGAACATTATCACATCATTTATTCAGAAAATATAAATAAAGATAGAATACTATTACCGCAAAATGTATGTGTAAAAAAACAACAACATTATGATTTGTACAATTTCAGGATGTGCTTGTTCTATTTTTAAACAAAGAAAAGAATCTGAAGTTGTCTTTATTTTTAAGTTATCGTGCCGTGATTTTACCAGTCCGGCCCACTTGGGAGTACATTTTTCTCCATGTGGCCCCCCCCATCTAAAATGAGTTTGACACCCCTGCTCTACATGAAATATAAAATGGTAAATATAACAAAACATAAAAATAACCCACGTGCAGTGGAACCTCAATTTATGAACCCTTCTATTCTTTTCCATCAAGCCAAATATGCATCCGTGAGCGAATTTTGTCTCTGCGTACGAAACCTTCATTCAGTCAGTCATGCCTGCAGGCAAAAAGCAGGGCACCAAGTTTTGTTTATGTTTTGCCAGCTCAATATGGCTCCAAAAAGCCAACAAAGCAGCCTGGAAAGAAGGAGGGATTCGCTGTGGGCTTAAAAAGGACTGTTTGCGAGGAATAAGGCCATTAACGACAACATCCTGGGTCACACAGACCAATTTTAAAGCGCCACCAAAAACAAAGCACGCTGGACAGATTCCTGGTGCGGCGAGGACTAAGTGAAGTCCAGCCAGATCCGAGTGAGACCAGCAAAAGAGGAAGAAAGGAGCAGGAGAAAAGGGACTCACTTTCAGCTTGGAGTCCTCCACCACCTTACTCTCTTTACCTCGCTCTCTCTCTGCATTCATCATCATTCTTCTTCTCTGCTCGCTGGCATGCCACAAATACTCGCCAGCAAAAGGTAAAATTTATTTGACTTTTTTTTTTTTTTATTGGAGCAACATGGTCAACGTTTTTGAGGGCACCAAAAATGGAATTTTGTGTTTGTGTGCACGTTGAAAGTTCATCTTATTGCTGGTGTTGTGACATTTTTATAATACTGTAAAGCAGGGGTCCCCAAAATTTTTGACTCGGGGGCCGCATTGGGTTAAAAAAATTTGGCCGGGGTCAGGGCTGTACACATATATATATATATATATATATATATATATATATATATATATATATTTTTTTTTTTTAAATATATATATATATATATATATATATATATATATATATATATATATATATATATATATATATTTACACTACCGTTCAAAAGTTTGGGGTCACATTGAAATGTCCTTATTTTTGAAGGAAAAGCACTGTACTTTTCAATGAAGATAACTTTAAAGTAGTCTTAACTTTAAAGAAATACACTCTATACATTGCTAATGTGGTAAATGACTATTCTAGCTGCAAATGTCTGGTTTTTGGTGCAATATCTACATAGGTGTAGAGAGGCCCATTTCCAGCAACTATCACTCCAGTGTTCTAATGGTACAATGTGTTTGCTCATTGGCTCAGAAGGCTAATTGATGATGAGAAAACCCTTGTGCAATCATGTTCACACATCTGAAAACAGTTTAGCTCATTACAGAAGCTACAAAACTGACCTTCCTTTGAGCAGATTGAGTTTCTGGAGCATCACATTAGTGGGGTCAATTAAACGCTCAAAATGGCCAGAAAAAGAGAACTTTCATCTGAAACTCGACAGTCTATTCCTGTTCTTAGAAATGAAGGCTATTCCACAAAATTGTTTGGGTGACCCCAAACTTTTGAACGGTATATATATATATATATATATATATATATATATATATATATATATATATATATATATATATATATATATATATATATATATATATATATATATATATACATTGTCTTTATATTCCAGCGAGTTAATCCATTTTGTCATTTAACATTGTCACATTATCGATGGTAACATTTATTTTTAGACAATATGATTTGCCTGAGCGGCTAGGAGACACCGAGAGTAACAAGCGGTAGAAATTGGATTAGAAATGAAAGATTAAAAAAATAAAAACATTAAAAAAATTTTTTTTTAAAAACACATTTTTACTTTGGACTTCCCGTGGGTCGGATTTTGGATGCTGGGGGGCCGGATCCGGCCCGCGGGCCGTAGTTTGGGGACCCCTGCTGTAAAGAGATTGTTGATACATTGTTTCCCTGTTATGTTGGTTTTATATACAGTGTATACAGTGCATCTGGAAAGTATTCACAGCGCTTGTCTATTTCCACATTTTGTTATGTCACATCATTATTCCAAAAGGGAATACCGTATTTTCCGGACCATAGGGCACATCGGATTATAAGGCGCACTGCCGATGAATGGTCTATTTTTGTATCTTTTTTCACATATAAAGTGCACCGGATTATAGGGCGAGTCATTTTATATATTTTTCTAAATGTAAAACACTTCCTTGTGGTCTACATAACATGTAATGGTGGTTATTTGGTCAAAATGTTGCATAGATTATGTTTTACAGATCAGCTTCAAGCCGCTTTCTGACAGTCCCTTCAGGATGCGCCGTTTTGTGGGCGGTCTTATTTACGTGGCTCACCTTCGGCAGCGTCTTCTCCCCGTCATCTTTGTTGTAGCGGTGTAGCGTGCAAGGACGGGAGTGGAAGAAGTGTCAAAAGATGGAGCTAACTGTTTTAATGACATTCAGACTTTACTTCAATCAACAACGGAGCAGCATCTCCTCATCCGGAAACAATAACAAAAAACCGTGAAAAACCGTCTGACCAAAACTCTAATAACTTAAAGTTCCTTGGGTGAATAATGTAAACTCACTACACCGGTATGTTTTAGCGCTTTCATGGCGAGTTTACTGACAGATATAAGTAAGAACTTTACACTACTTTATATTAGAAATGGCAACAGTGGAGGATGAATGTCACATAACAAGAAGATAGAGAAAAAGAAGAAGCTTATCGACTACAGCGTTGGCACGGACTACAAAGGCGGAAGCCTTTTCAGGACTTATGCAGATCCCAAATACAGATCAGCAGGTACCAGAAGGTAAGAAAAGTTGCTTTTGCATAATATTGTGAAACAAAACAGCAGATAATGTCTTACCTTATACACACACCATAATAATACTCGTATGTTTAACGCGCCGACAATCCATCAAGTGGTGCGGCTTCATAGCTTACCAAAGTTGGACTGAAACATTTTGATAGATATTTGAACGCCGTGTGTAATGTTCTATATTTTCAATGCAACATATACAATGTTGGTGTTTACTTGAGTCATATTGCCATCATAGTGCAGTCTACATGTATCTCTTATGTTTGCTATTCATACTTATCATTACACCATGTACAAAATAAAATTGCTTTGAGGTCGGTAAGCAAAACCAGATTTATTCAGTACATTAGGCGCGCTGTCGAGTTTTGAGGGAAAAAAAGATTTTAGGTGCGCCGTATAGTCCGAAAAATACGGTACATTTATTTTTGTCCTCTAAATTCTACAGACAATACCCCGTAATGACAATGTGAAAAGTGTTTTCTTGAATTTTACAATTTCATTCAAGATAACAAAATAAATATCACATGCACATAAGTAATCACAGCATTTGCTCAATACTTTGTTGATGCAAGCTTTGGGCAGTTTCCCCCATTCCTCTTTGCAGCACCTCTCAAGCTCCATCAGGTTGGATGGGAAGTTGTTGTTTTTTTCATCCAGGATTTCTCTGTACATTATTGCATTCATCTTTCCCTCTATCCTGACTAGTCTCCCAGTTCCTACTGCATGTAAAAGTTGTTTTAATTTTTAATAAATTTGCAAAACATTAAAAAAAAACACTTTTCACATTGTCATTATGGGGTATTGTGTGTATAAATTTTGAGGACATAGATGTAATTATTCCATTTTGGAATAAGACTGTAACATAAAATGTGGAAAAAGTGAAGCATTGTGAATTATTTCCAGGCGTACTGTATGCACTTTATACTGTCTACAAAGTGTGCTTTTGGGGGGTTTTTTACTAAAAAAAATGACTTTTATCAAGGCTCAAACCAATTATTGATATTTACAATGTTTCTTATGGAGAACTCTGCTTCACTGTACAAACTTTTCGGTTTATGAACATGTTCAAGAACCAATTGAGTTCGTAAGTTGAGGTTCCGCCGTATTTAACCCAGCAAATGGAATTTTGGTCTGTAATATTTGAGTTAGGTCGCGTAATATTCTTCTCAAGTTCTGTCTTCATGCATCTGTCCTTTTGGTCTTTAAAAAAATAGCTGTGAAAACAATATTTGTTGTAATAGTTGCAGTGAAAGTCATTGTTAGTCAGCAACAGAATAACTACCAAAGAGTTTGGTTGAGTATTATATCATTTCTTATGAATGCCATACATTTTATGTATGTGAGGTTTTTGTTATATGTTCATATTTGATGCACTTTTGTAGGCTAACAGATGCCATGTTTTAGGGACAAATGTAAATGTTTTGTTGATTGTTACACGCTGTGCTCAGGTAGAACTGAAATAAATGTTGAACAGAGTGCACTGCAAAAACTGAAATCTAAGTAAGATTAAACATCTCAAATTAGGGTGATATTTGCTTATTTTCTGTCTGATAAGATAATTCTTATCACTAAGCAGATTTTATGTCAGAGTGTTTTACTTGTTTTAAGGGTTTTGGTCCTAAATGATCTCAGTAAGATATTACAGCTTGTTGCTGAGATTTTATGACCTATATTGAGTAAAACATGCTTGAAACTAGAATATCAACTGTTGCAAAGCTGTGTCATCAACACTCACAAGTATAAAACTACTTTTTTAAAGTAATAATTTTATTTATTTCAAACATGAAAAAAAAATCATGATTTTGACACAATTAAAACAGATGACAGCCAAATGGACTTTGCTGTTTTATTGTCAATGAAACAATAGAAAATACGTACTCATATGGTAGTACAGTTGGCACAGTACAGTAGACGGACAGTTAATATTTAAACATTTAACATTTGACATTTCAAACAATTTTTAACAGAAATAGTTCATGCACATTCAGATAAATTCTTCAAAATTACAATTAAAAAAAATTGGGCCGGGAGCCGGGCTGTATATATGCGTACTAATTGACTGAAAGAGCATGCACTTGGCGCGATGATGTCATGTTGTCGATGGAAAAATGCATCTTTAGACCATATGATTTGCCTGAGCAGCTAGGAGACCCCGAGAGTAACAAGTGTAAGTTTGCTGGTTTCAAGAAATGTAATGCAGAGCGCATATCATTATGTCAAGATAATGCCACTAGCATTTACTTAATTTAAGAATATTTTTCAACATATTGAGCAAAAAGGTCTCTTTTTTTTTTTTTTTTACCAAGAAAAGTGCACTTGTTATTAGTGAGAATATACTTATTTTAAGGTATTTTTGGGTTCATTGAGGTTAGCTAATTTTACTTGTTTTGGAAAGTCTGGACAAGCCGAATTTTCTTGTTCTATTGGCAGATCATTTTTGCTTAGTTCAAATAAAATACCCCTAATTTTTGGGGTTTTTTTCTTGTTTTTGAACACTGACTTTTTGCAGTGTGATAGTGTTGTTGAAATTGCACATACTTTTATTAAAAATTCTTAGGCTGTCATATTATATTTTGTAAAAGAATAATTCATTTGATACGTAGAATTGTGTAATTCTTCTTCTTTGCGGTAATTAATACAAAGAAAAAAAGTGGACTTATTATTACTTCGATGACATTTTGCGATGAGATTACTTGAGGTCGGATTAAGCTGGATGCGGCCCCCGGACCAAAATGAGTTTGACACCCTTGCACAAAAGTGTGCGTCATTCACTCTTTTAATTTTAGGTCTGAATCAGAGTACTGAACCAACAACCCAGAGTACTGACCCTCAAGTGTGAACATTCGTGGCTTTCGTTCCATGAATGTGTCAGAGCAGCCATTAGCGTTTAAGTGCACATCAGCGTGGTGCAGCTCACCCATTAGCAGTCATCAGGGTCATGCATCTGCGAGCTGAAGTATCCTTCAGCAAAGCGCCAATTGTCTGCGGCGAATGTACCTCCTCCGCTGGTGCTGCACAAAACACGTGAATATCGTGAGAATGATCAAGAGAGACTGCATCACTTCGTTAAGCCTTGGCGGAGGTCTGCACTAGTTGTGCCATCTTCTTAATAAAACTGTTTATGTGCACACATTATCGATGTTGGCACCGACGGATCCCCTCAAGGGGCGAGAGGGAGACCACAAACCAAAATGTACTTCTAATTAAAGGCCATTAAACACATCTTCTATCTTGTTGGCTGTCAGACAACAGTGTTAGCGTGCTGGCCCGCAGCCATGTAATTAAAATGTGTTCCTCGTTTGCCGTCTTCATATCTTTAACGGCCGTGTTGTGATTATTATTCCAGAGGAGATTTTCCGCTCCCACGTCGCCCACTGGTGGTCTCCGGATGGCGCGAGGTTAGCGTACGCTACCATCAACGACAGCCTGGTGCCCAAGATGGAGCTGCCCATGTTTACTGGCATGCCGTACCCCACGGGGAAGGAGTACCACTACCCCAAGGTTGCACCTGGGACTATTGAAATGACGGCGTCACTTGGCTAAAATCCCCCGCTTTTCAGGCTGGAGAGGAGAACCCGGTTATCACTTTGTATGTGGTCAACCTGAATGGTCCTCTTCACACCATCGAGATGAGGAGACCTGATGACCCAAGATTAAGGTGAGGAGCGCTAACAGTATGGAAGTGATATTATTTATCTCCCAATTACAACAGTTACAGTATCTCTAAGTATCTCTACGCAGAGGCGTGTAATGTGTGTTTACTGAGCCACGTTGGTTAACCCTTGTGTGGTGTTCAGGTCTGTGGGACCCGTTTTAATTTTTTATTAAAAGAAAAACGATACAATTAATTTATTTTTTAAACTGAGACTCACTGACTTTGGCTCATTTTCTTTCTGTGAAGAACATATATCAGAATACATATTTAATGACCACACACCATACACCCCCCCTACACATTTCTATTACATATAAGATGTCCGGGTCCACTGGACCCGGGGCTAATAGAAGTGTGGAAATTAATGTTCTGTGTACCACACGCACCCACCCACACACACACACACACACACACACACACACACACACACATACACGCACACACACACACATACACAGCAGGCCTAGACTGGAGGAGGACAGAGTGTAGGTACACAGAACATCAGAGGGTCAAATGTGCGAGAAAATGAGAGCAGACAGTGTTGACAAACAATGTTGCAACCTTGTGTGGGAACCGCAGGTGCAGAAACACAAAAGAAGAATCCCTGTGGGATGCAGAAACTGGTAGAGAAGTTTTCCGTGCAACGTTCATATTGTTGTTACTCTGCCAGCGTTTGTGGGTCTGATGGACCCGTTGCATTTTGTGGCTTTTAATGCCTCACAATCAAACACTTTTATGTTAAAATACTGAACAGGTGTTTATTGGGATAAGATTGTTTATCTTATCCCAATAAACATCTGTTCAGTATTTTGGGATAAGATTGTTTATCTTATCCCAATAAACATCTGTTCAGTATTTTAACATAAAAGTGTTTGATTGTGAGGCATTAAAAGCCACAAAATGCAACGGGTCTATCAGACCCACAAACACTGGCTGAGTAACAACAATATGGACATTACACAAGGGTTAAGAGGGCCGCTTGTAACAGTTTTATATATACATATATATAAAGTTAAAAAGTTAAAGTACCCATGATAGTCACACACACACACATACTAGGTGTAGCGAAATTATTCTCTGCATTTAACCCATCACCCTTGATCACCCCCTGGGAGGTGAGGGGAGCAGTGGACAGCAGTGATAGCCACGCCCAGGAATCATTTTTGGTGATTTAACCCCCAATTCCAACCCTTGATGCTGAGTGCCAAGCAGGGAGGTAACGGGTCCCATTTTTATAGTCTTTGGTATGACTCGGCCGGGGTTTGAACTCACAACCTACCCATCTCAGGGCGGACACTCTAACCACTAGGCCACTGAGTAAGTTAAAGCCGAACTGAAATGTTAACAGTTAGCATGCTGGCCAGATAGCGTCAAGTGACAATAAAAATAAGGTAAAAAAGCTAGCATTCTACTATTAACTATAGCATGCTTATATTTAACATTAGTAAAATACCAAAATATGACACTGAGTTGTATACTTGTTGAATTAGCTTAGAAAGCTAGCATGCTAATTGTAACATGCGTCAAAAAATAAAATATATTACTCTGAGGTATGTACCGAAAAAAGTGTTTAAAATGCTGGACTGCTAACGTTAACATGCATCAAGTACCAAAATATGGTATACCTACAAAATTAGCTATAAAACGCTAGCATTAGCGATATTATCGGCAAATAAATGCTTTAAAATGTAATATCGGAATTTATCGGTATCGCTTTCAAAATTATCAGTATCGGTTTAAAAAAGTACAATTTCTGACTTTTTAAAACGCCGCTGTGTACACGGACGTAGGGAGAAGTACAGAGCGCCAATGAACCTTAAAGGCACTGCCTTGCCATGTGATAGCAGTGATAGCCACGCCCAGGAATCATTTTTGGTGATTCAACCCCCAATTCCAACCCTTGATGCTGAGTGTCAAGTCAAGCAGGGAGGTAATGGGTCCCATTTTTATAGTCTTTGGTATGACTCGGCCGGGGTTTGAACTCACCCATGTCAGGGCGGACACTCTAACCACAAGGCCACGGAGCAGGTCAACATAGTCGAGGTTTCTGTGGTTTATCCGTTATACAGTGCTCAATACCGGGGTAGAGCGGAATATACGTTAGGTCAGGAAAAAACACAGAGGCTATTTCATCCAGACAGGCCTGTTTCGCAGGTTTCCCTGCTCGTCAGCAGGGAAATCTGAAAATCCCCTGAAGAGCAGGGAAACCAGTGAAACAGACTTGTAGGGATGACATTTTAATTTATTTACCCCAAAAAAAATGCTTAGGACATTTTGTTGCATGATCAGATATTAAAGTGTAGAACATATGCAATTGCAGGCATACTTGTTTCTGTCAAAATCAAAAGAAAATATTACATTTATACAGAAGCTCTTTGTTATTTTCGGCCTATTGCATGAAATGATGTGGCAGGCCACTTAAATGATGTGGAGTGGCCACGTTAAATTAAATGACGTGGGGGGCCACTTAAATGACTGACGGACCACTTAAATGATGTGTGGGGCCACTTAAATGATTGACGGACCACTTAAATGATGTGGGGGACCACTTAAATGATGTGGCGGGCCACATTAAATGATCGGCGAGCGACATTCAATGATCGGTGAGACATTAAATGATGTGGCGGGCCACATTAAATGATCGGCGAGCGACATTCAATGATCGGTGAGACATATTAAATGTTGTGGCGGACCACTTTAAATGATCGGTGGGTCACATTAAATGATTTGGCAGATATTAAATGATGTGGCAGACATTAAATGATGTGGCAGTCCGCTTAAATGATCAGCGAGCAATTTTACATGATATGATGGCCCACTTTAATGATGTGGCGGGTCACTTGAAATGATCGGTGGGTCACAATAAATGAGGTGCCAGTCCGCTTAAATGATCAGCGGATCATTTTACATGATATGACGGGCCACTTTAATGATGTGTCGAGCCACTTCAATGATCACATGAAATGATCGGCAAGCAACATTCAATGATCGGCGAGACAAACTAAAATGTTGTGGCGGGCCACTTCAAATGATCGGTGGGTCACATTAAATGCCGTGGCAGATATTAAATGACATGGCGGTCCGCTTAAATCAGGGGTGTCCAAAGTGCGGCCCGGGGGCCATTTGCGGCCCGCAGCTGATTGTTTACCGGCCCGCCACACATTCTGGAAATGCTATTGCAAAAATTTAAAAAACATTAAAAAAAAGTGGAATGAGGTGAAATATAACTAGAAAAAGTTGCAATGTTGACACAAAGCTGCCATGCAGGCTGCTCTTTTTTTCTTTTGTCTATCTTTATTTTATTTTCTTTTTTGCCATTGCTCAAAAAAAAAAAATCAATGTTATAATGGATTATTGACCTATTCAAGGATCCAATTATTTCAAATATTTCACTTTAAAATGTTTTATGTGGAAAATATTGCAGAAAATATTGTGTGGTTGCCATACAAAAACATCAACGTTTTCTTTGACAAAAGAGCATAAAACAAACAAAATAATAGTTCAAACGTAAAATTGACAGATGTGTCTGAAGTTGATCCCGTAACTTAAGTGTTGAAAGTTTTAAAAAAAAATAATGAAAATGTATCACTTTATGAGTGGGGCACCTTTTGGATCCCAAATATATTTAATGGGATTTTATTTATCTTTTCACTGTGGTTACTCAAAAATAATAATGAATTAAAATCAACGGTGTCTTGCATTATTGATATTTTTAAGGCTCTAATTACTTCACATCAAACATTGCTTTCTGAATGTTTTGGGCAGTGGGGGAAATACTGCATATTTCAGTTTTATTATAAAAAAAACAAAGTTGTCTTTGACAGAAAAGGCATAAAACTTTTTTTTTTTTTTTTTACTTTATATCAACCTGAAGTTGATATACTGTAGAGATTTACTGTAAGCGTTAAATAAATAAATAAAATAATAATATGACTTGTTTTTATCATTTTAATGACTTAGACCCTTTATGGTCCCTGGGAGCCCTAAAGGTTAAAAAAAAAAAAAAAACATATATTTTGTTATGGTTTGAAAATTAAAAATATCAAAATGGCCCACGCATGCTTTATTTTTTCCGTGTGCGGCCCTAAGTGGAAAAAGTTTGGACACCCCTGACTTAGACCCTTTATGGTCCCCAGGAGCCCTAAAGGTTAAAAAAAAAAAAAAATCCATATATTTTGTTATGGTTTGAAAATTAAAAATATCAAAATGGCCCCCACATGCTTTATTTTTTCCTTGTGCGGCCCTCAGTGGAAAAAGTTTGGACACCCCTGGCTTAAATGATCAGCGGATCATTTTACATGATATGACGGGCCACTTTAATGACGTGGCGGGCCACTTTAAATGATCGGCGAGCAACATTCGATGATCGGTGGGTCACATTAAATGATGTGGCGGTCCGCTTAAAGGATCCGCAAACTATTTTGCATGATATGACGGGCCTCGTCAAATTATGTGGCGAGCCACTTAAATAACGTGGCGGATCACTTCAATGACGTGGCGGGCCACTTTAAATGATCAGCGAGCGACATTCAATGATTAGCGAGCCATATTAAATGATCAGAGAGCAATATTAAATGATGTGGCGAGACGCTTAAATGATATGGCGGGCCAGATCTGGCTCCCGGGCCTTTACTCTTCCACCTGTGCCCTAAAGTGTTTTGGTCTGCCAAGGGACAATGAACTTCAATGCACTTTAGAGTAGTCCGTGTACAGCTTGTATAAATCTACTATCCACTGAAAATGTGTGAACACAGACATTATAGTCTAAAAAAGATGTCAACACAAGTGAGCAGCAAAATGATTGTGCCGTGCCGACAGTCAATCAATCATGTTGGTGGTGGCTTTCATCCCAGTGGGGCTGCACGAGTGCTGCCGGCAACTGCGTTTAATTGAGGATAAATATGAGTGGCAACATGTACTGTGACATTGTGAAGCAGGAATTGGGCGGCATGGCAGTTTTTTTTCCCCCCCAGTCCAAACACACATCCAAGATGATCAAGTGCCTTGCTGAGGAAGGTGAAGGTGATGGAGTGGCCAAGTATGTCTCCTCCATACCTGAACCTAATGGAGCACCTGTGGGGAATCCGCAAGTGGCAGGAAGAGGAGGGAGAGAGGGGGGGGGGGGGGGTGTCCAACATCCACCGGTGATGTCATCACAAAAGGGTGGAAGAGGATTCCAGTGCAAGAGAAGAATGATACTTAACACTTATGGACACAATTTGGACATGTTGACAGTGAAGTGAACTCAATTGTGTTTCCACACGTCTGTGTGGGAACTTATTGTCAGTGGATAGGAAATCTATTTGATTATCTTTCTAATTCATCGGAGTAAATTACCTGCCCTGCAAAAAGTCAGTGTTTAAAAACAAGAAGAAAAAAAAATACAAAAATGAGGGGTATTTTATTTGAACTAAGCAAAATGATCTGCCAATAGAACAAGAAAATTTGGCTTGTCAAGACTTTCCAAAACAAGTAAAATTAGCTAATCTCAATGAACCCAAAAATACCTTAAAATAAGTATATTCTCACTAATAAGAAGTGCACTTTTCCTTGGTAGAAAAAAAGAGACCTTTTTGCTCAATATGTTGAAAAATATTCTTAAATGAAGTAAATGCTAGTGGCATTATCTTGACATAATGATATGCGCTCGGCATTACATTTCTTGAAACCAGCAAATTTATACTAAAAACAAATTTATTGTTCTTAATGGAAAGGCAACAAGGCAACCGCTTGTTACTCTCGGGGTCTACTAGCCGCTCAGGCAAATCATATTGTCTAAAAATGCATTTTTCCATCGACAACATGACATCATAGCGCCAAGTGCGTGCTCTTTCAGTCAATTAGTGCGCATATATACAGCCCGGCCCCCAGCCAAAACATGTTTAATTGTAATTTTGAAGAATTTACCTGAATGTGCATGAACTATTTCTGTTCAAAATTGTTATAAATGTCACATGTTAAATGTTTAAATATTAACTGTCGTATTTTCTATTGTTTCATTGAAAATAAAACAGCAACATTTGGCTGTCATATGTTTTAATATGAGACACAATTGTGTCAAAATCATGATTTTTTTTTTTTCATGCCTGAAATAAGAAATTATTACTTTAAAAAAGTAGTTGTATACTCGTGAGTGTTGATGACACAGCTTTGCAACAGTTGATGTTCTAGTTTCAAGCATGTTTTACTCAATATAGGTCATAAAATCTCAGCAACAAGCTGTAATATCTTACTGAGATCATTTAGGACCAAAACCCTTAAAACAAGTAAAACACTCTAACATAAAATCTGCTTAGTGAGAAGAATTATCTTATCAGACAGAAAATAAGCAAATATCACCCTAATTTGAGATATTTCATCTTACTTAGATTTCAGTTTTTGCAGTGTGCGTGCATAATTTAAATTAACTTTACAAAGGACTTTAAATTATTTTTGTCTTTTCGGATTTACAAATGTTGATAAAATGGTGGATACTCGTGTTAAACAAAGGGTGCCCAATTTTTTCCCACTGAGGGCCACAGACTGACAAAACAAAAGATGGATCTTTAATGATCAAAACAATGCAATTACGGTAAATATTTCATGTGAATGCCAAGGAGCCAAAGTTAAAGTTAAAGTACCAATGATTGTCACACACACACTAGGTGTGGTGAAATTTGTCCTCTGCATTTGACCCATCCCCTTGTTCACCTCCTGGGAGGTGAGGGGAGCAGTGAGCAGCAGCGGTGGCTGCGCCCGGGAATCATTTTTGGTGATTTAACCCCCAATTCCAACCCTTGATGCTGAGTGCCAAGCAGGGAGGTAACGGGTCCCATTTTTATAGTCTTTGGTATGACTCGGCCGGGGTTTGAACTCACAACCTACCCATCTCAGGGCGGACACTCTAACCACTACGCCACTGAGTAAGTTAACACTAGAAGTCCCAGCATTTTTCTGTCTACCTAGAAGACCCAGAGAGGGGTCATTTGGCCCGACGCTTTTCCCGAATACACTAATCACTCATTTTGTTATGGTAATGAGGCTGTTAGGGGCAGTTTGTCTAGGTAGACAGAAAAATTATACATGTGGGAAATGCCGAAAGGAGCAATGGCAGTGCCAGGATTGTGAGTGACTGCTCAAATGTATGTCAGTCACGTTTACATGGACATGGTTTTTCATTCTTTGTAAATATGCTTTTTTCTTTGTAAATTTTTTTTTTAAACTATTTTTGGCACACAAAAATAACAATTGCTTCTGCAACAACCCTCCACACCAAAACTGGGAAAACAGTTGCTTTTTCATTCTTTGTAAATATGTTTTGTTTTGTATTTTTTTTAACAATAAATGTCAGAGTGTTGATCCCTTCATTCTGTTGATCCTTGCAAAAACACACACAACCTACCTCAGAACTAAAGCTTGAGCTGTAAGGTCCCCTCCCCCACACAGGCTCAAGTGGCCCCCTGCCGTGTGCCACTAACAGCCACATTTTCATAACAAAAGGAGTGTCCACAGGGGGGACTAGGGGTCAAATGACCCTCTTGTGTGTTTTCTAGGTAAAAATGTCAATTGACCCTTCTCTGGGACTTCGCGTGTTAAAGCCGAACTGAAATGCTAACAGTTAGCATGCTGGCCAGATAGCGTCAAGTGACAATAAAAATTAGGTAAAAAAGCTAGCATACTACTATTAACTATAGCATGCTTATATTTAGCATTAGTAAAATACCAAAATATGACACTGAGGTGTATACTTGTTGAATTAGCTTAGAAAGCTAGCATGCTAATTGTAACATGCGTCAAAAAATAAAATATATTACTCTGAGGTATGTACCGAAAAAAGTGTTTAAAATGCTGGACTGCTAACGTTAACATGCATCAAGTACCAAAATATGGCATACCTACAAAATTAGCTATAAAACGCTAGCATTAGCGATATTATCGGTCGATAAATGCTTTAAAATGTAATATCGGAAATTATCGGTATCGCTTTCAAAATGATCAGTATCGGTTTAAAAAAGTAAAATTTCTGACCTTTTAAAACGCCGCTGTGTACACGGACGTAGGGAGAAGTACAGAGCGCCAATGAACCTTAAAGGCACTGCCTTTGCATGCCGGCCCAGTCACATAATATCTACGACTTTTCACACACACAAGTGAATGCAAGGCATACTTGGTCAACAGCCATACAGGTCACACTGAGGGTGGCCGTATAAACAACTTTAACACTGTTACAAATATGCGCCACACTGTGAACCCACACCAAACAAGATTGACAAACACATTTCGGGAGAACATCCGTACCGTAACACAACATAAACACAACAGAACAAATACCCAGAACCCCTTGCAGCACTAACTCTTCCGGGACGCTACAATATACACCCACCCCCCTGCCCCCACCTCAACCTCCTCATGCTCTCTCAGGGAGAGCATGTCCCTAATTCCAAGCTGCTGTTTTGAGGCATGTTAAAAAAAATTATGCACTTTGTGACTTCAATAATAAATATGGCAGTGCCATGTTGGCATTTTTTTTCCATAACTTGAGTTTATTTATTTTGGAAAACCTTGTTAAATTGTTTAATGCATCCAGCGGGGCATCACAACAAAATTAGGCATAATAATGTGTTACTTCCACGACTGTATATGTCGGTATCGGTTGATATCGGAATCGGTCATTAAGAGTTGGACAATATCAGAATATCGGCAAAAAAGCAGTTATCGGACATCTCTAATTATGATATATTTGGAGAAGTGGAGTGTGGTTGTATTTGCAATCTGGGAAGGCCTCCACGAGCATCTTGCAGACAGACTCAAAAAAACATGTAATAAATGTCAATGTGTAGTAAAATGTACACCAAAGTTAACTCTAATACATATTATTTGGAGCAAAAAGAAGTGTTTTAAATGTAGATTGAAATCAACTTAAACCCCCTTCAAAATAAAGAGCCCAATATTTGGACACAAACGCAATTTCATTGTCAGAATATAATACAGGAATTTTTTTTTTAATGATTTAATTGAATGCACAATTATTTGTTGAAAACTTGCTAGCATTTATCTAAAGTTTCATCCGGGTGTATCGTCCGAGTCTCCTCACTCATGTTTTGATTGCATGATTGATTGAAACTTTTCTTAGTAGGTTGCACAGTGAAGTACATATTCCGTACAATTGACCACTAAATGGTAACACCCAAATAAGTTTCTCAACTTGTTTAAAGGTCTACTGAAACCCACTACTACCGACCACGCAGTCTGATAGTTTATATATCAATGATGAAATCTTAACATTGCAACACATGCCAATACGGCCGGGTTAACTTATAAAGTGCAATTTTAAATTTCCAGCCACACTTCCGGTTGAAAACGTTTTTTTATGCTGACGTATGCGCGTTACGTCAAGGGTTGGTACGGAAGTATGCGGACACATTGAATCCAATACAAAAAGCTCTGTTTTCATCTCAAAATTCCACAGTATTCTGGACATCTGTGTTGGTGATTCTTTTGCAATTTGTTTAATGAACAATGGAGACTGCAAATTAGAAAGTTGTAGGTGGGATCGGTGTATTAGCGGCTGGCTGCAGCAACATAACCAGGAGGACAGAGATGGATAGCAGACGCGCTAGCCGCCGAACTCACCTTAACTTTCTCCGTCTCCGGGCCGCCAACCGCATCTGTGATCGGGTGAAGTCCTTCGTCGCACCGTCGAGCGCTTGAACGCAGGTGAGCACGGGTGTTGATGAGCAGATGAGGGCTGGCTGGCGTAGGTGGAGAGCTAATGTTTTTAGCATAGCTCTGTGAGGTCCGGTTGCTAAGTTAGCTTCAATGGCGCCGTTAGTGACAGCATTGTTAAGCTTCGCCAGGCTGGAAAGCATTAACCGTGTATTTACATGTCCATGGTTTAATAGTATTGTTGATTTTCTATCTATCCTTCCAGTCAGGGGTTTATTTCTTTTGTTTCTATATGCAGTTAAGCACGATGCTATAACGTTAGCTCAGTAGCTAAAGTGCTTCAGCGATGTATTGTCGTGGAGATAAAAGTCACTGTGAATGTCCATTTCGCGTTCTCGACTCTCATTTTCAAGAAGATATAGTATCCGAGGTGGTTTGAAATACAAATCCGTGATCCACAATAGAAAAGGGAGAAAGTGTGGAATCCAATGAGCCCTTGTACCTAAGTTAAGGTCAGAGCGAAAAATGATATGTCTTGCACTGCACTCTAGTCCTTCACTCTAACGTACCTCATCCACGAATCTTTCATCCTCGCTCAAATTAATGGGGTAATCGTCGCTTTCTCGGTCCGAATCTCTCTCGCTCCATTGTAAACAATGGGGAATTGTGAGAAGTCCTTCCTCCGGTGACGTCACACTACTCATACTTGCCAACCTTGAGACCTCCAATATCGGGAGGTGTGGGGGGGGGCGTGGTTAGGGGCGTGGTTAAGAGGAGAGTATATTTACAGCTAGAATTCACCAACTCAAGTATTTCATATATATATATATATATATACATATATATATAAATACTTGACTTTCAGTCAATTCTAGCTATATATATATATATATATATATATATATATATATATATATATATATATATATATATATATATATATATTTTATTATATATATAAATAAAAGAAATACTTGAATTTTAGCGTTCATTTATTTACACATATACACACACACACAACACTCATCTACTCATTGTTGTACTTGAAAGTACAATGCTTTGTTTAGGGTTGAATTGTCCATCCTCTTTCTATTCTCTGTTACTATTTTTCTAACCATGCTGAACACCCTCTCTGATGATGCATTGCTGTGTGGCACAAAAGTGCTTTCATCAAATGCACGAGAGTGTGGAATCTTCCATCTCTCCCTAGCATGGCCCAAAACCGGTCAATCCTTGCTTCCTGGGGAAGATCTTCCCTGGCAAGCAATTGGTACTCCAGTACTTGTACCCGGAGGCTGGTCAGGTCCAATCGCAGCTGCGGCAGACTTTTTTTGGGGGGGGCGTGGCCTCCAGCTCCGGCTGAATACCGGGAGTTTGTCGGGAGAAAATCTCTGCCGGGAGGTTGTCGGGAGAGGCGCTGAATATCGGGATTCTCCCGCTAAAAACGGGAGGGTTGGCAAGTATGCACTACTTCCGGTACAGGCAACGCTTTTTTTATCAGCGAGCAAAAGTTGCAACTTTATCGTCGATGTTCTCTACTAAATCCTTTTAAGCAAAAATATGGCAATATCGCGAAATGATCAAGTATGACACATAGAATGGATCTGCTATCCCTGTTTAAATAAAAAAAAAATCATTTCAGTAGGCCTTTAAGTCGGGGTCCACTTAAATCAATTCATGGTAAAAGCTAAATGGTTAACTTTTGCAGGTTTTTTCCCGGCGGTCAGCATTGAGCAAACAGATAAAAACATCTACAGTATCTGCACAACGTTGTGACAAACAGTGCAGACAGAAAGATTGTGTAAAAAGAAAGAAGACTATTATGGCTTGCAAGCCTCAGACAGAATTTGGATGTGAATAATATGGATAACGTTCAAATTTGCTCAGCTCATTTTGTATCTGGTATGCAAGAATACATTTTTACCTGTTTTTTGAAAACATATTGCTAATAATTAAAGACTAGTTTTTATTTAAGCATGAGCTGAGATAGGCTCCAGCACCCCCCGCGACCCCGAAAGGGACAAGCGGTAGAAAATGGATGGATGGATGGACATTCTCAAACCTTCCTTGCTTTCCTCACCACACCACAAACTGAGTGTAAACACCAAACATGCAACATTTATAGCTTTTAACATGACAAGCTGACCTGAAATTATTGGAATAAATATTGGAAATTATGTTTTTTAATATTTGTACTGCTGTGAGTACACTACTACCACAGAGAAAGTATCATGTACTTACTGTATGTAATAGTACGATTTCACTAGTAAACATCCAATATTGATCTCATTTGGCATTTAGCGCCACTTTACCCACATAACACTCCTTTGGGGGGGTTAAGTTGATCCTTGTATGATTATGCAAGTCTTTGTGGCGTTTCAGCATCTTTTAAAACAGATTTTTGACTTTTCATTCCATTCACTTTCACCGCAATGTTTACAAACGCTTCCCTCCTTTACGGCTCCACATCCGGGTCCTAAACACTTTATACGTTCCATCCACCGGCTTCAACTATGCATTAAATTGATCGTTCTGGAGCCACAAATCATTGAACTTGTACTTTACCATAAGTCATTTGGCTTTGCTGCGGGCTTTGGTTAAGTTTTCTCCGCTGCTATGCTAAGCTGTAACAACACACAGGCTGGTGGTGTGTGATTAATTCTGACCGGGCAGCACAGGTAGCCTACTTTAGTTCCGTTTTGTTGTTATGTTATAGGATCCTCAAAAATGGAAACACATTTAAAAGCAAGACTGAAGTTCATGCATGGTTTGAATAAAAGTCATATTAATACCGTATTTTTCGGAGTATAAGTCGCTCCGGAGTATAAGTCGCACCGGCCGAAAATGCATAATAAAGAAGGAAAAAAACATATATAAGTTGCACTGGAGTATAAGTCACATTTTTTGGGGAAATGTATTTGATAAAACCCAACACCAAGAATAGACATTTGAAAGGCAATTTAAAATAAATAAAGAATAGTGAACAACAGGCTGAATAAGTGTACGTTATATGACGCATAAATAACCAACTGAGAACGTGCCTGGTATGTTAACGTAACATATTATGGTAAGAGTCATTCAAATAACTATAACATATAGAACATGCTATACGTTTACCAAACAATCTGTCACTCCTAATCGCTAAATCCCATGAAATCTTATACGTCTAGTCCAGTGGTTCTTAACCTGGGTTCGATCGAACCCTAGGGGTTCGGTGAGTCGGGCTCAGGGGTTCGGCGGAGGTCAAAACACACCCGACTCATCGTGGGAATACAAAGTTCTCCCTATCGGCGTGTTACGGATATGACAACAGCAGATGTCACACTGATTTGCAGGTGTGTAATTTGTTGTGAGTTTATGCACTGTGTTGGTTTTGTTGTTTGAACAAGGTGATGTTCATGCACGGTTCATTTTGTGCACCAGTAAAAAAACATGGTAAACACTTTAGTATGGGGAACATATTCACCATTAATTAGTTGCTTATTAACATGCAAATTAGTAACATAATGGCTCTTAACTAGTCATTATTAAGTACTTATTAATGCCTTATTCGGACCCTCTAACCCTAACCCTGACCAAATAACTCTAAATTAAGTCTTTGTTACTTAGAATATGTTCCCCATACTAAAGTGTTACCAAAAACATAAAACTTTGTCTTGAATTTGAAAAAAAAATAAAATAAAAAAAAAAAAATTTCACTAAAGGGTTCGGTGAATGCGCATATGAAACTGGTGGGGTTCGGTACCTCCAACAAGGTTAAGAACCACTGGTCTAGTCTCTTACGTGAATGAGCTAAATAATATTATTTGATATTTTACGGTAATGTGTAAATAATTTCACACATACACTACCGTTCAAAAGTTTGGGGTCACATTGAAATGTCGTTATTTTTGAAGGAAAAGCACTGTACTTTTCAATGAAGATAACTTTAAACTAGTCTTAACTTTAAAGAAATACACTCTATACATTGCTAATGTGGTAAATGACTATTCTAGCTGCAAATGTCTGTTTTTTGGTGCAATATCTACATAGGTGTATAGAGGCCCATTTCCAGCAACTATCACTCCAGTGTTCTAATGGTACAATGTGTTTGCTCATTGGCTCAGAAGGCTAATTGATGATTAGAAAACCCTTGTGCAATCATGTTCACACATCTGAAAACAGTCTAGCTCGTTACAGAAGCTACAAAACTGACCTTCCTTTGAGCAGATTGAGTTTCTGGAGCATCACATTTGTGGGGTCAAATAAACGCTCAAAATGGCCAGAAAAAGAGAACTTTCATCTGAAACTCGACAGTCTATTCTTGTTCTTAGAAATGAAGGCTATTCCACAAAATTGTTTGGGTGACCCCAAACTTTTGAACGGTAGTGTAAGTCGCTCCTGAGTATAAGTCGCACCCCCGGCCAAACTATGAAAAAAACTGCGACTTACAGTCCGAAAAATACGGTAGATTTGTAAGATCTTTTTAGGCATTTTAAGGCCTTATATTCAAAATTGTTGCTTTTAAGACCTAGTGGCTACCCTGTTTTACTGATGTGTGCATTGACTTGATCACCAACTACAAAGTAACCTTTTCCACCTTTCAGGTAACCATCTGCGTTAAAGGCCTACTGAAATGATTTTTTTTTATTTAAACGGGGATAGCAGATCTATTCTGTGTGTCATACTTGATCATTTCGCGATATTGCCATATTTTTGCTGAAAGGATTTAGTATAGAACAACGACGATAAAGATCGCAACTTTTGGTATCTGATAAAAAAAAGGCTTGCCCCTACCGGAAGTAGCGTGACGTAGTCAATTGAACATATACGCAAAGTTCCCTATTGTTTACAATGATGGCCGCCAGAAGTGATAGAGATTCGGACCGAGAAAGCGACGATTTCCCCATTAATTTGAGCGAGGATGAAAGATTTGTGGATGAGGAAAGTGCAAGTGAAGGACTAGTGGGGAGTGGAAGCTATTCAGATAGGGAAGATGCTGTGAGAGCCGGGGGTGACCTGATATTCAGCTGGGAATGACTACAACAGTAAATAAACACAAGACATATATATACTCTATTAGCCACAACACAACCAGGCTTATATTTAATATGCCACAAATTAATCCCGCATAAAAACACCTAGGTGTTTGTTATGCTAGCTCCTAGCTCGAGCTAGTTATAGCTCGAGCGGGTAATATGGACGGGATCCCGTATATATAACCCGCCAATACAATTCAAACACCTGCACAACACACACACTCACTCAGCCCAAAGGACCGTTCACCTAACCCAAGGTTCATAAAGCTTATATATTTAACCAAAGTTACGTACGTGACACGCACGTACGGGCAGGCGATCAAATGTTTGGAAGCGCGCGGGTGGGACCTGATATTCAGCTGGGAATGACTACAACAGTAAATAAACACAAGACATATATATACTCTATTAGCCACAACACAACCAGGCTTATATTTAATATGCCACAAATTAATCCCGCATAACAAACACCTAGGTGTTTGTTATGCTAGCTCCTAGCTCCTAGCTCGAGCTAGTTATAGCAAGCGATCAAATGTTTGGAAGCGTACTCACGGTATCGCGTCTGCGTCTGTTAACGAAGTCAAAGTCCTCCTGGTAAGAGTCTCTGTTGTCCGAGTTCTTCGATCTTGACTGCATCTTTCGGGAATGTAAACAATGAAACACCGACTGTGTTGTGTTGCTGACTTCCCTCGCAAAGTACTCCGCTTCGCACCGACTTTCTTCTTTGCTTGCTCAGCTTCTTTCTCCATAATGCAATGAACAAATTGCAACAGATTCACCAACACAGATGTCCAGAATATTGTGGAATAATGAGATGAAAACAGAGCTATTTCGTATTGGCTTCAATGGGGAAGCCATACCTCTGTTAAACTGGCTACGTCACGCGCATACGTCATCCTCCAAAGGCGTTTTGAACCAGAAGTTCCCCGGGAAATTTAAAATTGCACTTTATAAGTTAACCCGGCTGTATTGGCATGTGTTGCAATGTTAAGATTTCATCATTGATGTATAAACTATCAGACTGCGTGGTCGGTAGTAGTGGGTTTCAGTAGGCCTTTAAGGTAAAGGTGCATGTGCGCTCAAAATAAGTTTATGCATTAATAATGTGTTAGTGTTTTGTGATTGATCGCATTAGTTAACGCATTGACAGCCCTATTACTCTGCAAGCTCTACACTGACTACTCTTGAGAAGATAAATTGGAATAACAATGTGTGCTTTTTTAACTATGCGTGTAATGTTGTCCTGCCGTGCATGTCAGAGAGTTCTACGTGACCATGGTGAAATGGGCCACCACCACCAAACTGGCTGTCAACTGGCTGAACCGAGCGCAGAACATCTCCATGCTGACGCTGTGTGAGGCCACCACGGGCGTCTGCACCAAGGTCAGCTGGCGCGGCGTAAATAAAGCGCATCCGAGTTGTCCTGTGCCAACCTGTCCTTTTGTTCTCTGCAGAAACACGAGGATGAAAGCGAGGGGTGGCTCCACAGACAGGTGAGATGTTGGCGTCCCATCTAAAAAGGAGCTTTCGGAACCGCTCCAGTGAGGGTGACACCTTATGTGCGGTTGCCTCTTTTAGAACGAGAAGCCGCTGTTTTCCAAAGACGGTCTGAAGCTGTTCTTCACGCGGGCCATCCCACAAGGAGGCCGCGGAAAGTTCTTCCATATCTCCATGTCCATCTCGCAGGTATACGAGTCACTCCTGCAACATAAACATGCAGGGGAACTGCACTTTTTGGGGAGAATGTTGCCTCATTATGAAAGACATAACAATAGACAGATTTGTTTTTTATGCATTGTAACTGTGTACAGCTCCACTAATGGAGTGTTACTTTCAAAGGCAAAATTAAAGTATTGCTAGAAACATAATTTTATATGGGACTTTATTGTATTATATGTATAGTACATGTTACAAAAAGAAAAAAAGCATAAAACACCACCAGAATTAGAGATATTACAAGTCAAGCTTAGTGTTACGCTCATGATTTGGTGTAACTAAACATTACCCTATAAGATGAAGGCAATTGCATTTTATTGATATTTGAAATGTATTCAATGTTTATAAATGAATATTTAAATATACTAAATGTAAAAAAGGGAATAAATATTCAAAATAAGATCATTAAATGAAATCTAGTTCGGTTACGCCATGGGTGTCCAAACTTTTTCCACTGAGGGCCGCACACGAAAAAATGTAAGCATGCAGGGGCCATTTTGATATTTTCCATTTTCAAACCATAACAAAATATATGGATTTTTTTTGTTTAACCTTTAGGGCTCCCAGGGACCATAAAGGGTCTCAGTCATTAAAATGTTAAAAATAAGTCAAATTATTATTCTTATTTTTTATTTAACGCTTACAGTAAATCTCTATATCAACTTCAGGTTGATAAAAAGTAAAAAAAAAAAAAAAAAAAAAAGGTTTTATACCTTTTCTGTCAAAGACAACTTTGTTTTTTATAGTAAAACTGGAAATATGCAGTATTTAGTAATTATAGTTATAAAAGATCAATAATGCAGGACACCATTGATTTTAATTCTTTAATATTTTTGAGAAATCAGTGAAAATATTAATAAAATCCCACTAAATATGTTTGGGATCCAAAAGGTCCCCCACTCATAAAGTGATACATTTTTATTAGTTTTTTTTTACTTTCAACACTTAAGTTACGAGATCAACTTCAGATATATCTGTCGATTTTACGTTTGAACTATTATTTTGTTTGTTTTTATGCTCTCGTGTCAAAGAAATATTTGATGTTTTTATATGGCAACCACACAATATATACAATATTTTTTCCACATAAAACATTTTAAAGTGACATTTTTGAAGTAATTGGAGGCTTGTATAGGTCAATAATTCATTATAACATAGATTTTTCGTCTTTTTTTTTTTGGAGCAATGGCAAAAAAAAGAAAAATAAAGAAAGACAAAAGAAAAAAAACAGCCTGCAAGGCAGCTTTGTGTCAACATTGCAACTTTTTCTCGTTAGATTTCACCTCATTCCACTTTTTAAAATGTTTTTATTTATTTTTGCAATACTATCAATTTTGCAATTTTTGCAGAATGTGTGGCGGGCCGGTAAACAATTAGCTGCGGGCTGCAAATGGCCCCCGCGCCGCACTTTAGACACCCCTGGGTTACGCCATCATGAGCGCAACACAAGGTTGTAAAAGTTTCAACTACAATTCTAAATAAGATGTCAAAAGCAAACTGAAATCAAATACACACATCTTAAAGATTGATCAATACCGATTTAAATTTAGTAATACATAAATATGATGATTTATCAAAATATAAAAGAAATATACCTGAACAGAACGCTCATGATGGTTACACCAAAAAGTAACGCTATGAATCGCGTTTTTCCAAGTTTTTGGGGCATTTTTATGCTATTTCCAAGCATCTCCTTTTTATTATCGTTGATTTTAAATGGTCAAACTAATGCATATTATATATGCATGCCCTAGTAAAGAAAAAAAAAAGTCATATTTATTTTGATTGTTACATTCTGAAGTACATTTGTGCAGGTGGGTGCGAATGTACCCATTACCAGAGCTGTACACAACTCGTAAATAAACAGATAAAAGTCAGCTTACAACGGAGCCAATGGGAGGTCCTCTATTCCAGTGTTTTTCAACCACTGTGCCGCTACACACTAGTGTGCCGTGAGATACAGTCTGGTGTGCCGTGGGAGATTATCTAATTTCACCTATTTGGGATAAAAATATTTTTTGCAAACCAGTAATTATAGTCAGCAAATTATGTGTTGTTGAGTGTTTGGTGTCGTCTAGAGCTCGGTAGAGTAACCATGTAATACTTCTCCATATCAGTAGGTGGCAGCCGGTAGCTAATTGCTTTGTAGATGTCGGAAACAGCGGGAGGCAGTGTGCAGGTAAAAAGGTGTCTAATGCTTAAACCAAAAAGAAACAAAAGTTGAGTGCCCCTAAGAAAAGGCATTGAAGCTTAGGGGAGGCTATGCCGAACGAAACTAAGACTGAACTGGCTACAAAGTAAACAAAAACAGAATGCTGGACGACAGCAAAGACTTACTGTGGAGCAAAGATGGCGTCCACAATGTACATCCGAACATGACACGAAAATCAACAATGTCCCCACAAAGAAGGATAAAAACAACTGAAATATTCTTGATTGCTAAAACAAAGTGGATGCGGGAAATATCGCTCAAAGGAAGACATGAAACTGCTACAGGAAAATACCAAAAAAAGAGAAAAAGCCACCAAAATAGGAGCGCAAGACAAGAACTAAAACACTACACAGAGGAAAACAGCAAAAAACTCAAAATAAGTCACGGCGTGATGTGACAGGTGGTGACAGTACACCTACTTTGAGACAAGAGCTATAGTGATGCATGGTTGGTTATGGGTTAAAGTCATATCCAACAATTGCGACAAGGACTTTTTACTGTCAACTGAGTTTTGTTTTTTAATGATTTCTGCTGGTGGTGTGCCTCTGGATTTTTTCAACGCAAAAAATGTGCCTTGGCTCAAAAAAGGTTGAAAAACGCTCTATTCTGCCCAAAAAACCCAATTAAAAACCATCCAAAAACCGCCAACAAAACTCCATTTACATTCCGTGACTTGAATATTAACCAAGTATTAGTGATATTGTTATTATAAGTGCTAACGCAGACAAATTATTTATAGCAGGGCGCTGTGATCACTTCCTCTGTTTCCTCGCTTCCCTGCTCCCTGTAAGTTTATTCTAGATCATAAATCAAGCCTGTCACCTGGATAGAAGAAGGCTGAAGATGTATTCCAACAAGTTGGTACACTTTGACAGCCAAATTAGACCTGGAAATGGCAAGAACGACACGAAAAGACGCTTGGTTCCACCCCCCTTTTTTTTTGCAAGGATTATGAGTCATTCTTCATCTAACAGTCTATCAGTCGGCATCCTAATGACAGCAGACATTGCACAGTAAGTGATGTTGTATTATGTTTGTTGTCTCTTAAAATCTGCATTGAGTTATAACCAGTGATGTTAAAAAAAAACAAAAAAAAACTTCTTGATGCATTTTTTAAATTAATGCGCCGTGTATGCTTAAAATGATTAAAATACGTAAATATTAACTTTTCTACATCACCAACATTGATAATGTATGTTGCTGTATGTATACTTTTGACCCAGCAGATTTGGTCACATTTTCAGTAGGGATGTCCGATAATGGCTTTTTGCCGATATCCAATATTCCGATATTGTCCAACTCTTTAATTACCGATACCGATATCAACCGATACCGATATATACAGTCGTGGAATTAACACATTATTATGCCTAATTTGGACAACCAGGTATGGTGAAGATAAGGTCCTTTTTAAAAGTAATAGTAAAATAAAATAAGATAAATTAATTAAAAACATTTTCTTGAATAAAAAAGAAAGTAAAACAATATAAAAACAGTTACATAGAAACTAGTAATTAATGAAAATTAGTAAAATTAACTGTTAAAAGGTTAGTGGACAAGCAGCACGCACAATCATGTGTGCTTACGGACTGTATCCCTTGCAGACTGTATTGTTATATATTGATATATAATGTAGGAACCAGAATATTAATAACAGAAAGAAACAACCATTTTGTGTGAATGAGTATAAATGGGGTAGGGAGGTTTTTTGGGTTGGTGCACTAATTGTAAATGTATCTTGTGTTTTTTATGTTGATTTAATAAAAAAATAAAAAATAAAAAAACGATACAGATAATAAAAAAAACGATACCGATAATTTTCCGATATTACATTTTAAAGCATTTATCGGCCGATAATATCGGCCTGCATCTCTAATTTTCAGTAGACTCATAATAAATTCATAAAAGAACCAAACTTCATGAATGTTTTTTGTGACCAACATGTGCTCAATCACTCTATCACAAAAAAAAAATAAAGAGATGTAGAAATGATTGGAAACTCAAGACAGCCATGACATTATGTTCTTTACAAGTGTATGTCAACTTTTGACCACGACTGTATGTGCCTGTTACTACAGGACGCATATGTTTTTTAAAGGCTTTATAGGCAGAATAGAGCGGCTTCTATAGGCTCCATTGTAAGCAGACTTTTGATTGAATATATTGAATATTTAGAATGCATTAAAAAAAAATCCATCAGTTTTCATGTGTTTCATAATAATAGTGAACGATAGGCAACATTCCCCCAAAAAAGTGGAGTTCCCCTTTAAGATGATAAAGAAGGCACATGGGGAATAATATTCTACATTTGTGTGGACCTGCAGCCCAACACCAGTATGGACACGCTGCAGTCCATCACGTCCGGAGACTGGGACATCACAGAAGTCCTGGCCTACGACGAGGAGAGCCAGCTCATGTGAGCTCCAGTAAAGGTTTCTTCTTCATCCTGGTTTCTTTTTACTCAAGCATATTTCCCATCCTGTAGATACTTCCTCAGCACAGAAGCCGGCCCTAAGCAAAGACATCTGTACAGGTGTGACTAGACGAATGTTTTTCTGAGTGACGCCGGAATTTTATGTGTGATTTTTGGGGTTTGTGTCCTCAGCGCCGACACTTTTGGCTCGTTCAACCGCCGCTGCTTGACGTGCGACCTGTCCGACAGCTGCGGCTACATCGGCGGCTCCTTCTGCCACAACATGGGCTACTTCCTGCTACACTGCCAAGGTGACGCTCAGTGAACATTGTCACATTAGGGGAGCAACCGTATTGGGAATTAGAATTTTTGCTACGAGGGCTGCACGATCAAGTGACATTAAATCGAAATCAAATTTGATTAGTACGATAAAGTAACCGCAAAAAGGCTGAGGTTTTGGGAAGGTTTTTCTACGCTGTCACTGGCATTTGAGTGACAGACATGCTGGCCAATCAGAATTGTTGAGCCTCTCAGCGACCTGAGCGCGTTTTTTTAAAAGTAGAAATTAACTGAACACAGTGAGCCTTCTTTTCAAACATCCACAATCTTTGTTTCAGTGGGAGAGAGCGAAACCCCAACCCAGGATTTACAGACACTGCCTCTGCAAAGTAACAAAAATATGATTACAAAGCCAAACTTAAGACTTAAGACAAACTTTAATGATCCACAAGGGAAATTGTTCCACACAGCAGCTCAGTTACAAATGACCCATTGTAGGAATATTTCGGCTTCAAATTGAATGGGCAATATAAGCCCATCAACATGGACGAACGAGCAAGAATGCCGTGATGGCAGCGGGAGAAAAAAAAGACAACGCCCTCGACCTTGTTTTTCCAACAGAAAAAAAAAAAGCACTTTAAAATCTTCAATATTTATTTGAGGTACATTTTTTGCTCACAGACATGAAAGTGCATTTCATTGTTTGGTTTGTTTATATTTTTACATTAAATGTTATTTACCTTTCAATTACAGTACAATGGTAAACAATTCTACAGGAAAAATAAATACCATTTTAAATGCTTACTTGCATTATTATATGTTGTGATTACAATAGCGGTGTTTCCCACACATTCATTTATTTGTGGCGGCCAGCCACGAAGGAATTACGTCCGCCACAAATTAAAAAAAAAAAAAATTATTATTATTATTTTTTTTTTGTCCTGTCCAGCTTCTCAGGCAAATCATATAGTTGATGTAGATGCCCATATCGGCTGTTCAGATTTACTTTACAAAAGAGAAGTGTAGGATACTTCTCTTGTTGCCTTATTTGTATTTGACCACTACTGTTTTCTGTTTATTTGTTACTGACTGTGGCAGGACACCTCTGCCTCTGTTTCACTTTATGTTGCTGGTAAATAATATGGTCTTAGTAGTAGGCTAAAGTTAAATTATTTAGTATGCACTAATTAAAGGGGCAGAGCTTTAAGAGACATTTTAGCTTTTATATTTTATAAGATATATTTTTTGTAAGAACCACAATTAATAAATATATTTCAGTGAATAACTTATTGTTCAAATCTGTATATCAATATGTACATAAGGTGTTGTAATTATATTGTAAAATGGATGGATGGATGTTTAAAACAAAACTGTTATTATTAATTAGTAAATATACATTTTTTGAGCCTTTTTAGAGAAAATCATATCATTGTAGTAAATTATGCAAATTACTTGATGGTGTCATGGTGACCACGCCCATAGCCACGCCCATAGCCACAGGTATCTTGGCACAGGTATCTTGGCAGTTTATGGGAAACACTGAATAGTGCTTAATTTGGTCATAAAATAATGCTGACGATATTGTTTATCTGCAATTTGTGGGACACTAGATCGTCCAGCAAAATTTGAAAAATAAGCTCACTGTTTGGTTTTATTGGTTATTACTTCAGTTTAACACATGCTCTGAGTTTGTCTGCATAACGCCAAATGTTTTTTAAGTAGATTATTGCATATTATTTTAAAGTGTGGCACCTTAAAACATGAATATGTTGACTGACAGTCTAAAAGTAACATGTCTTCTGCAGTTTTATCCATTTTTATGTATAAAATATTAAAACTGCAAAATAGCAATTAGGTTTAGAGATGTCCGATAATGGCTTTTTTGCCGATATCCCGATATTGTCCAACTGTTAATTACAGATTCCGATATCAACCTATACCGATATATACAGTCGTGGAAGTAACACATTATTATGCCTAATTTTGTTGTGATGCCCCGCTGGATGCATTAAACAATGTAACAAGGTTTTCCAAAATAAATCAACTCAAGTTATGGAAAAAAATGCCAACATGGCACTGCCATATTTATTATTGAACCCTCACCCTCAGTGTGACCTGTATGGCTGTTGACCAAGTATGCTTGTATTCACTTGTGTGTGAAAAGCCGTAGATATTATGTGATTGGGCCTGCACGCAAAGGCAGTGCCTCTAAGGTTTATTGGCGCTCTGTACTTCTCCCTACGTCCGTGTACCACTCCATACAGCGGCGTTTTAAAAAGTCATACATTATACTTTTTGAAACCGATACCGATAATTTCCGATATTAAATTTTAAAGCATTTATCGGCCGATAATATCAGCAGTCCGATATTATCAGACATCTCTAATTAGGTTTGTTCTTAAAATCTGCAGCCCTACTAAAAATACTGTCTTTCAGCCAATTAGCAATTTGTATTTACCGTATTTTTGGGACTATAAGTCGCAGTTTTTTTCATAGTTGCGACTTATACTCAGGAGCGACTTATGTGTGAAATTATTAACACTTTACCGTAAATTATTAAATAATATTCTTTAGCTCATTCACGTAAGAGACTCGACGTATAAGATTTCATGGGATTTAGCGATTAGGAGTGACAGATTGTTTGGTAAACGTATAGCATGTTCTATATGTCATAGTTATTTGAATGACTCTTACCATAATATGTTACGTTAACATACCAGGCACGTTCTCAGTTGGTTATTTATGTGTCATATAACGTACACTTATTCAGCCTGTTGTTCACTATTCTTTATTTATTTTGAATTGCCTTTCAAATGTCTATTCTTGGTGTTGGGTTTTATCAAATACATTTCCCCCAAAAATGCGACTTATACTCCAGTGCGACTTATATATGTTTTTTTCCTTCTTTATAATGCATTTTCGGCTGGTGCGACTTATAAATCAAATCAACTTTATTTATATGTGGGTACCCACATATGCGGTCCTCTCCAAGGTTTCTCATAGTCATTCACCGACGTCCCACTGGGGTGAGTTTTTCCTTGCCCGTATGTGGGCTCTGTACTGAGGATGTCGTTGTGGCTTGTACAGCCCTTTGAGACACTTGTGATTTAGGGCTATATAAATAAACATTGATTGATCGATTGACATTGCAGTAGTCTAAACGAGTCGAGATAAAGGCGTGGATTAATTTCTCGAGATCATGTCCTGATAGAAGCGGTTTCACTTTCGCTATTTGGCGTAATTGATAAAAGCTTTTTTGTACGACGCTGCTGATTTGTTTTTCGAATTTAAAATCTGAGTCGAACTTTACCCCCAGGTTTGTGACACAGTCGCTGAGATACGGGGTCAGAGTGCCGAGGTCAACGTTGAGGGAGGGGGAGCGACTTGGACCGAACAACATAACTTCTGTTTTGTCTTCATTTAGGCTCAGGAAGTTAGCTGAAAGCCAGGCTTTGATGTCGTGCAGGCAGTCAATAAGACGTTGAACCGTGTTATTTTGTGCCATGGGAAAATAAATCTGGCAATCATCGGCATAAAAATTAAATGCAATATCGTACTTCCTAAAAATAGAACCAAGGGGGAGAAGGTAAAGCGCAAATAAGATTGGGGCAAGGATTGAGCCCTGCGGAACCCCATGTGGTAAAGGAGCTGTGGAAGACATAAAACTGTCTATTTTTACACAAAAACTCCTGTCAGTTAGGTACGACCGGAACCAGTTGAGGGCGGCGCCCTTAATGCCCACACAGTTCTCAAGACGAGTGATTAAGGTGGCGTGGTCGACGGTGTCGAAAGCAGCAGAAAGATCTAAAAGCACCAGGACAACATATTTACCAGAATCAGTTGACAGGAGGATATCGTTAAAAACTTTTAAAAGCGCTGACTCTGTGCTGTGGAGGGCTTTAAAACCGGACTGGAACAACTCAGTGATACCATTATCCTCTAAGAAGGGCAACAATTGACTGTAGACAACCTTCTCTAATATTTTAGAAATGTATGGAAGATTAGAGATAGGTCTAAGGTTAGAGAGGATAGAGGGGTCGAGGCTTGTTTTTTTAAGTAGAGGTCGTACCACTGCATGTTTAAACTCTACTGGAACTATTCCAGAAGAGAGGCTACTATTGATAATGTTAAGGACACTTGATCCAATAGTAGCAAGTACCTCCTTAAAAAGGCGAGGTGGGAGGGAGTCTGCAGGAGAACCAGAGGGCTTCATATGACTAAGTGTGTCATTTAAAACAGAAAAGGACACCGGCTCAAACTGATGGAAAACAGAAGAGAAATTCAGTGGAACAGAAGGGTCACATGAAGGCTGAAATAAACTGGCTCTAGTTGACGCAATTTTGTCAGTGAAAAAATTTAGACAATTTTCACAGAATTCAAAAGAAGCATCAAAACCAACAGATTTGGGAGCATCAATGACAGTGTTAATAGTTTTAAACAGAACTCTGGGGTTGTTACAGTTAGAAGATATAATCTGAGATAGATATATATTCATCTCTGCCTTTACAGTCATCTGAAAGGATAACAAGCTTTCTTTAAAAATGGCAAAGGACACATGCAGCCTGTCTTTTTTCCATTTTCTCTCTGCCATTCTACACTTGCGCCTGGCAGCCCGAGTGACGTCATTCAACCAGGGCTGAGGCGTGGCTTTAGAGCGGCGGCACTTGAAAGGAGCGATCGTGTCCGGTGTTTGTAAACAAATAGAGTTGAACCCAGAAACCAACTCTTCAGTATTCAAACATACAGAGGCTGCAGAATTATCCTCACAAAGAGTCGAAAAAATTGAGGAGAACAGAGCAGGGGACGAAGAATTAAAGGCCTACTGAAACCCACTACTACCGACCACGCAGTCTGATAGTTTATATATCAATGATGAAATCTTAACATTATAACACATGCCAATACGGCCGGGTTAACTTATAAAGTGACATTTTAAATTTGCCGCTAAACTTCCGGTTCGAAACGCCTCTGAGGATGACGTATGCGCGTGACGTAGACCGGGGAACACGGGTATGCCTTCCACATTGAAGCCAATACGAAAAAGCTCTGTTTTCATTTCATAATTCCACAGTATTCTGGACATCTGTGTTCGTGAATCTGTTGCAATCATGTTCATTGCATTATGGAGAAGGAAGCTGAGCAAGCAAAGAAGAAAGTTGTCGGTGCGAAATGGACGTATTTTTCGAACGTAGTCAGCAACAACAGTACACAGCCGGCGCTTCTTTGTTTACATTCCCGAAAGATGCAGTCAAGATGGAAGAACTCGGATAACAGAGACTCTAACCAGGAGGACTTTTGACTTCGATACACAGACGCCTGTAGAGAACTGGGACAACACAGACTCTTACCAGGATTACTTTGATTTGGATGACAAAGACGCAGACGTGCTACTGTGAGTATGCAGCTTTGGCTTCTAAACATTTGATCGCTTGACCGTATGTGCGCAACTTTTTTTTGCGTATGTACGTAACTTTTTTAAAATATATAAGATTTATGAACCTTGGGTTAGGTGAACGGTCTTTTGGGCTGAGTGATTGTGTGTGTTGATCAGGTGTTTGAATTGTATTGGCGTGTTCTATGGAGCTAGGAGCTAGCAGAGGAGCTAGGAGCTAGCGTAACAAACACGCAGGTGTTTTTATGCAGGATTAATTTGTGGCATATTAAATATAAGCCTGGTTGTGTTGTGGCTAATAGAGTATATATATGTCTTGTGTTTATTTACTGTTGTAGTCATTCCCAGCTGAATATCAGGTCACCCCCGGCTCTCACAGCATCTTCCCTATCTGAATAGCTTCAACTCCCCACTAGTCCTTCACTTGCACTTTACTCATCCACAAATCTTTCATCCTCGCTCAAATTAATGGGGAAATTGTCGCTTTCTCGGTCCGAATCTCTCTCACTTCATGCGGCCATCCTTGTAAACAATAGGGAACTTTGCGTATATGTTCAACTGACTACGTCACGCTACTTCCGGTAGGGGCAAGCCTTTTTTTTGTATCAGATACCAAAAGTTGCAATCTTTATCGTCGTTGTTCTATACTAAATCCTTTCAGCAAAAATATGGCAATATCGCGAAATGATCAAGTATGACACATAGAATAGATCTGCTATCCCCGTTTAAATAAAAAAAATTAATTTCAGTAGGCCTTTAAACATGCGAGAGCGTTGAGGAGGAGCGCACAATTTAACCGGACACTGAGTGGGAATATCAAACAGGATCGGCATATGATCAGAGAACACAGCGTCGCAAATGTCCAAATTAAAAACACACAAACCATACGAGAGCACTAAATCGAGTGTATGCCCGCGTTCATGTGTGGAATAACATACAGATTGTACGAAGTTAAAAGAGTCAATTACATTCAGGAAGCTCCTGGGAAGCGACTCGTCTGGACAGCAGGTGTGAATATTAAAATCACCCACAATAAGGACACGATCATATTTGGGCAGGATTTCAGCCAGAAATTCAGAAAAGTCAGTTATAAAGTCTTTGTGGTACTTGGGTGGTCGGTAGACGACGGCACACAGGACGACATCAGAAAGACCCAGTTCAAACATGCACAGTTCGAAGCTTGAAAAGGAGGATTGCACGCGGATCTGACGGCATTTAAAGTCATTTTTAAAAACGACTGCTAATCCTCCTCCTTTTCGGCCGGACGACCGCGGAGAATTAAAGTAGGAACACTCCGGAGGCAGAAGTTCATTAAGAGGGGCGGACTCACCGGCTCTCAGCCATGTTTCCGTCACACAGAGGAAGTCCAGTCCGCGGGAAGTGAAGAAATCCTTCAGGATAAAAGTTTTGTTTGTCAAGGATCTTGCGTTCACAAGACCGAACCTGGCCTTTTACTCCGGAGCGACTTACACTCCGAAAAATACGGTATATGATTTGATATATTATATTATTTGTTGTTTGAGAATTTAATAGCAGTTTTAAGTTTGCATTTTATTGCCTTACTGTACCCCAATATTAACCTCAACCAAGGTACTTACCAAACCATGATTGTTACATACTGTGACACCCCTAGTGGTTGTAGTTGGAACTGTAGTGTGTCACTATTGAAATATCTAATTTAGCTCAGTAGACTGTACAAGTGTACCCAAAAATGCGAGCAATTTTGTACATACATCTGATTTATGTGCAGTGCACAAATGCTATCAACCTCGCACTGCGACCACTAAATCACATGACCGCCTAACCCTCTGCGGGAAATGAGATTCAGAAATAAAAGCACACTTCTCCCGCTCTCTCGGGGTGGGGGGACAAAGGTCCACTTCGGCTCGCTCCTGGCGGAACGCTTGATTTGATAAAGTCGTGACATCATCATTACGGTGACGGCGGGTTTTGCCGGTGAACGGGGGAGAGAGGCCGCAATAAGAAGTGCAACTTGTGCTCCCAATTTGCTAAGAGCAACACTCGCTTGATTTGTTTCCCACTTTTTGCCTGAAAAGTTCTCGATGTTTTGCCTGGATAGGGAAAAAACAATTTCAGCCGATGACATTTTTTATTATTATTCTGTCATTGTTGTCTTACTAATATAACCCCGCTGACTCGGCGATGTTCCGTTTAGGCCCAGACGTCCCATTCCTGTCCATTTTCCAGACGCAAAGAGACGATGACGCTGTGGAGAGCCAAAACACAGAGCGTGAGTACGGCATACACCAGGGGCCCTACTGGGGGCCAAAAACATTCCCACACAATGCAAAAAATAATCGACAAACAGGTGACTATTTATCCTTTTTCTTAAGAACTATGCCAAGTTTAACACATGTATTTGTTTATGTACTCGTTTATCGCAGTTGATTGGTTCCAGATTTGACCGCAATAAGTGAATTTCTTATTTACAAATCGAATAATTTCATAGTTAAAGCGTAAAAAATACTGTTTATGAATTGAGGTTTTTCACATGATTAGAGTCCTCTAGACATGTAGCAGACATAATAAAATATGAGAGATATGCTGTAACTGTATTACATAATACATAACACAAACCGCTTATTAAAGATGGGTATTGAACACAGTACTTTTTTGGCACCGACCGTGTCCTACCAGGCACCGATTCACGTAAAGTCTAACGGTGCCATCTTACGGTACCAGGGTTGTGCGTGACGTCAGGCCCGCTTTGCACTTCGGAAATTGGCGATCACTCAAGCAGCACTGAGAGCGGACTCAGCCAAACAACCTCTAGGTAATGTTGCAATTTTCAATGCCAACAAAGAAATTGACGATTTTACATGGCGATTTCAACACCTTCAAATTTGCAAATGAAAACTACAACTAAGATGCACGTTACAAATAAATAGCTGGTGTGCAATAAGTACAATACTTAAAGTATTATCACTTTTTAGGGCGCAACAAAAAACACCATAAACTATACACTTCGGCCATCTAACATCTTGGACTTGCAACTGTAATTGCAACCTAATGTCATACTTGCAAATGATAGTAATATGATAATAAAACTAGATATAACAAGTGGACAGCAGTTATTCTAATCAACACTTTTTTAAATGTTGCAATAAAAAACAAGATTTTATTAAGAAGAAGAATTCATATTTATTAACACACACAAAAGTACTGAAAATTGGTACCGCTGAGTACTGGTATCGATTCCTAGATACTGTTGCGTTTGGACCAGATGTTCCTCCAAGGGAATTTAAGTTACTGGTCAATCCCAAGTTCTTCCAATGACACATAAGCTGAGTTAAAATTACCACCAGCACAGAATAGGTATTTTGTAATTTATTTCCAAAGCTTTAGAGATAGAGACCAGCCTAGCACAACACATTCAATTGCGTAGCGAAGTTGATCTGAAAAACCCACGGAAGTGCTGTGTTCTTCTACAATATGTCAATAGCCCCCACCCTCCGGAACGAATACACATGTCTATTGTTCTACTTTAGCCTGAGACAGGATGAACTAAGGAAAAAGGAGTATCTCTCCTCCTCACATTCCTAAAGTCAAGGTAACTCACAATGCACTTGCGGACAAGAGATGGAGAAAAAATAGAAAGAGCACAAAGAGAACACTAGTTATTTCAAACATGACTATAGAAAGAAATAACTCTTAAATATGGATATATGTAGATATCGATTCCTAGATACCCAGAATTGGTACTGTATCGGTTTAAATGTGAACGGTACCCATCTCTACTGCAAAGTAATATAGACACACTGTTCCTAAACACAACCACTAATCTGTGAAAATACTGCCATTTGTTTGATGATGATGATGATCTGCTGTGCAATACAGTAAAGTACTTATATTTGTTCAGTTCATCGAGCCATTTTATGCTTGCAAAGAAAAATGTTGGGCAAAAATACATAACATTTGCTTCAATCTATAATTTTGACCAATAAGGTGTTGTCGAAATAGCGAGGAACCGCAATATGATTTTTCAATAAGTGCATTTTGAAAAAATGTGACAACGTACACCAAATCTGAGTTTTTTGCCCTCAAGTGACACAGATCTGGGGTTTTTTGCCAGTCTAAACACTCCAAAGTGCTTCAAATCGGATATTTTGGCATCAGATTCAGGCCACGTCAGGAGGTAGTCCAGAATCCGATTGGAATCTGATCTTTTCAAATGTGACTTCAGTCTAATCGCAATGCGACCCATGTGTGACTTTTCCGTCAGCTTTGGGCGAGCTACGTCATTCGTGTGCGCCGAAAAGACGCAGTCGCCTGCGCAAGTGGATATTTCATCACAACATCCGGTTTCGGTGATCAAAGTCTATTTAAGACAACCAAATTTTAGGCGCATCACTTGTCAATAGTGCGCAAATAATAGGCTGTATTTATTATATGAATATATATTTTGATTCCGAAGAAATAGTGATTGGACCGGAATTGACGCTGTGGCGCATTTGCTTACATGTGAGTTGAAAACTAAAGCTCCCGTAGATCCACGCTGAGGTGCGTGTCTCCTCTACTCAACAGCCATTAAAAAATGACAACACTCGCAAATATATTACACTATATACATGCATTCATACATTATATGACTTTGATTTACTTTCACGTTTAAAAACACTCATTTTTAAGATGTTGTGACTTTTATTCTATTTTGTAGTACTAGCGACTTCCTCCAAGTCAATTTCCCTTGTTTTCGCATGCAAGTGACGTTGAGGCCACATTGGGGCCTGTGCACGTTTACACTGGAGTCTGATAAAAATCACATTTTACTTGCAGTGTAAACAGACAGCTGGAAAAAAATCACATTTCAAAAAAATCCAATTTGGGCCACTTTGTCCTGCAGTGTAAACATAGTCAGCGAGGCGCAAAATTCAAAGCTCAAAGACTGTAGATTTTGTTTATTATTAATATTAAAACGATTCATTTTACTGTGACGTCACCTCAAGGTCAAAGTTGAGAATAATGAGGTAGACATGCATGAAGCAAAAAAACAAATTATAACAGCAGCTACCTGAAATAAGGTTTTGTCACTTCTAGGACTGCTAATCGCCAAACACCTTGTGTGTGAGGGGAATCTTATTGTTCCATCCTTTTAGATTGAGGTTCCAATCCAATTCTTACTGTAAGACTGTATTTTGGTAAACTTGTAAAACACGCTGCAGCTGTCACTCAAGCAGATTAAACCAGGCTACTATTATTTCTCTAGAAAACAAACTCTCGATTTGCACAGATGGACAGTCAGTATTCATTTTGTCTGTTTGCGCATCGGTTTCATCAAACAGAAAAGATCTGGATACACTGTCCTACACTACAGCAACGTTGTTCTAATAATCTAATCACAACTTCCCACACACCTGACTTGGACTTGTAGTGTTGACAAGTCCAGCGAGGTAATCTCATTGCGCCTGGCAACCTGGATGTTGTCATTAAATTACAACCGAGCACATGCAACAGCAGCATGCTGTAATCAGATTACTTACTGTAAGTGTGTGTGTGTCAGAGCTTTCCCTTCTGGCTGGTCTAATAAATGTCCACAATTCGTTAATCATATTTACTCCAACTGATATTCTTGCAGGTGGAAGAAACTCTGGAATATGAGACCCAACCCAATAACCCACTTATTTAATGAATTAACTATTGTGTCCTTTTTAGGTCTGATTGAAGTCCACAAACTGGAGACCAATGAAATGCTGAAGCTGACGCTGGATAACATGCAGATGCCCATAGTGGAATACCATCAGATCGACAAAGACGACTACAGTATGTGTCCATTAGGGGTGTGGGAAAAAATCGATTCGAATTCGAATCGCGATTCTCACGTTGTGCGATTCAGAATCCATCCATCCATCCATTTTCTACCGCTTATTCCCTTCGGGGTCTCGGGGGGCGCTGGAGCCTATCTCAGCTACAATCGGGCGGAAGGCGGGGTACACCCTGGACAAGTCGCCACCTCATCGCAGGGCCAACACAGATAGACAGACAACATTCACACTCTCACTAGGGCCAATTTAGTGATTCAGAATCAATTCTCATTTTTAAAAAATCTATTTTTTTTATTTTTTTTATTTTTTAATTTTTTAATTTTTATTTGTTTTATTATTATTTTTTAGTTAATCAATCCAACAACACAATACACAGCAATACCATAACAATGCAATCCAATTCCAAAACCAAACCCGACCCAGCAACACTCAGAACTGCAATAAACAGAGCAATTGAGAGGAGACACAAACACGACACAGAACAAACCAAAAGTAGTGAAACAAAAATGAATATTATCAACAACAGTATCAATATTAGTTACAATTTCAACATAGCAGTGATTAAAAATCCCTCATTGAAATAATCATTAGACATTTATAAAAAAATTAAAAAAAGAACAATAGTGTCACAGTGGCTTACACTTGCATCGCATCTCATACGCTTGACAACACACTGTGTCCAATATTTTCACAAAGATAAAATAAGTCATATTTTTGGTTCATTTAATAGTTAAAACAAATTACCATTATTGCAATCAGTTGATAAAACATTGTCCTTTACAATTATAAAAGCTTTTTACAAAAATCTACTACTCTGCTTGCATGTCAGCGGACTGGGGTAGATCCTGCTGAAATCCTATGTATTGAATGAATAGAGAATCGTTTTGAAAATATCGTTTTTGAATCAAGAATCGCGTTGAATCGAAAAAAATCGATTTTGAATCGAATCGTGACCCCAAGAATCGATATTGAATCGAATCGTGGGACACCCAAAGATTTACAGCCCTAGTGTCCATGTTTCATTCAATTTTAGAGTAAATAACATCTGTGGTGCCCGCTTTGGGTTGTTGTAAAACGATATGAATCAGGGTTGGGGCTAAGGTTTAGGGTTAGAGCCGGTGTTGGATTTAGAGTTGCGGCAGGGGATAACATCAGTGTTGGAGCGAGCTAGGGTTACGGTGGTGGCTAGAGTTAAATTAGGGTTGGGTTTGGAATAGGGTTTTACCAAGGGATGGACAGCACACTCAGTACTTCTATAAGTAGCAACAAACAAAATTCACGTAAAATCAAATGGTACCATATTTTGACATTTTTGTTGCCCTTGATGTCATGTTCGGCTGCAGACTAGGCACCAGTTAAACACTCTGCGGGTAAACAAGCACTTAAAGCAGACTCGGGCACAAACTTTTGCCAACGTGAACATGTGCCAATGGGCCGTGGGCCAAACACAGCAATTTTAAGCATATAGCTGCACAATAAGTGAGTGGTTTAATCCCATACCGCCATTATTTAAGGTAGTTAAATGCTCACGTTCGATATATGACAACTTGTTAGGCTTACGGAGATGCCATTAATGTCTGTGTGAACTTAAAAGAATATGAATACATATAGAATTTATCGAAGACCCCAAAAGAAACAACTCAGCAGGCCGAATTCGGCCCAGGGGCCACACTATGGCCACCCCTGTTCTGGGAAATGTTACAATTTCCATGCCAACAAAGAGATCATGCCTGATAAAGGCTTGATCGTACAGTAAGGCTCCACTTCACAAAATGTGCCAGCTCGATGCTAATGTTGCTAATTTGCATTAGATATGCATATGCCCTATACATGCTCCTGATTAGTAGGGCTGTGAATCTTTGCGCACCACACAATTTGATTTAATTCGATTCTTGGCGGTAACGATTCACTTCAGGATCGATTCTCGATTCAAAACGATTCTCAATTCAAAATCAATACTTTTTAATAACATTGGGTTGCCAGGTGCCAGCCAGTTCTATGATTAACTACATTCATCCATGAGATAAAAGTTGTGATACATTTCTATATTACTTGGCTTTTTTTCTCATTGTGTTTCTTGCCATTTTCCCAATTTTTGCTGCTGTTTTTTGTAATGTGCCTTGGGCCAATGACAAACGAGTGAGGCAACCCAACTGTTAATGGCTACTAGTCTGTAGTATATTTGTTCATCCAATGGTCACATGGTTGTCTTACTTCCGCGCCGGAAGTAGTAAAATTTAAAAGTTCATCTGGCTGGTTTTTCCTTTGTAAATAAAAAGGGGACATACGGGGAAGCCCTTTAGCTGCTATTTTATCATACATTACTGCCTTTGCATAAGTCAATGGTTTAGTTTTGTATTCACAATATTCAACACAAAATCCGTACTTTGGAGCAATGTTCATGGACTTTAGTATTTGGCTTGTTAGTTCCAACCACAGGCGATGGATGACGGTCATGGACTTGTGGTTGAGGGAAGAGTTGTTTGACGCTAAAAAATATATGATGCATTGCCACAATCAGCCTTAATGCATTGTTGTAGCTTGATGATTTTTGAGCACGTCATGAAATGCGCGTTTGCGAGACGAGCGGGTGTTGTGGCCGGTTGTTGTCGGAGGGTGTGGGCACGGTGTCGTGAGCCGCAGAATGAGAGGTTAAAGAGAATGAGGCAGTGCGTGCGTGATCAGGTGTTAAAATGCTTGCCTGATGGTGGGTTTGTTGGTCACTCGCCGAGTGGGGTTGTTACGTACTGATGTCATTTTAATATATATATATATATATATATATATATATATATATATATATATATATATATATATATATATATATATATATATATATATATATATATATATTTTTTTTTTCTAATATTTTTGCGATTGACCGATAGGTTCGCAAAGATCGACTGGTAGATCGACAGGTTGGGGACCCATGCTGTAGTCCAGGGGTAGGGAACCTATGGCTCTCGAGCCAGATGTGGCTCTTTTGATGACTGCATCTGGCTCTCAGATAATTCTTAGCTGACATTGCTTAACACGATAATTAATGAGTAATCCCGCTGATAATCACACTGTTAAAAATAACGTTCAAAATATAAAACATTCTCATGCATTTTATTCTATCCATCTGTTTTTCTACTGCACCGGTTCAACACGCCGCATTATTGGTAAGAAGTATTTTGTTTATTATTGGTTAAATTCAGAATAACAACTTTATTAAAAATAATAATAGACTTGTTATACTCTAAAAATGTCGGTCTTACTTAAAAATGCATGCATTTAGTGGTATTCAGTGTTAAAAAAAATGATATGGCTCTCACAGAAATTTTTTTAAATATTTGGCTTTTTATGGCTCTCTCAGCCAAAAAGGTTCCTGACCCCTGCTGTAGTCTATGCACTAATGCCATCTAACAACTTGGAATGCAACTGCATGTAAAGTCTACTATATAATACTTGCAAATGAGACTTAGAGGTGTAAGAAAACATTATATAACAACTTGACAGCACTGTTATCATAATCAGCTCTATGTGGTATAAAAAGAAGAGATTTCAATATTAAACATTTATTACCACATGAGGATTTACATAAGTACCGGGAATTGGTACTGAGTCAGTTCAAATGTGAAAGGTACCCATTTTCTAATGGTGCAGTTCAAGAGTAGAAAAGTTAAACAGGGTGTTCTTAATCTTTTTTTTACAGGAGTGTATGAAGGATTAGTGACTGTATGCATGGATGGATAGGATTTGCTGTGTAATACTCATTTACAGTGTGCTTTCCACAGCTTTGTCAATGCAGATCCTCAAACCTGCAGGCTTTGTGGAAACCTCCCACTACCCTCTGCTGCTGCTCATGTATGACATGCACGCTAAAAGAACATCACTTTCTACTGAAACAGTAGTGGTTGCGTCTTACTTGTCTATTGTGTTGGTCCGCATGCAGCGACGGCACACCTGGTGGCCAGAGCGTGTCGGAGCGCTTCCACATGGACTGGGCCACGGTGCTGGTGAGCAGCTTCGGCGCCATTGTGGCACGTTGTGATGGGCGCGGCAGCGGCTTCCAGGGCACCAACTTGCTGCACCGCATCCAGAAGAAGGTGGGCGTGCTGGAGGAGCAGGACCAGAGGGACGCCATAAAGTATGTGGAGCTGACGCGGGGGGAAAAACAATACATTTAGTGGGCTTGTAGGAAGTGTTTTTGATGTTTAATTATGTCTGTAGCAGTGACATTCTGAATAAGCCCTACATTGACAAGACCAGGGTGGGAGCATTTGGAAAGGTAAGTTTCCCAACTGAAAGACTTATTTGTTTAAAATAACTACTGTTGTGAAGTGAAGTGAAGTGAATTATATTTAAATAGCGCTTTTCTCTAGTGACTCAAAGCGCTTTACATAGTGAAACCCAATATCCAAGTTACATTTAAACCAGTGTGGGTGGCACTGGGAGCAGGTGGGTAAAGTGTCTTGCCCAAGGACAAAACAGCAGTGACTAGGATGGCGAAAGCGGGAATCGAACCTGGAACCCTCAAGTTGCTGGCACGGCCGCTCCACCAACCGAGCTATACCGCCCAGTTGTCCAGTGTTCATTTTGCTGACTAAAATAGAACCCTAACTAATCAAAACAAACGCATGTTGACTAAAACAATGAATTGACAATTTAGTCAAAAAATAAAAGCGAGACAAAATAAAATCATACTTAATTTTGTCTTTCGGCAAATGGGACGAGTTAGAGATCTGTCCAATCATATTTGCATGTGGGTGAGGGGTGTGGGACCCCGCCTTCTGCCCGATAGCAGCTGAGATAGGCTCCAGAAACCCCCGCGACCTCGAAAGGGATAAGCGGTAGAAAAAGGGGTGTGGGATAAATCACAGAGGGGGTCCAATCAGAACTACTGTTTTCGTAAGGCACCGTGTTTTGACTTCTCACTGGGAAAACAAGACTGTATTTTTACACACCTCAATTCAGTATGTCTTCTACACCTGCAAGAGAGAAACGGGAAGACCTATGGACACGCTTCACCTTTGCTGCGGTTGACATGACAGGTTCTAAACCCTTTGGCTCGATTTTCTCCGGTAAAAATATAACCAACTTGAAGCGCCATCTGCAGGTTATTCATCAAGACATCTAAGCAAAAGTAAGCTAATATTTCCAAATGACTCGTACTGTACTGAATTACTGTGACTATTAAAGGCAGTAGAGCAGGAGCAAGACCGCTTACTCTACCACTTCTTTTGTTAAGCGAGCTTGTCGGCCAATTTAATAAGCAGGATACCGTATTTTTCGGAGTATAAGTCGCACCGGCCGAAAATGCATAATAAAGAAGGAAAAAAACATGTATAAGTCGCATTTTTTGGGGAAATGTATTTGATAAAACCCAACACCAAGAATAGACATTTGAAAGGCAATTTAAAATAAATAAAGAATAGTGAACAACAGGCTGAATAAGTGTACGTTATATGACGCATAAATAACCAACTGAGAACGTGCCTGGTATGTTAACGTAACATATTATGGTAAGAGTCATTCAAATAACTATAACATATAGAACATGCTATACGTTTACCAAACAATCTGTCACTCCTAATCGCTAAATCCCATGAAATCTTATACGTCTAGTCTCTTATGTGAATGAGCTAAATAATATTATTTGATATTTTACGGTAATGTGTTAATAATTTCACACATAAGTCGCTCCTGAGTATAAGTCGCACCCCCGGCCAAACTATGAAAAAAACTGCGACTTATAGTCCGAAAAATACGGTACTTGTACAGTGCACTTTAATCGATATCCTCGGCACACAGTTCAGCTATTGATTGCACAACTTGACAACCCAAAAGAGCAAATTTGTCATTTTTCAAGATAACACACAAAGAACAACAGGTATGTGAGATATATATATAAGTTAAACATTTACAAAACTGGTTGCTGAATTTAAACGGGACAGTGGCCAAGACGTTAATTGTGCAAATAATACAGAATTATTCATAAGACCACTACACTATCGTTCAAAAGTTTGGGGTCACCCAAACAATTTTGTGGAATAGCCTTCATTTCTAAGAACAAGAATAGACTGTCGAGTTTCAGATGAAAGTTCTCTTTTTCTGGCCATTTTGAGCGTTTAATTGACCCCACAAATGTGATGCTCCAGAAACTCCGTTTTGTAGCTTCTGTAACGAGCTAAACTGTTTTCAGATGTGTGAACATGATTGCCCAAGGGTTTTCTAATCATCAATTAGCCTTCTGAGCCAATGAGCAAACACATTGTACCATTAGAACACTGGAGTGATAGTTGCTGGAAATGGGCCTCTATACACCTATGTAGATATTGCACCAAAAACCAGACATTTGCAGCTAGAATATTCATTTACCACATTAGCAATGTATAGAGTGTATTTCTTTAAAGTTAAGACTAGTTTAAAGTTATCTTCATTGAAAAGTACAGTGCTTTTCCTTCAAAAATAAGGACATTTCAATGTGACCCCAAACTTTTGAACGGTAGTGTATAGTAATATAAAATTCAACATTTGAAAAAATGCTTGAATTCAGGTAAAATAACACACAGTAAGATTAGTGTAAAATGTAATAATATTTTCCTGGAGTGTAGATCTTGTTGTGAATTTAGTTTTTGAGATGATCTCCAATAACCTTCATAAAAGACAACTTCAAAGATCCTTTATACTTTATATTTTAGTCAACAAAATGTACAATAACTTTTGTCAACTAAAACTAATTTAGATGACTTACTGCGTGGGTTTCCTCCGGCTTCCTCCCACCTCCAAAGACACGCACCTGTGGATAGGTTGACTGGGAACACTAAATGGTCCCTAGTGTGTGAATGTTGTCTGTCTATCTGTGTTGGCCCTGCGATGAGGTGGCGACTTGTCCAGGGTGTACACCGCCTTCTGCCCGAATGCAGCTGAGATAGGCTCCAGCACTCCCCACCGCCCCAAAAGGGACAAGCGGTAGAAAATGAATGGATGGATGGACTTACTCAAATACATTTTAGTCAAAAGGCTATGACTAAAACTATATAAAAAAACTGCTTTCAAAATGAACACTGCTGTTGTCCCTCAGGAGTATGGAGGCTACATCACAAGCTTGTTGCTCAGCGATGACCTTTCTCCTGCCAGATGCGGTGCCGTCCTCTCGCCAATCACCGACTTTGAACTGCACGGTTAGACTCATTTTCTATTTTGTCCAGAAAGTATTTAAACTCCCCCTCCACAACAACTGCACCACACTGAGAGCTGTAATAAAGCAATAACATGCTCCAAGACCTTTATCTTTATAGCTTCGGAGTTACTTGATTGAATGTTGTTGGTGCTATATTTGTATGAGGTGGGGGAGATGAGATTCACCTCGGTGTGACGTTGTAATATACAACCACAGCGACCGAGCCTCCCTCAGCTCATCTGGCGACAAAAATAAGAAATATAACAGAGTATAAAAGTAGAATTGTGTGCGTCAGCAGGGTGAGGAGGAGGAGGTGGTGTCGGTGCACTGAATCAGGAAACTGTAAATTAGGGGAAACTAGTAGTCACACGGTGTGACCGATGTCACAGGGCTTTTTTTTTTTTTTGCCAGAGGGGGTGTCAGACACGGCAGTAAATAAATTAAGATTTGGAGAAAAAGATACTGGAGTAACAACTCTTACAATGAGGTTAAGTGCAAGAATCGACCGTTAGTATTAGGATTCCTTACAGTCCTTACAGATTATTTAGATCTAAAGCTGTCTAAAATGGTTAGAGGTGACTCAAACTGAAGCTTAACAATGTATTCTACAAAATTGGAGTATGTACAAACAACATAAATACCAGTGCTGGAGAGAGAGAGGGTGCAAACATACCTAATGTGTCTGCAAAAATGTTAAAAGTTGCATATTTTCAAACAACATATCTGTCTAAAACAACAGTAAAATGTAAGAAAAAAGAGCAAATCAACGGAATGTAAACAGAAAACGCTGAACATTTTAAAATATTAATAATAATACACTAAGTCACCTACAACACAAAGTTTTGTTTTTAGATGTACATAAGTTTTTAGCATTTTTTTTAAAAGAAAATAAATATCAAAATAGCCCTTACATACTTGACTTTTCAGTAGCGGCCCTGATGGAAAAAGTTTAAAATCTAAAATATTAGAAGCTCTCAAAAAATATATACTTAAAATATAAACAAAGTTTAGTTAGTTAAATAATTTAATAATACTAACTTATTAATTCATTTGAAGAATTACAACAACCCTAATAAACATAGTTAAATGTGCAACTGAACAGTAATATTTTCATACAAGCAGACTTTTTGACACACTGGTTACTAGTTACACAGTCGTATAGATAATATAACAGTACAAAATGTAAGGAAAAGAGAAAAAAAATGGCATCTAATTAGAAAAAGATGAAATGTTCTAACTAATAATTAATAATATACTTATTCGCCTTATCACGTATAATACAAAATTGACACAATATCTGTTTTTAGCATTTTTTTAGCATTCAATATGGCCCCTGCATACTTTTTTTTTTAAGTTTATTTGAAATAGGGACAGATACAGAAACATAGATATCTGAAACAGTTATCCAATGTATGCATCATAGTGTTTGTAGCCAAAGCTAATTTACAACACTTGTCCCCAACAACAACAACAACACAGATCTAACATCATTAAAATAGGAAAATAAAAAGAATGAGGCAGAGAGGAGTCGATAATAATGATAATAATAATAACACAGAGAAAGTGCAAACGAGATAAGAATCAATTAGTAAAAACTAAACATGAAATACTTTGACTTTGGTGGAAAACGTTTGGACGCCTTTGAACTAAAGTATCGATGTTATGATTTGAGAATCGATTTTTAGAGCATAAAGATCTGGTATTGACGGTAGCGATATTTCAGTATCGATCTGCGCATCACAAGTCAATAGCTCAAAGCAATGTCTTGATTGGCTGCCTGTTTTCCAAGGCTTTTTGCTGAATTGAATTTGAAACTTAACGTGTGCTCACTGTAGCACACATTTTAATTGTTTTACAAGAATGAAGGCCAAATTCGAAGACAGTCTGCCAAAAGGAGGGAAAATATTCCTTGAACATTAGCATAGTATAAAGAGTTAAGGTAAGAAACTAGCTTGGCTATTATGGTAGAAAGATATGACTAGAGGTGGGGGAAATAATAGATTTTTGGATTCATCGCAATTCCGACATGGACATTATAAAATTGATTAGTAAACGTTAATAATCAATAATCGATTTATTTATTATAAACAATGTAATGCAGACCGTTTCTATAATTTGGCTGACTGCAGCGGGACCACCTCACTGAGAGATCCGACCAGCTCCTTTATCATAGGGCACTTATGTTCCAGTTTTGCACACATTTAATAACATAATAAATGTAATGGAAATTAATTTAACTGCTTCTTATTACAGATGCACTGTTTTTAAACATTGAAAGAGGGATAAACGCTTAGTTAGTTAAACAAAAAAATGAAAAACTGCATCAATATACATAAATTAATGATGCATCAATAATAGATTTTTAATCAAATCGTACCTCCTAAATCGTAATCGAATCATCAGTCGCCTAAAGATTCCCACCTCTAGATATGACTATTTACTTTATAGCACACATACAAAAATATGTTTGGGGGTGGGTTATGTGCTGCAAACAACTTTATGGGCAAACTTTTAGAAAATGCTAAGCTAACTAAAACAAATTAAGTTAAGAAGAAGCAGTACTAAAAATTAAATAGTTAATATGATAACACACAGTCTAAACTCAAAACAAGACTTAACAGCCCAAAAAAGGGTTTTTAAATTGCTAGATTCCCATGACAGCGTAAAACCAAGTTAGCTACTGGTAATTAGAAAAGGTTAGTCATCCAAACTAAATAGTAGGAAAACTACGAGAGCAAACTGACTTGTTTTTTGCGCAATGTTTGGCTGTACGACCACTGAAATAACGCTGTATCAAAACTGGGGCAAAATGTTGCCTCAAAAACCAAATTATTCCAAAAGTGGTGCACCACTGCCTTAATTTTTTTTAAAAAGTGTAGCATCCCTTTTTTCATGTGAAGGGAAACGAGCTTATCTGAAGTCCCTTGATGTTTTATGTATATTTTCACAAATATTTTGGTCAAAGAACATGCTAATTCAAACATGACTTATTTTTCTTTCAGCATCAGCTTTTTCGGAGCGATATCTTGGAATGCCAAAGCCCGACCCGAGGGCATACACGGTAAATACCGCAAGAATATGAATCATTCTTTGCTGCAAAAAAGGCAAGCTGTGGCCTCCATGATCATGTATTTTTCTCCTCAGATGGCCAATTTAGCGCACCGGGCGGCTCAGTTCCTCGACAAGAAATTTCTCATCATCCATCCGACAGCAGACGGTAAGAAGATCGTGAGAGAGTATTGCTGCGTGATGTACGCTAGCTGATTTATTTATACATTGTGTCGTCCTCCCCCTTTAGAAAAAGTCCATTTCCAGCATACGGCAAAACTGATTGCTCAGCTAATCCATGAAAAGGCCAACTACACTTTACAGGTATGTGGTGGTGTTACTTTCACTTTCCTTTCATTGTCCCCCCGGTGGCTTTGGGAGCGCTCCTACTGGGACAGCAGGATGGAAAAGGATTAGCCCACACAATGACTCCTTTCCAACATAATGGGATTAGGAAACCTTCTCTTCATGAACAGCCTCTAATCCAATTAAAACACAGCTCGTAGCTCGAATACTACCCAGCGGAGCACAGACCTCCGCCAAGGCGGAACAACTTGAAGTTTTAGTACTGTTCACATTTGAACCGATAAGGTACCAATTTCAGGTACTTTTGTGTGTTAATAAATATGAATTGTTCTTGACAATATCTCTTTTTATTGCTACAGTTGCAAGTCCAAGACGATAGATGGCAGTAATGTATAGTTGATGGTGTGTTGCCTAGTCAGTTTATTCTTTGCTGTCTAATCTTTTGTTGCACCCTAAAAAGTAGTAATCCTGTAGGTATATTTATTACACACAAGCTGTTTGATTTTGAAGGTAAAGTTTTCATTAAAAAATTCGGAGCTGTTGGAATCGCCATGTAAAATTGCTCAAGCTAATGAGTAGCATGTCAATAGGCAAGTTAATGTATATTACCATCAAGATAGGACATTTTTGGAAAAGTGGAGCCTTACTTTTTTTTACGTTGGAGCGTTTTTTCAGTAAATTGCTTTGATGGCATTGAAATATTACCTAGAAGTAATGTGGCTAAGTCCGCTCTCAGTGCTGCTGGAGTATTCGCCACGTGTCAAAGTGTGAGGAGCCAGCTTGGATTTTATGTAAAACTGGCGGGATTCGGTCTGTGCCAAAAAAGTACCCGTATTTAGTATCTATCTCTACCTCCAGCATCAATGTGATTTTTCTCAATAGGATACATGAATTATTGCCAATAATCGTTAGTGACACAAGTGTATATTTACAAAAAAATACCAGCCCTTACCGAAGCCGTGTCTTTCTCTTCAGACCAGATATTCTGCTGCCCCAAATAGAGTACAAATAGGCTGCATGATGGAGATACTTATTCCCCCGCCAAATGTCCCGAAAAAAACCTGAAACCCAATAAACAAAAAGTGCCTTGTTGCTTGTCTGAAGGTCAAAATTGTAAAGGTTTTGTAATTGTTAAATCACAGAATAACTTGCAATATTATGTCACAATATTTTACCATTTACATAACTATAACGAAACAAGTAAACTGTGCAATAATCAATGTATTGTAAAATAACTAATTAAAAATAAATTGCTACATAACATAACTGCAATAACTCAAAATAGAAAAATCTACTTTCCCAGTTCATTCGCCCAATTAGGATTTTTTTTTTTAAACTAAGCATTGTATTAAAAAGTAAAACTTGTTATGTGAGATAACAATATTGATATCTAGTAGGGCTGCAACAACTAATCGATTAAATAGATTAAAATCGATTATAAAAATAGCTGGCGATTAGTCATCGATTCGTTGGATCTATGCTATGCGCATGCGCCTAGGCTACTTTTTATGTTTTTCATATATATATTTTTTTATAAACCTTTATTTATAAACTGTAACATTTACAAACAGCTGAGAAACAATAATCAAAATAAGTATGGTGCCAGTATGCTGTTTTTTTTTCAATAAAATACTGGAAATGGTAGAAATGTAGTTTGTCTCTTTTATCCGATTATTAATCGATTAATCGAAGTTATAATCGACAGATTAATCGATTATCAAATTAGTTGTTAGTTGCAGCCCTAATATCTAGTGTCAATAATGCAGAGCTAGGCGATAGAGCAATATAACATTTAGTGTACACTGCATTACATTGCCATCTACAGGCCTGGCATATTAAATATTGCATCAATCTCAAAATTAGTATGTGACTGTACCGTGAGTAATATCGATGTTTAATAACCAATATATACTGTAAATAATGATAGTGAATCCCAATATTTATATGGCTGTAGATTTTTAAATTCCTTTTGTATCCAACTGTTTTTAGTGTAACACATTTTTATCAATTAATTCCCACAAAATACACCAACAATTTTTTTGTTTCTACAAACTTTAAATACTTGTTATTTGGTTGAGGATTAAAATAATAATAAATTACTTACACCGCCGTTTTACTTTTGTCACACCAAACTGTGTTCCCCTAATACAAAGTGTTATCCCCGCCGCGGAGACGGGCGCGACCAGGCTGAAGTAATGTTTATCGACTATAACTTTAGCTGGCAATAATTAAAGTAGTCCAAATTCACATACTTTGTTATGCATGGTCAGAAATGACTACATAATAAACCACAATATGCGAGTACATCATAGTACGAGGAGAGGGGGTGGATACATTTTCTGGCAGGCTAAATAATGTAATAATGTTCATCCCCCATATACAGTACAGGCCAAAAGTTTGGACACACCATCTCCTCATTCAATGCGTTTTCTTAATTTTTAATGACTATTTACATTGTAGATTGTCACTGAAGGCATCAAAACTATGAATGAAGACATGTGAAATGATGTACTTACCAAAAAAGTTGAAGTAACTGAAAACATGTTCTATATTCTAGTTCCTTCAAAATAGCCACCCTTTGCTCTGATTACTGCTTTGCACACTCTTGGCATTCTCTCGATGAGCTTCAAGAAGTAGTCACCTGAAATGGTTTTCACTTCACAGGTGTGCTTAAAGCTCATCGAGAGAATGCCAAGAGTGTGCAAAGCAGTAATCAGAGCAAAGGGTGGCTATTTCAAAGAAACTAGAATATAAAACATGTTTTCAGTTATTTCACCTTTTGTTGTTACGTACATAACTCCACATGTGTTCATTCATAGTTTTGATGCCTTCAGTGACAATCAATAGTCATGAAAATAAAGAAAACACATTGAATGAGAAGGTGTCCACACATTTGGCCTGTACTATATACACTACCGTTCAAAAGTTTGTGGTCACCCAAACAATTTAGTGGAATAGCCTTTATTTCTAAGAACAAGAATAGACTGTCGAGTTTCAGATGAAAGTTCTCATTTTCTGGCCATTTTGAGCGTTTAATTGATCCCACAAATGTGATGCTCCAGAAACTCAATCTGCTCAAAGGAAGGTCAGTTTTGTAGCTTCTGTAAAGAGCTAAACTGTTTTCAGATGTGTGAACATGATTGCACAAGGGTTTTCTAATCATCAATTAGCCTTCTGAGCCAATGAGCAAACACATTGTACCATTAGAACACTGGAGTGATAGTTGCTGGAAATGGGCCTCTATACACCTATGTAGATATTGCACCAAAAACCAGACATTTGCAGCTAGAATAATCATTTACCACATTAGCAAAGTATAGAGTGTATTTCTTTAAAGTTAAGACTAGTTTAAAGTTATCTTCATTGAAAAGTACAGTGCTTTTCCTTCAAAAATAAGGACATTTCAATGTGACCTCAAACTTTTGAACGGTAGTGTATGTATAACATGTTGTGATTGAATGTCATCTATTTTCATTGGTCTTCATTGAGACGTTTAAAATCGTTGCTAAAATGCGAAATCTAGTAGTAGTACCCAAAGAGTGAGCTGTCTGATCACCATATGAAATACTTGGGAAACCAGTATTACAACACGTCGAAATACAGAATAATATTGGTTGATTGGCAACACTAAATTGTCCCTAGAGTGTGAATGTTGTCTGTCTGTGTTGGCCCTGCCATGAGGTGGCGATTTGTCCAGGATGTACCCCGCGCCCGAATGCAGCTGTAATAGGCCTCAGCGCGACCCCAAAAGGGACAAGCGGTAGTAAACGGATGGCTGGATGGAAGATCGTTTGTGGGTAGAAATGTTACATTATCAAACATTTTTGATTTTCAAAGCATTATCATAACTAGGGATGTCCGATAATGGCTTTTTGCCGATATCCGATATTCCGATATTGTCCAACTCTTTAATTACCGATACCGATATCAACCGATACCGATATCAACCGATATATACAGTCGTGGAATTAACACATTATTATGTCTAATTTGGACAACCAGGTATGGTGAAGATAAGGTACTTTTAAAAAAAAATTATAAAATGAAATAAGATAAATAAATAAAAAACATTTTCTTGAATAGAAAAGAAAGTAAAACAATATAAAAACAGTTACATAGAAACTAGTAATTAATGAAAATGAGTAACATTAACTGTTAAAGGTTAGTACTATTAGTGGACCAGCAGCACGCACAATCATGTGTGCTTACGGACTGTATCCCTTGCAGACTGTATTGATATATATTGATATATAATGTAGGAACCAGAATATTAATAACAGAAAGAAACAACCCTTTTGTGTGAATGAGGAGGGAGGTTTTTTGGGTTGGTGCATTAATTGTAAGTGTATCTTGTGTTTTTTATGTTGATTTAATTAAAAAAAAAAAAACAAAAAAAAAACGATACCAATAATAAAAAAACGATACCGATAATTTCCGATATTACATTTTAACGCATTTATCGGCAGGCCGATATTATCGGACATCCCTAATCATAACCAACCACATTTTGTTTATTTAGTACGCTGGCTAAAATGATCTAAACACGTAGTACAGCTCACAGCACATCTTAGCTGTGAAAAGACATTTCTAATTTGCACATTTACACAACACTGCGTTGTTCGGGTTTTTCTGTGACTATGATAGGTGCGTTTTCTTAAGTTGAATCTTTTCCTGCAATGTCGGCCATCTTTCCTTGATCTTCAGACGCAAATTAACGTATTTACGCTATCAATGACGTCTATTATTCATGTAAATAACAGCAACACAATTACCGCATTTTGACAAATATTTGATAGGAATGAACATCAAAAAACAGACTTGGAGATATGATGATGATGCTGTGCTGCAAGCAATATCAATGTTATATGTCTAGCGCTGGGGTGATGACCTAAACGCGTCTATTTACGTAACTTGCAAGTCATGGGCGTGCATGAAAAAAAATAAAAAGGCCTCTGTAGAAAAAAAGCCTTTTTTGAGAGGGAAAGTTCATAGAAAAAAAACCAGAAGAACACTGTGCTCAGTAAACTGTGCAAATTAGAAATGGCTTTTCACAGCTGCGATGCACGAGCACTTAAAAAGGCGATGTCGTGCCAAATGTTCTTCCTCCGACAGCAACGCGAGCGAGCATGAATTCTGAAGGGTGCAGCGGCACTTCTGTGTTTACATCAGTTTAGCCTGTTAATAAAGAAAAGTGTGGATTGTCACAATCACACTTTGACTGGCAAATATGTCTGATCATGTCACGCCCAAGTTCATAGTATGCATATGGCAATCAGCCTGCTCATTTTCTGGGTTCTACTTCTAGATTTAGCATTTTAAAGTCCCAGCAAAGACAAATGAAGATGAATTAGTATTAATTTTAACATGTTGTAAGTGATTAAACATTATTTCAGTCTCTGGCAGCTGGGGAAACACTTTCTAGATTGATTATGTTCATTACGTCTTCTTTAAATAAAGATGAAAGATTGTTGTGTGTACCAATCATGTTATGAGTGAGTAAGATAACTTTACCTGCTGATAGGGCTGGAGAATTAATATAATTTTAATGTTGATTATGGCTATTATATTTGAAAAAAAAGAAGAAGATTATTAGGTAACGTGCATGCAAATTCCACAGCTTGTCACAAGCTGTGGAATTTGCATGCACGTTACCTCATCATCATGATGATGATGAGGTAACGTGCATGCAAATTCCACAGCTTGTGACAATGAAACAAATGAGTGGAAAAAAAAAAGAGTATGTCTACACAATGAACTAAAAAAAACATTGACAATATGTAAATTACTAGTTTACGCAGGCCAAATAAAAATATGCTTTGTTGTACTAACCTTGTCTCAGTGTATGAACATTTCATCCAGCCATTTGGTGCCAGGCAGCACATCCATTGATCACTGTGCTTATTCACTTAGCAAAGCAGGGCGGCTGCAAATAAACACAGTTCAGTTAGATGTTGTTTTTTTGACTTTGGTAATAAATAAAACGTTGACCCATTATGTTTGTTTGATATACAGTACTGTATAGAGGTGGGGGAAGTAATCCATTGTTAGATGCATTGCAATTCATATATGAGCAATTATAAAATCAATTAAACGTCAATCGATTTATTTATTATAAATACCGTATTTTTCGGAGTATAAGTCGCTCCGGAGTATAAGTCGCACCGGCCGAAAATGCATAATAAAGGAAAAAAACATATATAAGTCGCATTTTTGGGGGAAATTTATTTGATAAAAGCCAACACCGAGAATAGACATTTGAAAGGCAATTCAAAATAAATAAAGAATAGTGAACAACAGGCTGAATAAGTGTACGTTATATGACGCATAAATAACCAACTGAGAACGTGCCTGGTATGTTAACGTAACATATTATGGTAAGAGTCATTCAAATAACTAACATTTAGAACATGCTATACGTTTACCAAACAATCTGTCACTCCTAATTGCTAAATCCCATGAAATCTTATAAGTCTAGTCTCTTACGTGAATGAGCTAAATAATATTATTTGATATTTTACGGTAATGTGTTAATAATTTCACACATAAGTCGCTCCTGAGTATAAGTCGCACACCCGGCCAAACTATGAAAAAAACTGCGACTTATAGTCAAAAAAATACGGTAAAGTAATGCAGAGAAACAAAAATTTGTCTGACCACAGCGAGGCACCTCACCAAGAGATCCGACCAGCAACTTTATTATAAGGCACTTATGTTCCAGTTTTGCACACATTTCCATTAATTTAACTGTTTGTTACTACAAATGCACTGTTTTTAAAAGTTGCAAGTAATAAACGCTTATTTAGTGAACGAAAAGAAATGTAAAACCATCAATAATCGATTTTTAATCGAAATGCGAGGTGCCCAAAGATTCCCACCTCCAGTACTGTATATTGTGTACAAACTTTTACTAACATATGGACTGTTGTCGAAGCTGGAACTCAATCATGTTAACGTTGTTTCTTATTGAGAAATGTACTTCAATATACAAACGTTTCTATTTACGAACCCTGTTCAAGTACTAAATAACTTCGTAAAATGATGTTCCACTGTATATTTACTGATCTGTGATACTTATATAGGTCAAATTATAAACTTGTGCATGAATAGAGTGGTAGAACAAGCATGTGCGGGTTGCTTCTATAAAAAGAAAAATCAAGTGGCCAGGCATGCACATTACAAATACAGTACAGGCCAAAAGTTTGGACACACCTTCTCCTCATTCAATGCATTTTCTTTATTTTCATGACTATTTACATTGTAGATTGTCACTGAAGGCACCAAAACTATGAACACATGTGGAATTATGATATGAATAACTGAAAATATGTTTTATATTCTAGTTTCTTCAAAATAGCCGCCCTTTGCTCTGATTACTTTTTCCCACACTCTTGGCATTCTCTCGATGAGCTTCAAGCACACTTGTGAAGTGAAAACCATTTACAGGTGACCTCTTGAAGCTCATTGAGAGAATGCCAAGAGTGTGCGAAAAAGTAATCAGAGCAAAGGGTGGCTATTTTGAAGAAACTAGAATAAAAAACATGTTTTCAGTTATTTCACCTTTTTTGTTAAGTACCTAACTCCACATGTGTTCATTCATAGTTTTGATGCCTTCAGTGACAATCTACAATGTAAATAGTCATGAAAATAAAGAAAACACATTGAATGAGAAGGTGTGTCCAAACTTTTGGCTTGTACTGTATGTTTCCTTGTTGTTTTCTAAACGTCTAATTACCGGTTGTTGTCGTCATGTCAGATCTACCCAGACGAAGGCCACTTCATCCACAACGAGGGCACCCGGCAGCACCTCAGTCAGTCGCTGGTCAACTTCTTCGAGGAGTGCTTCAGGCTACCAGAGAGACTCTTTGAAGAGGAGCTAGATGAAGAGAACGAAGACGAAGGTTAGCTCGACTGACCACCCCCGTCCTCTAAAATACACGCCTCGGCCAGATTAGTCAACATGTCCAAGCACAAGAATGGTGTCCTCAATATTATGCAACTACAGCATGCTGGACTTAAGACTGCCTCTGGAGCAGCCGAGGATCTCCTCCCATCGCTCACCTTGGTTCTATTCTTCTTCATCATCGTCTGTCTTTGGACCTCCAATCCGAAAAATCTCCACGGAGTGAGAGTGACACTTTGGAATATACTGATCCGTTAATGTGCGACATGATGGACGAGCCCCTGAGCAGTGGTGGAAACAGCAGGACTTGCGCTGTGTAAGGGAAAGAACACTTTTAAAAACTTGTATAATGAAAAAAATCTGTTGGTAGCATTCATCAAACGGTGTCTGGAACTCTGCGGGTCCAGGAAGCGTTGCTGTTTTCTAACGTTGTGATGAAGTTTCCATGTTGGACCGTGCTTTTTGTCGATTGTTCTCAGTGTATGTAAAGTAGCACACTAGCATCCACGCAGCTATTCAAGCATTTTTTTAAATTTTTTTTTACATTTCCACCATGTAGTCATCTATAACTGGATAAAAATTCCTTTACTTGTTTCACCTGACTGCCTTACTTTGTCCCCCCAAAATGTAAACAATCCAAAAAAACAAAAACTGGTTAGCCTAGCTACCATGTTAGCTTGACCTGTGAGCTCTTCTAAAGCTAACATGAACATTAGGGGGTGTGGGAAAAAATCGATTCGAATTCGAATCGCGATTCTCACGTTGTGCGATTCAGAATCGACTCATTTTTAAAAAAAAAAATTTTTTAATTTATTTATTTATTTTTTTTAATTTAAATTAATTTTTTTAAATTAATCAATCCAACAAAACAATACACAGCAATACCATAATAATGCAATCCAATTCCAAAACCAAACCTGACCCAGCAACACTCAGAACTGCAATAAACAGAGCAATTGAGAGGAGACACAAACACGACACAGAACAAACCAAAAGTAGTGAAAGAAAAATGGATATTATCAACAACAGTATCAAAAATAGTTACAATTTTAACATAGCAGGGATTAAAAATCCCTCATTGACATTATCATTAAACATTTACAAAAATAAAAATAAATGAACAATAGTGTCACAGTGGCTTACACTTGCATCGCATCTCATAAGCTTGACAACACACTGTGTCCAATATTTTTACAAAGATAAAATAAGTCATATTTTTGGTTTATTTAATAGTTAAAAAAATTTACATTATTGCAATCAGTTGATAAAACATTGTCCTTTACAATTATAAAAGCTTTTTACAAAAATCTACTACTCTGCTTGCATGTCAGCAGACTGGGGTAGATCCTGCTGAAATCCTATGTATTGAATGAATAGAGAATCCTTTTGAATCGGGAAAAAAATAGTTTTTGAATTGAAAAAAAAATCTATTTTGAATCGAATCGTGACCCCAAGAATCGATATCGTATTGAATCGAATCGTGGGACACCCAAAGATCCATAGCCCTAATGAACATGTAGAAATTGCTGCATAAACATGTAACATGTTCTAGAAGTGTGTACAGTTGAAGGTAAATTGACTTACCTGAGGATGAACGCGGCGAGAAACAAGTTTCACTTTCTTCAAATTAAGCTAATGCTAACCTGGAGACGAGCGAGCACATTAGCAGCGACTGTATAACCAGACGACTTTTAAAATGTAGTAACTATTGTTTGTGCTGTATAATATTCCAAGAAACATTATTTTAAAACTTTATTTGAATGTTGTACAAGATATTTTATAAACCTACACTATTAATGACCTACAGGCCATTTGGTTATACGACATTACTTAGCACAATGCTATAATGTACAGAATCTGCATGGTTGGTTGATTGAAAAACAGCAACATTTACATTTGCAGCAAATACACCACTGCTTAGAATATTAATACAAGCTAATCCTGAATTACTGCCATTGGTCATTGGTGTTGAGGAATAATTGCCTTTGTCATACAAAATTAGCAATTGTTGACGCACAAGTGTCATTTAACTTTTTTTTTTTTTTTTTTAAACTCCTTTTGCAAATATTTTACTGCATGTCTATACGTTAAATGCATCATCAGTTTGACATCTTGAATGTTTTCTTAATGGGTAGCATCAATTACATTTCTCCTTGTACTGCAATTGAAGTGTAAAGAAAAAATGCTTTTATTCAATTCTTTGTGCATTTCAACTGCTTTTCTGACGTTACATACAACTATAAATCTGCCAGATTAAAGTTGAATATCCATTCATCCATTTTCTACTGCTTTTTCGGGGTCGTATATAATAAACGATAAAAGGTCATGAGCGACAGCAATTTTGTTTCATTTTTTTTGTTGAAGGGACAGTGATGACATTTGTTCCTAAGGAGAAAACGAGAAACTAGACGGTGGCATGGAAGTAAATGTTAAGACAAAATAATAAAGACTGACTCTTAATTGTGTTTTCGACTCTGTTTAATTTGACTAAAATCCCCATCATTCATCACATTATAATGAAACATTTACAGTACTGCAATGTATGTTTTTCATATTCATGATGTAATAATGTATGCATGCAGTGTTTCTCATACATTCAATTATTTGTGGCACACTGCCACAAATAAATGTGTACAACTCGATTTGGCCCCACCTTGCATAAACACATCGTCCGGGGGCTGTAGCTTGTCATTACAACTATGTACAGTAGATGGCATTGTAACACCAGAGCAGGGAATAGTGTTGCCAACTTAACGACTTTGTCACTGTATTTAGAAAGTATTTAGACTTCTCTAGGTTATCTTTTTAAGAAAAAAAGACTAGCGACAAATCTTGCAACCTTTTCTGATCTTTTTGGGCACAAGGGTTGCTCAATATAGACCAGGGGTGTCCAAACTTTTTCCATTGAGGGCCGCACACGGAAAAATTAAAGCATGCGGGGGTCATTTTGATATTTTTCATTTTCAAACCATAACAAAATATATGGATTTTTAAAAAAATGTTTTTACCTTTAGGTCAGGGGTCGGCAACCCGCGGCTCTTTGACCACTCTGATGCGGCTCAGCTGCATACTTGCCGACCCTCCCGGTTTTCCCAGTATACTTAACGACCCCCCCGATTTTCCCAGGAGACCGTCTCTCCTAGAAATCTCCCAGGGCAAATATTATCCTATTTTCACTCTAATGACTTAATCAAGGGCGTGCCCTAATGGCACTGCATTAATTGTCCTCTATAACATTTACAAACGGCATGACAGCTCACCCACGTTATGTTGCTTTTACTTGCACACGTAGGAGACAGCAAAGCATACTTGTTCAACAGCCACACAGCTTACACTGACGGTAGTTGTACAAAAACAACTTTAACACTGTTACGTTACAAATATGCGCCACACTGTGAACCCACACCAAAAAAGAATGACAAAAACATTTCTGGAGAACATCCGCACCGTAACACAACACAACAAATACCCAGAATCCCATGCAGCCCTAACTCTTCCGGTCTACATTATACACCCCCGCTACCACCAAACCCCCCCACACATCAACCCCCCCCCCTCTGTGCGTCGGTTGAGCGGAAGAGTTAGTGCTGCATGGGATTCTGGGTATTTGTTGTGTTGTGTTTATGTTGTGTTACAGTGCAGATGTTCTCCAGAAATGTGTTTGTCATTCTTTTTTGGTGTGGGTTCAAAGTGTGGCGCATATTTGTAACGTAACAGTGTTAAAGTTGTTTTTGTACGACTACCGTCAGTGTAAGCTGTGTGGCTGTTGAACAAGTATGCCTTGCTGTCACTTACGTGGGCAAGCAAAAGCTGCATTCTACATGTGGTCAAGCAGGTACGCTGTTTGGGCAGGCTGTAGAGGGAGCTAAAAGCAGTGCCAGCACGTCCTGAAATTCGGGAGTCTCCCGGAAAATTGAGAGGGTTGACAAGAAAGACGCTATCAAGCGTCATTCAAGTAAAAGTCGCGGGCCGCACTAACATCAAATTTCCATATTAAAGTGCGTGCCGGTGTGTGTGTCAGAGACCCCTGGTTAACATAGCGCAAAGCAATTTAAGCTTTGTATGCGGTGTTTTTCATTTTAAATTTTAAAAATTATTTTTGCGGCTCCCATTGTTTTCTTTAATTTGTGAAACTTTCCAAAATGGCTCTTTGAGTGGTAAAGGTTGCCGACCCCTGCTTTAGGTCTTCCGGGGACCATAAAGGGTCTAAGTCATTAAAATGTTAAAAACAAGTCAAATTATTATTATTTGTATTTATTTAACGCTTATAGTAAATCTCTTCAGTATATCAACTTCAGGTTGATATAAAGTAAAAAAAAAAAAAAAAAAAAAGGTTTTATGCCTTTTCTGTCAAAGAAAACTTTTTTTTTTTTTTTTAAATAAAACTGAAATATGCAGTATTTCCCCCCACCGCCCAAAACATTCAGAAAGCAAAGTTTGATGTGAAGTAATAACAGCCTTAAAAAGATCAATAATGCAGGACACCATTGATTTTAATTCATTATTATTTTTGAGTAATCACAGTGAAAAGATAAATAATCCCATTAAATATATTTGGGATCCAAAAGGTGCCCCACTCATACAAAGTGATACATTTTTATTATTTTTTTTTTTACTTTCAACACTTAAGTTACAAGATCAACTTCAGATATATCTGTTGATTTTACGTTTGAACTATTATTTTGTTTGTTTTATGCTCTTTAGTCAAAGAAAACGATGTTTTTGTATGGCAACCACACAATATTTTCCACATAAAACATTTTAAAGTGAAATATTTGAAATAATTGGAGCCTTGAATAGGTCAATAATTCATTATAACATTTGATTTTTTTTTTTTTTTTTTGAGCAATGGCAAAAAAAAGAAAAATAAAGATAGACAAAAGAAAAAAAGAGCAGCCTACATGGCAGCTTTGTGTCAACATTGCAACGTTTTCTAGTTAGATTTCACCTCATTCCACTTTTTTTAATGTTTTTTAAATTTTTGCAATAGCATTTCCAGAATGTGTGGCGGGCCGGTTAACAATCAGCTGCGGGCCGCTAATGGCCCCCGGGCCGCATTTTGGACACCCCTGATATAGACTATCTACAATGTATATGATATGAACTCGTCCGACAATACAGGTTTTATCTATCGTGATAATGCATGTTGTCACATTCTAGATGTGTCACGCAAATTTGTCGACAAGCGGCAACGAACCCATCCTTAACGCAACTTAGCATCCTCGCCTGCCAGCATGGCTACTACAGTGCTTCTAAGTTATCGTATTTTCCGGACTATAAGGCGCACTTAAAATCCTTTCATTTTCTCAAAACTCGACAGTGCGCCTTATAACCCGGTGCGCCTAATGTGCGGAATAATTTTGCTCGCGCTTACTGACCTTGAAGCTATTTTATTTGGTACATGGTGAGATGATAAGTGTCACCAGTAGATGGCAGTCACACATAAGAGATACGTGTAGACTGCAATAAGACTCAACACCAACAAAATCTATCAAAAGGTTTTAGTACGACTTTGGTAAGCTATGAAGCTGCACCGCTTGATGGATTGTACGGTGCGTCAACATACAAGTATTATTATGGTGTGTGTATAAGGTAAGACATTATCTGGCGTTTTGTTGCAATATTATGCAAAAGCAACTTTTCTTACCTTCTGGTACCTGTTGATCTGTATTTGGGATCTGCATATGTCCTGAAAATTTGCGCGCGTTCGTCTTTGTAGTCCGCGAGACACCGTAGTCGATAAGCTTCTTCCTTTTCTCTATCTTCTTGTTTAAAATCTTTAGTTATTAGAGAGTTCCGGTTGGACGGCTTTTACAGGACACATTTCCGGTGTTGTTGTTGCACTAGTGAGCCACGGATGAGGAGATGTTGCTCCGTTGTTGATTTAAGTCAAGTCTGAATGTCATTAAAACAGTTAGCTCCATCTTTTGACACTTCTTCCACCCCTGTCCTTGCACGCTACACCGCTACAACAAAGATGACGGGGAGAAGACGCTGTCGATGGTGAGCCACGTAAATAAGACCGCCCACAAAACGGCGCATCCTGAAGCAACAGTCAGAAAGGGACATGAAGATGGTCTGTAAAACATAATTTATGCAACATTTTGACCAAAGAACCACCATTACATGTTATGTAGACCACAAGAAAGTGTTTTACATTTAGAAAAATAAATAATAATATGACTCCTTTAATGCGCCTTATAATCCGGTGTGTCTTTTGTATGAAAATAGACCTGACTTGACCCGCTCATCGGCAGTGCACCTTATAATCCGGTGCGTCCTATGGTCTTGGTCTGGTACTTTAGTGTCTTACAAGAGGACTAAATGACAAGGAACAGCTCAGACTGCGGTTAGTCTTTAGGCTTTTGACGGCAGGTTCATTGCGAAAGTCTGTTAAAATGAAAAGTGTTTCCCGCCTTCCTGATGGTTGTTTTTAAATTAATATTGAGTTCGCAGCAGCCAGCGTCATCTCACGAAATTCTTGGGTGCCACGAATGTCAATCAAGTGGCAAAAGTAAGGTCATAGTGAAGATTGATGATCGCTAATTTTTAGATCTATTTTTTAATGCGTGGCAGGCTATCGACTGACACACCCTTCGCCATCAACCTAATGGGCACACCTGATTTAGGCCCATCCCTATTTGACACTTTTAGAGACTAACATGAAAGCATGCATCGTTCTTCTCAACGAGCAGCGGGTCCTGCTGTGCCCTGTTGTCCCCCGCCTTTATAGAAGAACAGGTTTTAACAGGATTGTGGCATAAAAAAAACACAACGATAAGAAAGGTAGATAACGGTCATGTGGGAAACGCTGGTATGTGTAACTTTTGCTTAAAATTAATGCTACATTTCACCTAAAAAAGTCAAAATTAAGTAGTTTTTTTTAAATCAATGACATAAGTATTATATATTCGTTGCCCTATGGTAAAAGTTGTTGTTTTCGTTTAGCTTAGAAGTAATATACTTGCTCGAAGACACTGCTCTTACTAGATTTAACCGGACTAAAGTTGTAAATGAGGGCTTGGTCCTCCTCATCCGCTGACACAAAGCTGTGAAAACTCTTCCTGGCTGCAAGTAAAAAAATGAGTTTTTGTTTTTGAGTTTTTTTAAGTAAACGCATGAAATAGATATATTAGCAAAACAGCTTCTGTCCTACCTTCGCCCACAAAGAACTCGGCCATGAAGAAGGTGACCTGGACGGCGGAGGGGCCGTGTGCAAAGTGAGGCTTCCTCCACTCGAATGCGTTCTTCTCCGGGTGCCACTGGGTTCCGTAAATTGGGAAATCAGTCGCTAAACAGTTAAAAAAAAAAAAAAAAGATTAAAAAGAAGTTTCTGGGCTGGAAAGGACAGAAGGAAGAGGTTTATTGATACCTTCAAATGTGGACAAAAACTCTGTTTTTCCATCTGTGTTTGTGGAGAGAATTTTGTAAAACGACTTCAGCGCTTGGGTGGTGTTGTACGCCTTGAAGGGAAAACAAACATGACCACTCAGCTGTGTATTTCAACACCCGGTCATACAGGTTCTATTGACTTTGATTATGTATAATTTGATAGAGGTAATGTACCATATTACTTAACCGTCGAAACAGGTTGCCGTTGCAATTAAAGTCAACTCAAGTTGGTTTTAATTTGAAACAGACCCAAGTACTTTGTAATTATTGTAATAAAGCTGCAACACAGATGGTTGCAGTGAAAGGAGTGAGGCTAGTAAAGCTAACGCAATCAATGTTGATATGCTGATTGATTGATTGATTGATTGATTGATTGAGACTTTTGTTAGTAGGTTGCATAGTGAAGTACATATTCCGTACAATTGACCACTAAATCAATCAAGGATCGAGGTTAGGTCTTTTGAGTAGAGGATGAATAACCGCTTTTTGGAATGCTAGGGGAACAGTACCAGTGGAAAGTGATAAGTTTATAATATTTAACACTGATGGACCTAATAAAACAAAAAGCTCCTTGATAAGTCTCCCAGGAATTGGGTCAAGTAAACATGTTGTTTGTTTTGTCCCATTTACACATTTTAACAATTCCTCCAATGTTATTTCATCAAAGAGGGAGAAACTATTTTGGAGGGCAATGTCCGTCGTATATACAGTCGTATCTGTGTTAATAGAACCCAGTTGTAGCTGAGATGCATTGTCTTTAATCTCTTTTCTAATGACTTCAATTTTCTTATTAAAGAAATTCATAAAGTCATCTGCTGAGTGGGTGGAGCTACTGGGAGGAGTCCCTTGTTGGGTTAGCGATGCTACTGTACTAAACAAAAATTTAGGATCATTTTTGTTGAGGTGGATGAGATTTGAGTAATATTTAGCTTTAGCTGAGGTAAGCATGCGTTTATAAGTTATTAAACTATCACTCCATGCTTGATGGAAAACCTCAAGTTTAGTCGCACGCCATTTGCGTTCCAGCTTTCTACATGATAATTTCTGGGCTTTAGTTTCTTCTGTAAACCATGGAGTACGCCTTTTAGGGGCCCTTTTTAGCTTTAGCGGTGCTACACTATCAATGGTGTCGCGCAGGGCGTCGTTAAAGTTGTTAGTGAGGTTATCAATAGAGCCCACATAATTTGGGAATGGTGCCATTACCGAAGGCAGTAGGTCAGTAAGAGTCGTCGTTGTGGCAGCATTAATGTTGCGGCTGCTATAGTAGTTATTATTATTATTATTAGTTTGTTGACAATGAGTCAGAACTTCAAATTTTATAAGGTAATGATCGGACATTACTTTAGTGTACGGGAGTATCGTAACTTTGGAGGTGGTGACACCCCTGACGAGCACTAGATCTATCGTATTACCGTTGCGATGCGTGGGTTCATTTATTATTTGTGTAAGACCACAGCTATCAATTATAGTCTGGAGCGCCACGCATGGAGGGTCCGATGGGGTATTTATATGGATGTTAAAGTCTCCCATTATGATTATATTGTCGGCGTGCGTCACTAGATCAGCAACAAACTCTGAAAATTCATTGATAAAGTCCGAATAGGGCCCTGGGGGGCGGTAGATGACAGCCAGGTGCAGAGGCAGCGGTGTGACAAACCTCACAGTAAGCACCTCAAACGAGTTATATTTATTATTTAGGTCCGAGGTAAGGCTAAAGTTTTTGTTGTATATTAGTGCAACACCCCTTTTAATGGGACGGGCAATATGCGTTCCCGTATAGCCAGGAGGAGACGCCTCACCCAGCGCAAAAAATTTGTCTGATTTGAGCCAGGTCTCGGCTAGACCAACGACATCAAGATTGTTGTCTCTAATGACTTCATTAACTAATAACGTTTTGGAAGACAATGACCTTATGTTTAAAAAGCCCATACTATAGGTGGTGGGCTGTTTTGAGGAGTTTTTGTTGAAAGTATCCGTAGTAGCAATATTAATAATGTTACGTTTATTATGCGTAGTGCACTTTGAATAATTTTGACCATATCTAGGAATTGATATGACAGGAATTTTTAGATTGTTTGCCACCTCAGTAAAATGCATGTCCATCTCTGACGCAGAAAAAACATTATGTGAGTTGTATATTATTCTAAGAGAATTGCTATGTGTGCAGGGATTATCCAGCCTGGCGCTGGCTAGTTTTAGCTTAACAGACTCCTTATTAGCGCTTCTTTGTGGATTAGCATTTAGCTTTTTCGTTAGCCCCGCTAACAACAACAACAAATGGTAACACCCGAATACGTTTTTCAACTTGTTTAAGTCGGGGTCCACTTAAATTGATTCATGATACAGATATATACTATCATATATACTATCATCATAATACAGTCATCACACAAGATAATCACATTGAATTATTTACATTATTTACAATCAAGGGTGTGGGGGGGGTAGGATATGGGCAGCAAGTAGTGGACATAGAGAGAGAGAGAGGGAGAGAGTGAATTATTTACATTATTTACAATCAGGGGTGTGGAGGGGGGGGGTAGGATATGGACAGCAAGTAGTGGACATAGAGAGAGAGAGAGAGAGAGAGAGAGAGAGAGAGAGAGAGAGAGAGAGAGAGAGAGAGATCAGAAGGCATAAGAAAAAGTATCTGCATTTGATTGTTTACATTTGATTATTAGCAATCCGGGGAGGGTGTTAGTTTAGGGTTGTAGCTGCCTGGAGGTGAACTTTTATTGCGGTTTTGAAGGAGGATAGAGATGCCCTTTCTTTTATACCTGTTTGGAGCGCATTCCACATTGATGTGGCATAGAAAGAGAATGAGTAAAGACCTTTGTTAGTTCGGAATCTGGGTTTAACGTGGTTAGTGGAGCTCCCCCTGGTGTTGTGGTTATGGCGGTCATTTATGTTAAGGAAGTAGTTTGACATGTACTTAGGTATCAGGGAGGTGTAGTGGATTTTATAGACTAGGCTCAGTGCAAGTTGTTTAACTCTGTCCTCCACCTTGAGCCAGCCCACTTTAGAGAAGTGGGTAGGAGTGAGGTGGGATCTGGGGTGGAGGTCTAGAAGTAACCTGACTAGCTTGTTCTGAGATGTTTGGAGTTTAGATTTGAGGGTTTTGGAGGTGCTAGGGTACCAGGAGGTGCATGCGTAATCAAAAAAGGGTTGAACGAGAGTTCCCGCCAGAATCCTCATGGTGCTTTTGTTGACCAGAGAGGAGATTCTGTAGAGAAATCTCGTTCGATGGTTAACCTTTCTGATTACCTTGGTTGCCATTTTATCACAGGAAAGGTTAGCCTTTAGAATGGAACCTAGGTAGGTGACCTCATTTTTCCTGGTGATAACAATGTCACCCACTTTTATAGTGAATTCATTGACTTTCTTAAGGTTGATGTGGGACCCAAACAGGATGGATTCCGTTTTACCCAAGTGTATGGATAGCTTGTTGTCAGCGAACCAGGTGCAAGTTCTACAGAGCTCAGCACTGAGGATTTTCTCCACCTCATATATGCTCATATATCTCTTAACTAAAGGCTGGTAAAAAAATATTTTTGAAATCTTCAAAGACTTTTTTTTAATCTGTTACAGACTCTACACCTAAAAATAAAACAAATCTGGCATTGAGCAGTGTTGATCGTTAGTGTGCGGTGTGTTACAATAACGCAATAAACGGGCCAAACTCTAATCTTCCAATATGGTGATCTAATAAAATGGAAAGAGAAAAAACATTGCATCAAACCACCAGAAAAACAGGTAGTAATTTTGTGGTAAAAGTCATGAAAAAAAGGTGTGGTTTTCAGTTTTATAGCATTTGATGGATAAAAACCATCGGTAAGTTTTCTAGCATTTTTACAGAATTTCTATGTAAGAAATGCCTTCCAAAGCATCCTAAAAATGGAAAATATTTCTACCCTCAATCCCAGCTGCTATTTTTCGATTCCTCTATTTGTTTTTTTACCCTTACTGGGATTCTTGGTTTTCATTTAACACCGACAGACACTGAAAAGGTGTGTTACTGTTTGTGCCATGGCACCATCTTTTGGATGAATTCGCTCAATGCAGGCGTTGCGTGTTGAAAATGCATTTCCTGCTTCATCCTTTGAAACGGAAGTACAACCGTCCATAGCGTTTCTGCTCAAAAGGATTCTTCATTCACCACTCCAAGCAATGTTGGTAAGTTTTACAATATATAACGAGAACAATTCACACTTACTAAACCATGTGTGATATCTGTAAGAGTGTTTGTATGCATATTTTTACGTGCTATCGTAATGTAATCCAGCTAGCGTTTTTAGCATTAGCGAATATGCGAACAAGTTTACAAGTGTCTGTGTTAGTATTATTACCTTACAATGGCATTATTTTTTTATTGTTTTAGTTTCATACATTTACCAAAACACAGTGAAGTTATTGAATCT
>NC_084745.1:17278607-17308607 GCF_033978785.1 Entelurus aequoreus | reverse complement strand
CAGCGTATTTACTCAGGAGGTAAAGCATTAACATGCTGGGGTCAATGGTTAAGCTGATGGACAACAAGAGACATACCTTTAGTGAAGCTGAGGGGTAAGGTCACGTCCCTTGTGTCCGTCTCTGTCAGCAGGTTCACGCCACTGGTCAGCAACAACAGCTGCTCGAAGCCCAGACAGGTGCCCCAAATGGGGAAGTGATCTCCCCTCTTGTTGGCCTGCAACGTCACAATAAAAGACTCATGTTGAGACAAATGACACAAATAACAACATAAATAATTTTTGTGTTAAACCCACCTCAATGGCCATCTCGTAGAAGGCCTTCGCACTTCTTTGGTAGCCTGATGAGGTGATGTTGGCTGATCCTCCAGGGTACAGAACTCTGTTGATACACAAATAGCACACACATTTAAAAACAGCATTTTGACCAGAATTAATGTAGTACATGTGGGTCTACAATAAGAGCAGAACACTCCCGTCATATAGAAGATCTTTGACTTGCATTATTTTCAGTTGGTTCTCAAAAACAGCAAGGGACTCCTGTCACAGAGAATATTTTACTTGTGTTTTTCTTAGTCCGCCATCAAAAACAGCAGTGCCTGTCCTATAGACACAATCTGACTAAGGTTTTCGCAATAGGTCCTCAAAAACAGCTGAGGACTTCTGTCATATGAAGAATCTTCGACTAACATTTTTACAGTGGTTCTCAAAAACAACGTTATCAGTCCTGTCATGTATAGGATTTTTGAATACTGTTTCTATACTACGTCCTCAAAAACAGCAGAGTGCACCTGCCGTATAGAAGATACTTGACCAGGGTTTTTGCAATAGGTCCTCAAAGACAGCAGCGTGTGCCTGCCATATAAAGGAAATTTGACCAGGGTTTTTGCAATAAGTCCTTAATAACAGCAGAGTACTTCCGTCACATAAAGAATATTCGACTAAAATGTTTCCAGTAGTCTTCAATAACAAAGCAGTCCTGTCGTGTTTTGACTCGTGTTTTTGTACTACGTCCTAAAACCATATAGGACACTTGATAATAGGTCCTCAAAAACAGCAGATTGTGCCTGCCATATAGAGGAAATTTGACCAGGATTTTTACAATAGTTCCTCAAAAACAGCAGAGTGCGACTGCCATATAAAGGAAATTTGACCAGGGTTTATGCAATAGGTCCTCAAAAACAGCAGAACACTTCTGTAAAATAAAGAATCTTCAACTGAAATGTTTCAGTGGTCCTCAAAAACAGCGAAGCACTGTTTTTTTTACTACTACTCAAAAACAGCAGATTTTGCCTGCAATGTATATTTGACCAGAGGGGTTCTCAAAAACAGCAGTACAATTCTGTCAAATAAAGAATCTTCAACTGAAATGTTTCCAGTGGTCTTCAAAAATTGTAAAGCACTCTTGTCACATAGAGGATGTTTGACAAGTTTTTGTACTACGTGCGCCTACCATATAGTGGATATTTCACTCGTATTTTTTGTAGTAGGTCCTCAAAAACAGCCATATATGGATGTTTGAAAAACATTTTGCCATTTAAAGAATCTTTGACTAACATTTTTCCAGTGGTCCTGAAAAACAGCAAAGCACTCCTGTCATGTAGAGGATCTTTGATTCGCGTTTTTCTACAACGTCCTCAAAAACAGTAGAGTGCGCCTGCCATACAGAGGATATTCTACTAGCATTTTTGTAATAGGTCCTCAAAAACAGCAAAGCACTCATGCTATTAAGTATATGGATCTTTAACTAACATTTTTGTAGTAGGTCCACAAAAACAGCAAAGCCCTTCAGGGGTGTACGGTGCGAAAAATGTACTCGCATAAAAATAGACTGTGCGACTTAAAAAACAAAACAAAAACTGTCGCACATGTGCGAATAGGGATTTCAACCATTTCATTGCACATTGCTCCTAAAAGAAATCCATCCAAATTTGAGTTGAGTAAAATGTTCGCCCACCTGTGTAACCTGTTGGGAAATACATTTATAACTCATAACCATAACTAAATGAACAAGTGATTGACGCGGAAGTACTGATCACACTGTGCGCGCTGATAGCTGTGTGCTTTTCCCTTCCTCCTGCGCCATGCACAGAGGGGAGCCCCGCTCCTTCTCGTTCACACACTCAGGCGGACTCAGCCTTCCCAACACAGAATGAAAAAGATCTTTGTTGAAGGAACTTCTTAGTAAAAATCATTTTTTCACCACCTTAAAACTTGACACAGAGTGGCCGTGACAGCAACTTGAGGGTTCTAGGTTCGAGCCCCGCTTCCGCCATCCGAGTCACTGCCGTTGTGTCCTTGGGCAAGATACTTTAACCACCTGCTCTTAGTGCTGCCCACACTGGTTTGAATGTAACTTAGATAATGGGTTTCACTATGTAAAGGAAATAGCAGTCAGTATCTGGTGTGACCACCATTTGCCTCACACATTACAACACATCTCCTTCACATAGCGTTGATCAGGTTGTTGATTGTGGCCTGTGGAATGTTGGTCCACTCCTCTTTAATGGCTGTGCGGGGTTGCTGGATATTGGCAGGAAGTGGAACACGCGGTCGTATACGCCGATCCACAGCATCCCAAACATGCTCAATGGATGACATGTCCGCTGAGTATGCTGGCCATGCAAGAACTGGGATGTTTTCAGCTTCCAGGAATTGTGCGCAGATCGTTGCAACATGGGGCCGTGCATTGTCCTGCTGCAACATGAGGTGATGAGCCTCAGGCCTCAGGATCTCGTCATATCTCTGTGCATTCAAAATGCCATCAATAAAATGCACTCGCGTTTGTTTTCCATAACATACGCCTGCCCATACCATAACCCCACCCCCACCATGGGCCACTCCATTCACAACGTTGACATCAGCAAACTGCTCTCTCACACGACACCACACACGCTGTCTGCCATCTGCCATGAACAGTGAAAACCGGGATCCCACCGTGAAGAGCACACCTCTCCAACGTGCCAGACGCCATCGAATGTGAGCATTTGCCCACAAACTGCAGTCAGGTCGTGACTCCGATGAGGATGGCGAGCATGCAGATGAGCTTCCCTGAGACGGTTTCCCACAGTTTGTGCAGAAATTCTTTTTGGTTATGCAAACCAATTGTTGCACCAGCTGTCCGGGTGGCTGGTTTCAGACGATCATGGAGGTGCACCTGCTGGATGTGGAGGTCCTAGGCTGGTGCCGTTACACATGGTTTGCGGTTGTGAAGCTGGTTGGCTGTACTGCCAAATTCTTTGAAACGGCTTTTGAGACGGCTTATGGTAGAGAAATGAACATTCAATTAACGGGCAACAGCTCTGGTGAATATTCCTGCAGTCAGCATGCCTACTGCACGTTCCCTCTAAACTTGTGTTGTCTGTGGCATTGTGCTGTGCGATAAAACTGCACATTTCAGAGTGGCCTTTTATTGTGGGCAGCCTAAGGCACACCTGTGCAATAATCATGCTGTTTAATCAGCATCTTGATATGCCACACCTGTGAGGTGGGATGGACTATCTTGGCGAAGAAGAAACTAACAGATTTGTGAACAATAGTTGAGGAAAATGTATTTTGTGTAGTAGAAGTTTTAGATCTTTGAGTTCAACTCCTGAAAAATGGGAGCAAAAACAAAAGTGTTGCATTTATATTTTTGTTCAGTGTATGTGATTAACGTTTCAGTGATGAATCCTCAAAAACAGCTGAGTGCACCTGTAACACAGAAGATTTTTAGACAAGGGGTTTTGCAGTAGTTCCTGGAAAACAACGGCACTTTTCTGTCATGTAGAGCAGTGGTCCCCAACTACCGGGCCCCGGACCGGTACCGGTCTGTGGACCGATTAGTACCGGGCCACACAAGAAATAAAAAATAAAAATACAATTGTGGGGTGTTTTTTTTGTATTAAATCAAAACCCCCCCCCCCCCCCCCCCCCCCTCCCACCCCCGGGACACATTTTCAAGCGTTGACCGGTCCACAGCTACAAAAAGGTAGGGGGACCACTGATGTAGAGAATCTCTGACTAGCATTTTTTCCAATAGGTCCTCAAAAACACCAAAGCACTCATGTCATATTGAGATTTTATGAATAACATTTTTGCAGATCTTCAAAAACAGCAAAGCACTCATGCCATGTATGTCTTTTTGCGGTAGGTCCTCAAAAGCAAAGCATGCATATAGAAAATGTTTGATAAATGTTTTTGTGGTAAATCCTCAAAAACCAGCACAGCGCACCTGTTATACAGAGGATCTTCGACAAGAGTTTTTGCAAATTGTTCCTCAAAAACAGCAGAGGGCCCATGCCATACAGAAAATATTTGGCTATGTTTGTTGCAATAGATCCTTAAAACCAGCGGAGCACTTCTTCCATAGAGAGGATCTCCGACTAGGATTTTTCCAACAGATCTTCAAAAACAGCAACGCACTCACGTCATATACAGGATCTTTGACTAGAATTTTTTGCAGTTTTGCAACACACAGAGCACTCCTTTAATACACAGGGTATTTTACTAATACTGTAGGTCCTCAAAAACAGCTATGTATGCCTGTCATACAAATAATCATTGACTAATATTTTTTCAGTAGGTCCTCAAAAACAACAAAGCACTCATGTCAAAGATTTTATGAACATTTTTGCAGATCCTCAAAAACAGCAAAGCACTCATGCCATATATGTATTTGTGCGGTAGGTCCTCAAAAGCAACGCACTCATGACACATAGAAGATGTTTGATAAATGTTTTTGTGGTAAATCCTCAAAAACAGCACAGCGCACCTGTTATACAGAGAAATGTTTGCAAATTGTTCCTCAAAAACAGCATGTCATACAGAAAATCTTTGACTATGTTTGTTGCAATAGCTCCTTAAAACCAGTGGAGCACTCCTTCCATACAGAGCAGTGGTCCCCAACCTTTTTGTAGCTGCGGACCGGTCAACGCTTGAAATTTACGGATTGTATCCCTGCAGACTGTATTGATAATGTATATATTGTGTTTTTTATGTTGATTTAATAAACAAACCATTTTTTAAATTTTTTTTTTTCTTGTGCGGCCCGGTACCAATCGGTCCACGGACCGGTACCGGACTAGGATTTTTCCAACAGATGTTCAAAAACAGCAAAGCACTCACATCATATACAGCAGTGTTTTTCAACCTTTTTTGAGCCAAGGCACATTTTTTGCGTTGAAAAAACCCCGGAGGCACGCCAGCAGCAGAAATCATTAAAAAACGAAACTCAGTTGACAGTAAGAAGTCGTTGTCGCAATTGTTGGATATGACTTTAAACCATAACCAAGCATGCATCACTACAGCTCTTGTCTCAAAGTAGGTGTACTGTCACCACCTGTCACATCACGCCGTGACATATTTGGACTTTTTTGGTGTTTTCCTGTGTGTAGTGTTTTAGTTCTTGTCTTGCGCTCCTATTTTGTTGTGGATTGTCATGGCATTTACGTATGTACTTTGTGGACGCCGTCTGCTCCACACGCTGTAAGTCTTTGCTGTTGTCCAGCATTCTGTTTTTGTTTACTTTAATTTTTTCCCATTGAAAAAATTCTGAGGCACGCCACCAGGCCGAAAACATAAAAAAATGAAACTCAGCAGCCGATATTGACAATAAAAAGTCGTTCTCGCAATTGTTTGATATGAATTCCAACCATAACCAAGAATGCATCACTACAGCTCTTGTAAATGGTAAATGGGTTGTACTTGTATAGCGCTTTTCTACCTTTTTTATTGAGGAATAAAAAAGTACACCGACTTGTCTCAAAGTAGGTGTACTGTCACCACCTGTCACATCCTGCCGTGACATATTTTGAGTTTTTTGGTTTTTTCTTGTGTGTAGTGTTTTAGTTCATGTCTTGCGCTCCTATTTTTTTTGGTATTTTCCTGTAGCAGTTTCATGTCTTCCTTTGAGCGATATTTCCCGCATCTACTTTGTTTTAGCAATCTAAAATATTTAAGTTGTTTTTATCCTTCTTTGTGGGGACATTGTTGATTGTCATGTCATGTTCGGATGTACATTGTGGACGCCGTCTTTGCTCCGCAGTAAGTCTTTGCTGTCGTCCAGCATTCTGTTTTTGTTTACTTTGTAGCCAGTTCAGTTTTAGTTTCGTTCTGCATAGCCTTCCCTAAGCTTCAATGCCTTTTCTTAGGGGCACTCACCTTTTGTTTATGGTTGGTTTAAGCATTAGACACCTTTTTACCTGCACAATGCCTACCGCTGTTTCCGACAGCTACAAAGCAATTAGCTACCGGCTGCCACCTACTGATATGGAAGAGTATTACACGGTTACTCTGCCGAGCTCTAGACAGCACCAACACTCAACAACAACACATCATTTGCAGACTATAATCACTGGTTTGCAAAAAATATTTTTAACCCAAATAGGTAAAATTACATAATCTCCCATGGCACACCAGACTGTATCTCACGGCACACAGCGGCACAGTGGTTGAAAAACACTGGTATACAGGATCTTTGACTAGAATGTTTGCAGTTTTGCAACACACAGAGCACTCCTTTCATACAGAGGATATTTGACTAATACTGTAGGTCCTCAAAAACAGCTGTCATACAAATAATCATTGACTAATATTTTTTCAGGAGGTCCTCAAAAACTGCAAAGCACTCTTGTCATATAGAGGATTGTCAAAAAATGTACATAGTAAACAACATAATTTACCCATTAATGGATTTGAATAGTCTCCTATATTCCTCCTCAGGCTGGTTGATCCTGTAGAAAAACACAACAAGGAAGGTTTAAACTTGAATGATTAATAAATATCAACATTTAATGGGGAAATGATAAAGACTGACTTAATTGGGACCACTCTGGCCCCTGCAGACTCCAAGAACTTGACATAAGAGGCAGCGATGTAAGAAGTCTGATTGTCTACAGGTGTGGAAAGATCCTGTGCCAGGATGCCTTTAAAAACACAAACTTGTCATTTTAAAGATGCCTTTAAAAACACAAACTTGTCATTTTTAATGATGCCTTTAAAAACACAAACTTGTCATTTTTAATGATGCCTTTGAAAACACATAGGTGTCATTGTAATGAGAAAGAGTGAGTCCTGCGGTACTAAACTCACCGATGATAGGCTTGTCGTTCCTATTGGCTGTCGAGTAAAACGGTAGACATGCCAGATAAACGCAAAACAAAAGCACAAACATGGTTCTAACAGTAAAACACGACCACTTGGTCCTCCAACAGCAGCAACGTCTTTGGGCGGCTTCAAAATCGTCAGTAAAGTCCATCCGAATTCGGCCAGCGGGGTTAAAACAGTCGATTGTTTAAAGTTCATTCACCTTTCGACTTTCCACCCATGTTGCCAGCCCTTCTCTGCGTCATCATACCGGAAGTTCATTGACAAATGGAAAATAACAAATTATCGTACCAGAAGCTGACACATGATCGTATTTTGTGGAATATTATCGTACATACTCGATTTGATCATCTGATGCAGCAAAACGTGACACTTACAATGCATTTTTACCGTTAAAATCACATTTTTCTTTGTTATGTATGATAAGCGTTGTTTTTTGATCGTACAGAGAAGGAAATCAACATTCCAAATATATTAATTTGTCATACGTCTGGCAACGCTGTGCCGGAAGTTGGTATAAGTGTCGTTATGTTCATGTATTTCAAAAATCATATTTACTATCATAATAAACATTTATTTTTAGATTTGTAATTTATGTAGCTATTAGCTGTCATTTAATTTGTTGTAGTCACTACATTTTGTGTTTCAATTTTTAAAAAAATAAAAAAATCATGAATTTATTATACTAACACAATATTTAAAAATGATTACAGTGTTTATTTTTTTATGAATAAATGTCGAATAAATAAATACATACTATTTTTTATTCACGTATACATAAATGTTTTATCTATGCATTTTTATTTTATCTCGTAGTAGTGTTTAGTCTTTGTAGTTATTTTTGTACCAATAATAAAAAAAATACTTTTATTATGAAATGAGAAAACTTTATTGAACAAAGCACCAACAAAAATGTGCTCACACTTTTTCCTTTCGGAATTTTTCAACATTTTATTTTTCAGCACGAAATAATGTAGCGAGATAAAAATGCAAAAAGTCCAGCATCAAGTCAATGCATGTGAACTCATCTCCATTCATGTATTCTACTAGTTGCAAAAAACAAAAAACAAAGTACAAAATAATAAAGAGACACAACATGAGACAAATAATAAATTACATTCGTAGATCTTCTGATTTCATGTTTATGTGCAGTGACGGTATAAATAATTCACTGGATTTAAATTAGATAGCCTATTGAGCTGAAAACAAAGATTGAAGTACAGTGCATTTCAATTTGGTGGTCACTGGAGGGGCAGAAAGAATGGAAATAGTGGAAACAAACTGTGACCATTCCAAAGTTAAATACTGTTTTGAAAGAAATCTCCATGACAACCTGTAAACATAACAAAAAAAAAGCCTCAAGTTCCCTGCTAGTGGAGGACTTCTTCATCTTCATGGTGGACAATTTTATGGGAATGTGTCAATTTGGTCTCTTGGCTGCATAGATTAGGCTAACATCTAGCACATTTTTATGGAATCATTGTCTACATCTAAGGGAAAAGTGGCCCTCCATCAATGCTCCATTTTATGTGCCGAAGGGACGATGTGTCAAGGCACAAACGGGACGGCGCGGTTTTAGCACCTTCGACTACAGCACAGTCTGTGACGGCGTGGCGTCGCTAAGGGTTCTTGTGTGTCTCCACGCACAGGACGATGTACTCGTTGGAGCAGCTCCGCGTTTCCTGGCCCAGGAGCAGACCCGAGGTCAGGCTGGAGGACTGGCCCGTGACGGACATGTGGTCGGCTCGCCACGTTTCGCAGTGCTTGTCCACCACGCGCAGCCCCCTGCTGGTGGAGCCGTGCCAGACGCTCTTCCGAGGCCTGTCACGGGAGAAAAAGGACCGCTTGCATGAGTTTTATTCATCAGAAAAAACTGAACGAGGTTTACCGACCAAAAGGGGTCCGCGAGAACGTCCCGTCCATCAAAGGAATAAATTGGTATCCTGGCGTTGATGGCGCCCCCTTCGCCGTTAAAGATGGACCTCCAGTTCCCGAAGAGCACGTCCCCCCTGAGGTTGGTCACGGGCAGAGTCTCCCTGAAGACGGGGTGGACCACGTGGACCAGGTCCTGCTTGCTGGAGGAGATGAAGGCTCTGTAGTTGTTGGGAAGGCCCATGGCTCTGGCCTGCTGGTAGCACAGCTGGTCGGCGTTGTCCAGGCCCATCATGTCGCCCGAGTGCGGCTGGTTGAGGGCCACCAGGTTGAGCTGCGGCCAGAGGAGACAAGTTCGAGCGGAAACCGTGGAAACAACACAAAGCCTCGTCATCACTTACTCGGTCTTTAATCGAGGGCACTCGCTTGATTCTGTCGGCTTTGATCAGCTGTGCAGTGCGAGGCTACAAACACAGCAAAGAGGTGTTTATTCATGGCAATACTGTGATGATTCATAATAAATAATATTTGAATATTGGGGAAGAAGAACCTCAGGTTGTGTTATGACGTTGTTGGAGTGCTGGAGCAGACTGCCAAGCTGGAGAGAGAAAGTCAATACAACAAAAATGTAAGAACAATACTAAACAAAAGTGACTTTTAGGCATGCAGTATCTGTTCAATGTCTTAGAACTGACTCAAAAATAATATTTTAAAATACATTTCTTTATTTTATATTAAATGCTTATTTTTATGTCTATCAAAATCATATTTACTATTTTAATAAAAATATATTTTTAGGTTGTAGGTTATTTTATGCATTTGTTGTTTTTTATTGATTTATTTACTTGTCTACATATTGTTTCAATTTGTTAATTGGAAAAAATCATGAATTTATTTTAATTACAGACAATATTTAAAACATAGTGTGTTTGAATTTTTTTTAACTAATACTAATATTACCAATACTATTTTTATTTACTTATAAATACATACTTTTTTATCTATGAATTTTCATTTTAATCAAATTCAATAATTAAAATACGTACCGTTTTAATATATTTATAAATACATATTTGAATAATAACTAAATACATAAAAAAATGTTTTACTTATAACTACATACATTTTATTTTTATGTTTTGTTTTAATCAGTTGCATTATTTAAAATACATACTGTCTTTAATGTATTTTAAAACAAACATTTAAATATTAATGAAATACATACTATTTTTCATTTACTTACAAATACATCTTATATTGATGCATTTTTATTTTAATCACATGCAATATTTAGAATAAATACTGTAATTTTATTTTATTAATAAATACATATTTTAAATAATAATTAAATACATGCTATTTTATTTACTATACTTACATTTTATATTCATGCAATTTTTTAAATCACATGCGATATTTACAGTAAAATGCACATTGTGTTTTAATTTATTTATAAATTAATATTGAAATAATAAATAAATATTTTTGATTTAGTTATAAATACATACATTTTATATGGATTAATTTTTTAATCCCATGCAATATTTCCGTGTTTTAATGTGCAGGTATTTAGGATTAAATATTTTAAAATAGTGCTTAATACGTTTTTTCCAAATCTTAATAAACATTTTATCTGTTTTCATTTCTAAATGTATATGTTTTATTATATTTGCCCAACATTCACTATTAATTATATTCTATATTTTGGCACCTGTATCTCCTTCCATCCCTGTGAGACCTTGAGGAAGAGACTTCCTGTCCCTGTGACTAAGACCAGCGTCCCCTCGGCGTCTCTGACCGTCTGTTGCATCATCGCCTCCAAGGTGGCAAAGGTTTTCACCTATTTATGTATTTATTAACAAAACAGGTACTGTAAATAACGTAGTCTTCGGCAGGAGAATAAATGTGTTGAGATAATTAGACGTACAGCAGCAAAGCCTCCTCCGCGTGGGCCGGGAGGTCCAGGTGGTCCGGGGGGTCCGGTGTAAGTCAAAGCTGTCACAACACAAAACAATGGCGTTATTGAACATTACACTTATTATTCATATTAGTATTGGATGTAAAATAAGAAATCGAGTGACACACCGTTTCCACCTGAGCCTGCACCTGAGGTGTACCCTCCATGACCTCCTGGAGGGCCTGGTGGTCCCGGAGGTCCAGGTGGTCCAGCTTGTCCGAAGCCTGTGGCGCCAGATGCACCGGGCTGGCCTGGAGGGCCGACCATGGAGTCTCCTTTGGGTCCCTGAAACATGTCAGGATATGTCATAGCTTGAATGGGTCAATTAAATGTGAGCTGTGTCGCCATGGAAACATAACCCACCACCAGTCCTTGTCTCCCAGGGCTACCTGGTTGCCCGGGTGACCCTGTATCCCCCTTCTGGCCATTTTCTCCTTTGATGCCCCGGTCGCCCTTCATTCCCTGATGTCACAAACACGATCATCCATTATTTTTTTGGCTTTCAAAAACAAAACTTAATTGGACTGAAACTTTTATTTGGAACTTACCCAGCCTCCTCTCATAAACTCTAATTTGGAGAAAAAATATAATTAGTAATACAATATTGATGCTACTACCTCTCCTACTACTACTAAAAATAATAACAATAATAATAGCAAAAATGGTGATATACAGCATGTACACCCTCTGGACACATCATTAGGTACATCTCCGTAGTGTTGTATAAAACAATGTATAGATAATAACGCGTACTATTTTAGTAGTTTTATTTTTGTAAAACCACAATAATAATAATAACAACAATAAACCAAAAATAAGAAAGCAAATTACAAAGTAATAATATTTTTTTAGTTAGTTAGTTCATCCTTAATTTAATGTAGTTTTTAATGTAGTTACTTAATCATTAGACTAATAATCAAAACTAAAAAAAAAAAATACACTGCTTACTTTGCTTATTTTTGTACAACCACAACAACATAAATAATATTAGTAATAATGATAATACACCAAAAATACAAAAGCAAATAAAAGGATAAAACATTTTAAATTAGTTAATTAAATGTAATTAATAATTAAAATAATAATCAAATTAAAAATAAAATGCAATGCTTATTTTGCTTTGTTTCGTATAGTCACAACAACAACAACAATAACAATAATAATAATAACAATTATTATTAGAATAATAACGTCTATCTGTGTTGGCCCTGCGATGAGGTGGCGACTTGTCCAGGGTGTATGCCGCCTTCCGCCCGAATGCTGTTAAAATAGGCTCCAGCACCCCGGCGACCCCAAACGGGACAAGCGGTAGAAAATAGATGGATGGATGGATAGATAATAATAGGAGTGATACACCAAAAATATAAAAGATAATTAAAAATTAAAAATAAAAGTTGGTTAATTTTTTAATAATAATAATATTAATAGTGATACACCAAAAAAATTAAAAATTAAAAGATTGTTGGATAGTTGGTTAGGCAACAATATTGTTTGATTAATAATAATAATAATAATAAAATGAGCACCAAGAATATAAAATCAAAATAAACAAATAAAACATTTTGAATTCTTTGGTTAATAGTTAGTTAATTTAACATAATTAATTAATAATTATAATTATAATCAAAATTAAAAACATTGCTTACTTTGCTTATTTTTGTACAACCACAAAGACAACAACATAATAGTAATGATGATCATAATAATACACCAACAATATGTAAGTAAAATAAAAAACAGAAAACATTTTAGTTAGTTAGTTAGTTAAGGCAATTCAAAGTAATTAATAATTAAAATAATAATCAAAACAAAACAAAAAAAGATTGTTCACTTTGCTTATTTTTGTAAAACCACAATATTAATATAATAATAAAAAACACCCAAAACATACAAGCAAAGTACAAAATAATACTATTTTTTGTTGAATAAATGTAATTCATTTATAATTAAAATAATAAAAAGCAAAATAAAATTCACATCCCTAATAAAGAAGCTCTTGTATTACTTCGCTCTCACGAGATTATAATAATTGACTTTTTGTACTTTTATGTCTAATAATTGACTTCTGTCAAGTTTTCATATTAGGCAGGGTTAGCATTGTTTTTAAATTTCCAAGGTTTTGACTCACGAGGTGGCGCTGGGACACCGGGAAGGCCTCGCTCTCCCTTTTCTCCTTTCTGTCCGTCTTTACAGTTGCCTTGGCGACACAAAAACACATTTTTTATGAAACATTTTAAACAATACACCTTGAGTGAGTATACACATGTGTTGCGATTATGGATGTTCCAATCAGGGTTTCATGCTGCCGATTCTGATCCGATCGTCCATGTGTGTAACATGTTTAGCCTCGTCCTCCAGTGATAATGCTACATGATAATTATACTTGATACCTAGTTATGATGTATATTATTATAGACACATTTATAGCTCAAAACAATTACTTAGCCCTGATCTCGACGTAGTAAAAACATGCATGTTGACTTACCGATGGTCATGGTTCCATTGAGCTGAAACATCAACGCACAACAGTCAGGAATGTGTTTCCAGAAGAAATGTTGTGCTTATTATCAGGGAGAACATTGCTAGATTGAAGAAAGCTGTAATAACAGAGCAATTGTTTGTGTCTTACAGGCAATTTGCAGAAAGGCCGAGGAGGGATGGGGAACACCGTCTGCAAGGAGAGAGCACGGTTATTGACGACTCACTGATTTGTTCAGCATTTACAAGTGTTTCCTTACCCCTTGGGGGTATCGGAATATCCCGGGACGACCCGGTGGTCCAGGAGGGCCTGGAAAACCCTGTGGGATTACGATAATAAATGATGATATTGTTCTTTCAAGGGTTTGGCACATGATGCAGTGTCACTCACAGGCTGGCCGGCTGAGTCTCCTTTCTCTCCTTTTGGTCCCGACACTCCCAAACGTCCCTACACAATCACAACATACATGAACAACACAGTAGGTTCCTGAATGCATCAAATTAAACGAAGCCTCACACACGCTAAATTAGCCGAAGATCGTGTTCTAAGTGTGCACTGTGTCACATTTAAGCAAATTAAAAGTACTCACAGGTCTACCTGGGAAGCCAAATTCTCCCTTTGGACCAGGCATTCCCATTGGTCCCTGGTATGGAAGGCATTAGTCAATTACTGCACTCCTTGAATGCATCATGACTGGGAAACAACACGTTGTTATTCGACTTACTGGTGTCCCAGCAGGCCCACTTGCACCTTCATCACCCTGCAAAAGCACATTAATTTTCATTGGTGGGGCATTTTGACGTGTACACTTTTTTTCCGACAGAACTAACCTTGTCCCCTTTATGTCCCACGAGATTAGACAGGCTTGACGTGGATCCATTCTCATCAATGATAATTCCCGGCTCGCCCTTTTCGCCCTGTGCATACATGAATGTAAACAGCGGGTGCTTGAATATGTGAATACAAATGGAAAAAATGTGCTTGCCATTAAGCAGAATTAATTACTTATTCTTTAAAGATTGCCTTTTATGCAAAAAGGCTTTTTAACGATTGGCCAACACAAAGGTGTCCATAGTTTGGCCCCGGGGGAGCCATTTGCAGACTGCAGGTAATTTTTTAAAAGTGCACGGCACATTCTAAAAATACTATTAAAAAAAAGTGGAATAAAAGGGCAAACAGGTGAAATGTAACCAGAAAAAGTTGCAATGTCAGAAAAATATTAATAAATCTAAATCAATGTTAAAAGTCTTGTATATACTCTAGCTTTTGAATACTCCATTTTAGACCAGTTGACCTGCCACTTCTCTTGTTGCCCTGCTCTCCTGCAAGGAGAAGGCTACAGATAATCCCTGAAGAGATACCAGTGCTGTGCTAGCTGTTCCAAGTCATGACCCAGTGTGGACCACTATTCTACAACCTGGTTCTGCTTGCCCCCAATGGACTGGACTCTCACATTATCATGAATTATTTGCAACAACTGTACCCACTTGGCATCCATTCCACCCCGGAGGAGTGTTTAGACCAGTGATGTCATTGTGGTTTGTGCAGCCCTTTAAGGCACCTGCGATTAGGGGCTATACAAATAATCTTTGACTGACTGATTGATGAATGTTGTTATGAATTATTGACCTATTCAAGGCTCACAAATTCCACTTTGAAATATTTTTTGGGTGAAAATATTGCCTATTTTGTGTGTTTGCCATATGAAAAACGATGTTTCCTACGACAAAATGGCATAAACAAAAACATGAAAAAATAATTTTAAAAAAACTTAAAATTGAAAGATAGATCTGAAGTTAATCTAGAGACTTAAGTGTTGAAAGTAAAAAAAAAAATAAAAAAAATTGCATGACTTATTTTAACACCTTTATGAGTTGGGCCCCAAATATTTTAATGGGATTTATTTTAAAAAAAACTGTCATTGCTAAAAAAAAAGAATAACGTATTAAAATCAATGTTGTTATGAATTATTGACCTACTGAAGGCTACACCCAGCAGGCACAAGACATTGATACAACATTGATTATACATACATGTCCTTTAAAACGGACTTCGAAACAATGTTGCAAATTGCCTGTATTTGTAAACTGAGACAATTTTGGTGTCTAACGTTGGATTTACGTTGTTGGTTAGAAAATGACCAACATTTCAATGGTCAAATCTGTAATGTATGGGTAGTGAGCGATGCCTGCGTGCATGCGCGGGATGTGGGGCAGGGCGGAAGTTACCAAATAGAGACAAACAACTACAAGCGACCGTCTCCGCTGTATTGATTTCATATAAAGTACAAGCGTACACGACATGGTGTCAGAATTCGCTGACCTCGTCTCTGGGATGCATACACATGTTGCAGACAATTAAATGGAGATTTTGTTGAAGGTTTGAGCAAAGTTTAAGAAGGAACCGACAGGACAGGTCAAGTGAAAGAGCGCGAAGATAACAAACATGGATTCCTTGTTTTCGATAAATCTACCGGACTAGTTCGATTTTGAGGACTTTGCAAACTGGCCTAATTGGATTCTCAATCTTAAAAGTCAAGAATGCCAAGTTAACTCGCTTGTCTATACCATGGGAGATATGGCAGACGATGTGTTGAACACGCTAGCTTTATCAGAGGAGGACAGAAAAACGTACTCTAAGGTAAAATAAGCTTTTGAGGGACTTTTCATATGTAAGCACAATGTGATATATGAGCGAGCTAAGTTCAACAAACGCTGTCAGAAGGCAGGAGAAACAGTTGAATCGTTTATTACAGCGGTGCACAAGCTTGCCGAGCAATGTCAGTATTGAGTGCTCAAAGACGAGATGGTACGAGGTCGCCTGGTAGTGGGCATTAGGGATCACGGTCTCTCCGAGAAGCTACAGTTAGACTCTGAGCTAACCGTCAGCAAAGCAATGACAAAAAATCGACAGAGCAAAGAAATGAAAAGACAGCAGCCCTCTCCGAGACAAACGGGCACTGAAAACAGTGAAGCAAACATGGATGCAATAAATGTAAATTGCCGCAGTTTGTAAATCTAAGCTAAGGGTGGAGGAAATTCAACAAAACAAACTTGTTGACAGTGTAGATAATATTGTTCCTGGGCTCAGTAAATTCCTCAAATACAAGCCCATGTTGGCAAAAGTCAATTTTTGTCAATGGGCAACCAGTTTCATTTAAGCTCGATACAGGAGCTGCCGTCACTGCTGTCCCAGTCAGCATGTACTCTCAAAAACTACACGGAGAGTTGTCACCTGCAACCAAAAGGCAGTGCGGGCCAAGTTATGTTCCACTAATGGTAAAGGGATTCTTCACAGCAGAGATGACTCACAAGGCGAGAAGTGTGAAACAGCAAGTGTATGTAGTGCCAGGTCTTGTAATTCCACTGCTGGGTTTACCTGCAATCCAGAACTGCCAGTTGCTCTCCCAAATCGAAGCCATCAACACAGTAGAGACAAACTACACAACACAGTACCCCAATGTCTTCACAGGGTTGGGCAAGCTAGAGGGGGATTACAAAATTAAGCTAAAAGAAAATGACATGCCCTTCACTTTGGCTATACCACGCAGGGTGCCAATGCCATTAATGGGTAAAGTGCGAAACGTGTTAAACAGGATGGAACAAATGGGGGCTATCTCACCCATTCAAGAGGCAACTGAATGGTGTACAGGAATGGTCGTGGTACCCAAACCCAATGAAAACATTTGTGTCTGTGTAGACCTGACTCGTCTAAATGAAAATGTTTGTAAGGAAAGACACATCCTTCCAGCTGTCGATGAGACACTCGCAAAATTAACAGGAGCTACAATTTTTACAAAGCTAAATGCCACTGCAGGTTTTTGGCAAATTCAACTCAATGCAGAATCCGCCCCCCTCACCACCTTCATCACCCCATTTGGCTGTTACAGCTTCAATCGACTTCCCTTTGGGATATCTTCAGCTCCCAAGCACTTTCAGAAGAGGTTGGCGCAGATACTTGACGGCCTTGAGGGCACAGTCTCTCATGCTGACGACATACACGAGGTGCTGCAGTGGCTGGAAAAATGTGGCCTGACTCTTAATGAAAAGTGTCAGTTTGCAGTGAGCCAGGTCAAGTTCCTTGGGCACATAGTCAGCGCAAATGGGATACAACCTGACCCTGACAAGATTAGGTCAATCAAAGAGATGCCACCCCCCAGTGATGTCACAGGAGTGAAGAGATTCATGGGAATGGTGAATTACGTGGGGAAATTCTCTCCAAGAATTGCAGAGCTCATGGGACCAATCAGAGGACTCCTTAAAGCTGACAATATGTGGACATGGGGTGTAGCACAGCAACATGCCTTTGAGACAGTAAAGATGGAACTCAGTTTGTCAATAGTACTAGCCCAGTACTGTCCAGGAAAAACAACCAGAGTGTCAGCAGACGTGTCTTCTTATGGATTAAGATGAGTCTTGTCACAACTTCTACCCTCTGGCGACTGGAAGCCAGTTGCCTGTATCTCCCGCAAGATACCTGATACTGAGCGTAGATATGCTCAAATCGAGAAGGAAGATTGAGGGTAAGGCTCCTACGTTTCTCATACACAATAGTCGGAGAAAAATCTGATTACAGCAGATGCTCTGTGTAGAGCACCACTCCAAAAAACAACAACAGACCAGGACAGCACACCCCAGAATGAGGTCAGAGCTCAGGTCAATGAGGTGGTGCAGAATCTCCCAGCTTCACCAGAGAAATTGCTGCAATCATCATCCTAGACATACTCCATCAAGGTCATCAAGGAATGGTAAAATGTCTTGCCAGGGCTCATGACGCAGTGTGGTGGCCGATGCTTTTCTCAGCAGATCAAAGAGAAGGTAAGCCAGTGTGAAAGCTATGCAAAAGTAACACCTAGCTGCTGATCTCTTTGAATGGAAGAAGGGACAGTTTTTATTTGTTATTGATTACTATTCAAGATACATCAAGGTTGCTAGTCTCCCAAGTACGACATCATCAGCTGTGGTGTTGAGAATGAAATCCATTTTCAGCCGTCACGGGGTGCCAGAGAAACTCCATCACTGATAACAACCCTCAATTTTCAGCCGCAGAGTTCGCTGACTTTGCACAAGACTACAACTTTCAACATGTCACTAGTAGTCCGCGGTATCCCCAGAGCAATGGGAAACCCGAGCCGGCCGTCAAAACCGTCAAGTCACTGCTACAGAGAAGCGAAGATCCCTTCAAAGCACTGATGGCGCACAAAGCAACCTCCTTTGCTCATGGGGTATCGTCAGCACAGCTCTTAAATTGGGCGCAACATTCAGACACCCCTCTTACAGTGCCCGAGCACTCTCACACCAGCACGACCATTTGGAAGCGATTTGGAAGCATTTGAGGCAAAAGACAGAGCACTCAAAATACAGCAGGCCGAGGGATACAACCTACACCACAGAGCACGTGAGACGCCACCTCTGCAGCCAGGCCACACCAAGGTGTTGTCTCTTGTTCGGCAGGGACACCACTATCCTACGGGATCCAAACTCCAACAGGCTACATCAGGAGGAACCGATCACATCTGAGAGAGGTTCCATCGCCAACTGCCAGGGGCCCAGATTCACCGGGCCTTACCCAAGTTGGAAGAGCAGTAAGGCCTATCAAAACACTGAATTTGTAGCTAGAGTTGTGAGTATAAAATGAATAAACCTCCCTACCACAACAGAGAGGAATAGGTAGTCGACCCTACCTCTCAGTTAGGATGTTTACATGTGTTACTGGTATACAAAAAAAAAAAGAAAAGTAAAGAATATGTGAAATGTGAATGATGATATATGTTAATTGATTCAGTTAGAGAGCGTTTCTGGTTTAAAAAAAATATCAAAATGGCCCCCGCATGCTTTCATTTTTCAGTGCATGACCCTCAGTGGAAAATGTTTGAACACCCCTGGTCTACCAGTAGTAGTGGCTGTCTATGAGCACCAAACATGACACAAATCTACATTGGAGACACCTTTTAAAAAAAACAGGCTTTGCTGCACGTCCTCAAATCAACTATCCGTCAATCAGCAACAGACATGAAGCTGTGAGTTTGATTATTTAGTCTTAAATAATGTTACTGTTGAAATGCGAGTGTGATGTTCGCATGTAGCGCACATAGCCATACTAGCGCTGCTAACGTTAGCGTCCTCCTGTTCCACTCCTTAATGTTATGTTGTTAAATGTGATATATGGACAAGTGCAGAGTTAGATGTAAAACGTGGGTAAAGTGCTTGACAGCGCCTCTTTTTGGAGACACACAGCTCATTAGCATAAAAGCTACAGACCAGCATTTTCCAGCACCAAGGCTAGGTTTTGGAAAACACACTTTTTAAGTTGGAAAAAATATTTTAAAAAATCCTTAACATTGTAAAGCCATCCTATGGCACCATCTGGTGTTTATGGGTTGTATTACAGGTACTGCCATTCTTAGCAGATCAGGCTGAAACTAGGGGTGTCCCTATACAACTTTGTCACTTCCTTTACAAAACAGATATTGAAGCCTTGAGTATTGGCTGATACCAATATTAATGCAATATCATATTATCAGCAATCAAATATACTTGTAACATTTTGTTTTGTGGAACTTCAGAAAAGGCTTGATCAAGTGAAATAAGACAGAGTCATCAAGTTGAGGTGGAGTGGCCACAATGTTCATTAAGCTAAGCTCATGACGTAGTACATTGTATAATGTGGACACGTTTGTTACTGGTTCTGGTTTTGCCTTGGAGATTTTGTATGTGTAAGTAATATGCAATTATATTTTTTTTACTTGTTTATGTTGACAAATGTGCTGTATTTGACTGTAATATTGTTCAATTAAGTACACTTAATACATATGTCTAGCTTGTGTGCTATTGTGTGCTTAGCTGTTGTGTAGCTGCTAGCTCCTAGTAGTCTAGAGCCTAGCATGTTTACCTTTTGTAAATGAGTTGACGAAAATAGAAGAAAAGACCAATCTTGTGTGTTTATCGGAGGACATTTAGATGTTAACTTTGCACAAGTAAACACGCTGCAGGACTGCTTGTATCGGATCATTTTGCATGCAAGCCGATATTATCCCATACTTGTTTTTGTTGCTGATATCGGACTAATATTCGATATCAATATTAGATTGGGACAAGCCTTGCTCAAACTCGAGTTAGGTTGCTAATCTTGCATTATACACACTTGTGTGTATAAGACCCTTACCTTGAGTCCTGATGATCCTTGAAGACCTTGCAGTCCAGTGTCTCCCTTAAGGCCTGGTTGTCCCTACACATAGTGAAAGAAACATCCTTACATGTTGTCCTGGATGCTGTGGACCCTCTTCTGTCAGACAAAGCTGTGTTGTGATCCAGTTTTTATTTTCACGTCACACTTACTGCGAGACCCTGAGCCTCGAAAATCCCCGAGAGATTGTAGACTCCATCTGTGTCGTTAAGTAGCAGCTGAGGAGAGAAGAGCATCAGTGAGTGACAGCATCTAGTGACTAAAGCGTTCTGGGGTCTTTAGCTGAGGTACCTCCTGGAGGTTGATGAAAGATCCTGGAGGGCCAGGAGGTCCTGCAGGGCCAGTTAGGCTAAGTCCATCCCGTCCTGGCTCCCCCTACAAACCAAGATGTCAGTATTACACTTGCCTAAATTGAGTTTAGGGTGCTCTTACCTTAACTCCTGGGGCGCCAACGTCTCCTTTAGGACCCTGAACACAACACAAAGTATTCATTACGAAAAAAGTTGCGTTGCGCTTCTAGGAATTTGTGTTTCCTGACCTCTGAACCTTTCGCTCCTTCTGGTCCTGCGGGCCCTGTTGGACCTGCAGCACCGGGCTGCCCCTGCTCACGACAAGACCACCCATTCATGATGAACATGTATGATAAAACGCATCGTTTTTGTGATTTTGTCAACTTCACCCCTTACCTTAAGACCTGGCTCTCCTGCAGGACCCTGCAGACCTTCTTCACCCTGAAATTAGTAACCAAAACCACATGAGTTCTCCTAGCTCTTGTCCTCAATTTAAATGAAAGTCACTGTAAGGGTCCTTATATACCTTGGCTCCTCGAAGTCCTGGCACTCCTGGTTGTCCCGATCCAAACCCTTCCAAGTCCTGAAAACATTCTGATCTGTTCCTCACAGTTTTGCAACCAATGATTTTATATCTCAAATGTACCTCAAATTCAAAGAGAGAGCCTTTAGCAGGTGGTCCGGGAGGTCCAGGAGGGCCTGGTGGACCTCTGGGACCGGATGTCCCTTCTGGGCCCGGAAGTCCTGGGAATCCTGCAGGGCCCTGATCTCCCTGAATGAGAAATACAACAAAAGTTTGTAAACAAGAATACTGTTGTCAAATGTTAAACTTGTACCTTTAGTCCTGGTCCGCCGCTCACTCCGGGTTCTCCCTGTTCAACAAGAATTTCATGACATTTGTAGAATTTGTTAGAATTTGTTCAAATCCTCACCTTGTCTCCTTTCTCCCCAGCAAGTCCTTGCTCTCCATTGTTTCCCTCCACTCCCTAAAAGTCACAAAAAATTATTTTATTTTATTTTTTTAGGATTTCCCCAATTTTTTGTGTCATAGAAGCTTCTAAGCACAAGCTGACTTGTCGCGGGCGAGTTTACATTAAGGGCAGGACGTGCAGTGCCCTGCCACATCCAGCAGAGGGAGCTGTGTGAAATACAAAAGGACCTGCTTTCCATGTATATATTAATCTAGTTATAAAGTGTAGAGCAAAGGCGTCAAACTAAAGCCCCGGGGGCCAAAACTGGGGCCATAACTCTAAAATGGCAAGTCACATTATTTTACGTGGTCTGGAACATCATTTTATTGTGGCCTGCCACATAATTCTAATGTGGCGAGCCACATAATTTTTTTGTGGTCGGCCATGTCATTTAATCAGGTCCGTCACTTCATAGTATTGTGCCTCGCCACGTTTTCTTAACGTGGACTGCCACATAATTTTAGTGGCCGACCACAATATTTTAAATTGGCCCGCCACCGAGTCATACCAAAGACTATAAAAATGGGACCCATTACCTCCCTGCTTGGCACTCGGCATCAAGGGCTGGAATTGGGGGTTAAATCACCAAAAATGATTCCCGGGCGCGGCCACCGCTGCTGCTCACTACTCCCCTCACCTCCCAGGGGGTGATCAAGGGTGATGGGTCAAATGCAGAGAATAATTTCGCCACACCTAGTGTGTGTGTGTGACAATCATTGGCACTTTAACTTTAACTTAACATAACTAATGTTGCCCACCATGTCGTTTTATTTGGTCTGCCACATAATTCCAATGTTGCCCACCAATTAATTGTATTGTACCTCACCACATTATTTTATGTGGTCCACCACTTTCGTTTAAGGTGGACTGCCACATCATTTTAATGTGGCCGCAACATTATTTTAAAGTGGCCTGCGACATAATTCTAATGTTGTCCATGTCATTTTATATGATCCACCACATCATTTTATTTTGGCCTGCCACATCACTCTTATGTGGCTCACTACATAATTGTATTGTGGCCCACATCATTTAATTGTGGCCCACTATATCATTCTAATGTGGCCTGACATGTAATTTTATTGGACCTTGCCACATTATTTTATGTGCTCCACCACTTTTGTTTAAAGTGGCCTGTCACAGCATTCTAATGTGGCACAGAGCATGCAGCTAAACACAGTCAACCCTGGAGCCCTGACTACACCCTGGAGCCCTGACTAGAGGGCGAGGCAGGCATTTGATTGGCAACCACAACCAGGTGTGCCCCGACTGGCAGTCAGCAACAGGTCAGGGGAAAAAGCACTCGGAAACACAGACAGGAATTGGAGCTGAACTAGGAGCGCCAAACAAATGCATAAAGTAAGTAAACATAACAATATGTGAGAGCTGACAAGACAGGTTGCCACAGACCACATAATTTTATCGTGGCCCGCCATATAATTCTAATGTTGCCCACCACAATATTTTATGTGGCCCACCATGTCATTATGTGGTCTGACACATAATTCTAATACGGCTCGCCACGTCATTTTATATGGTGCACCATACCATTTAATTTGGCCCACAATTGCATTTATGTGGTCTGCCACACCATTTAATGCAGCCCACAATGTCATTTTATGTGGTCCACCACATCATTTAAAGTGACCCACAATGTCATTTTATGTGGTCCGCCAAATCATTCCAATGTGTCCCACCATGTCATTTAATGTGGTCCGCCACTTCATTTATCGTGGCCCACAATTGCATTTTATCTGGTCTGCCACACCATTTAACCCAGGCCACAATGTCATTAAATGGGGTCTGCCACATCATTTAATTCGTCCCACAATGTCATTTTACGTGGTCTACCACATCATTCTTATTTGACCCACATTGTCATTTTATGAGGTCTGCCACATTGTTCTAAAGTGGCCCACATCATTCTAATGTGGCCCACAACGTAATTTTATGTGCTCTGCCACACCATTTAATGTCATTTAACGTGGTTTGCCACAGCATTCTAATGTGGCCCACAATGTCATTTTGTTGTTTGCCACATCATTTAAAGTGGCCCACAATGTAATTTTATGTGGTCTGCCACGCCATTCTAATGTGGTCCACAACAACATTCTATGTGGTCCGCCACATCATTTAAAGTGGCCCACAATGTCATTTTATGTGGTCTGCCACGTCATTCTAATGTGGCCAACAATGTCATTTTATGTGGTTTGCCACATCATTCTAATGTGGCCCACAATGTCATTTTATGTGATTTGCCACATCATTCTAATGTGGCCCACAATGTCATTTTATGTGGTTTGCCACATCATTCTAAAGTGGCCCACAATGTCATTATATGTGGTTTGCCACATCATTCCATAGTGGCCCACAATGTCATTTTATGTGGTCTGACACATAATTCTAGTTGGCCCACAATGTCATTTTATGTGGTCTGCCACATAATTCTAATGTAGCCCACAATGTAATTTTATGTGGTTTGCCACATCATTCTAACGTGGCCCACAATGTCATTTTATGTGGTTTGCCACATCATTCTAAAGTCGCCCACAATGTCATTTTATGTGGTTTGCCACATCATTCTAATGTGGCCCACAACGTCATTTTATGTGATTTGCCACATCATTCTAATGTGGCCCACAATGTCATTTTATGTGGTTTGCCACATCATTCTAAAGTGGCCCACAATGTCATTATATGTGGTTTGCCACATCATTCCATAGTGGCCCACAATGTCATTTTATGTGGTCTGACACATAATTCTAGTTGGCCCACAATGTCATTTTATGTGGTCTGCCACATAATTCTAATGTAGCCCACAATGTAATTTTATGTGGTTTGCCACATCATTCTAATGTGGCCCACAATGTCATTTTATGTGGTTTGCCACATCATTCTAAAGTGGCCCACAATGTCATTTTATGTGGTTTGCCACCTCATTCCATAGTGGCCCACAATGTCATTTTATGTGGTCTGACACATAATTCTAATTGGCCCACAATGTCATTTTATGTGGTTTGCCACATAATTATAATGTGGCCCACAATGTCATTTTGTTGTTTGCCACATCATTTAAAGTGGCCCACAATGTCATTTTATGTGGTCCTCCACACCATTTAATGTGGCCTACAATGTCATGTTATGTGGTCCGCCACATCATTTTAACGTGGCCCACAATGTCATTTTATGTGGTTTGACACATAATTCTAATGTGGCCCACAATGTCATTTTGTTGTTTGCCACATCATTTAAAGTGGCCCACAATGTCATTGTATGTGGTCCGCCACATCATTTAATGTGGCCCACAATGTCATATTAGGACATTGCGAGCTTCTATTTTTGCCGGACGCCGCAACAAATCCGTTAAATTTAGATACAATCTGCTAGTGTTGGACAGGAAGTTATGCACAAACACAATATAAAGTATATGCTTTACTTTCAAAATAAAATACTCTGTCTTCAAGGCGGATTGTATTTTACATTTTGAAAGGTCTTAGTGGGCGGCGACGGACATGAAGTCCACTTGTCAAAGGTTTTCAGACTTAATTTCATCTTGGATGAGAACATGCTGATTCTGGAGGTCCAAAATTAAAGAATAATGTACAGGCATATCCTGGGCAGCAACATGGGGATATGTGGGCCTGTGTCAAATATCAGCTGACACGAAGACTGGGAAAGTAAAGGACCGGTTGTGTGACATGCACGCCAGGGATGATGTCACTGCTGTATTGTTGCTTGCTGCAACAAATAAAGTGATTTATCAAGGCAGGACTGAGTTTATTTGCTTCTGTTTCTCTGGAAAGACAGAATAAACTGTTGGGGTTTCCTTTAATACAACTTCCCCTATGACAAGAGTATGTGCGGATTGGCGAGATCTCGTAAAAAACTGCGCTGTTTTGCTGCACGACAGAGCTGCAACAGAACGGTGGTGAGGATTGCCGTGGAAATTTGCGGTTACATGTGGCCCTCTGAGGGCAGGCAAAATTGCGAGGTGGCCCTTAATAAAAATTGGTTTGCCACCCCTGGGGCCGTATTTATCAAGCGTCTTAGAGTGCCATTTTACACTTAAGTCCTGAGAATTTGCGAAATGTAGTCCTACTCTCAAACTTAAGAATAAAAGCTATTTATCAACTTTCTTAAGTCTAAGAATCACTCCTACTCTCCACGATATTTAAGAGACCTTCAGAGGTGTCCTAAGTGGTTAGGAGTTGCCAGCGGGGGATGGCACTGAGGCGAGAGAGACGTGCGCGAACGTTCAGGGAGCGGAAGGATGTCCTGGCTTTGTTTGATGACGAGCAGCTGATCAAACGGTATCGTTTAGACAGAGCGGGTATTATTTTTGTCACAGATTTAATAAGGGGCGTCATCTCATCAGCAACATCACGCAGCAGAGCTTTCACAGCAGAACTAAAGGTCATCACAATGCTTCGATATCTCGCCACTGGGAAAATGCACATTTATTTTTGATTCATTACCAATATTGTTTGTTTGTTTTGTATTATTTTGTAGTTTATTGTCAAAATATACACTCCCATTGTCCACTTAAATATTTCTAAGATATTTCTTTATTCTTAGACAAGGGATTCCCTTCCGTGATTGGTCATTTCTATGGACACAGAAATTACGTCACCTAAAGTTCCGTTTACGGCACATAGTAATGTCGTAATTCAGCTCTGAGTGTGACAATTAAGATTCAGTCCTACACTTCGCTGAAAGTGTGAGTAAGACGCTTGATAACTAACTTTTAAAGGCCTACTGAAACCCACTACTACCGACCACGCAGTCCGATAGTTTATATATCAATGATGAAATCTTAACATTGCAACACATGCCAATACGGCCGAGTTAACTTATAAAGTGCAATTTTAAATTTCCTGGGGAACTTCCGGTTGAAAACGTCTATGTATGATGACGTATGCGCGTGACGTCAATGGTTGAAACGGAAGTATTCGGACACATTGTATCCCAATACAAACAGCTCTGTTTTCATCGCAAAATTCCACAGTGTTCTGGACATCTGTGTTGGTGAATCTTTTGCAATTAGTTTAATGAACAATGGAGACTGCAAAGAAGAAAGCTGTAGGTGGGATCGGTGTATTAGCGGCTGGCTGCAGCAACACAACTAGGAGGACTTTGAGGATAGCAGACGCGCTATCCGACGCTAGCCGCCGACCGCATCGATGATCGGGTGAAGTCCTTCGTCGCGCCGTCGATCGCTGGAACGCAGGTGAGCACGGGTGTTGATGAGCAGATGAGGGCTGGCCTAGGTGGAGCGCTAATGTTTTTATCATAGCTCTGACGAGGTCCCGTAGCTAAGTTTGCTTCAATGGCGTCGTTAGCAACAGCATTGCTAGGCTTCGACAGGCGGCACAGCATTAACCGCGTAGTTACAGGTCCAGTGTTTGGTTCACTGTCTCCTGATAGTAGCGTTGTTGATCTGCTGTCTATCCTTCCAGTAAGGGGCTTATTTCTTTTGTTTCTATCTGCATTTAAGCACGATGCTATCACGTTAGCTCCGTAGCTAAAGTGCTTCACCGATGTATTGTCTTGGAGATAAAAGTCAGTGTGAATGTCCATTTCGCGTTCTCGACTCTCATTTTGAAGAGGATATAGTATCCGAGGTGGATTAAAATACAAATCCGTGATCCACAATAGAAAAAGGAAAAAGTGTGGAATCCAATGAGCCCTTGTACCTAAGTTACGGTCAAGGCGAAAAAAGATACGTCCTGCACTGCACTCTAGTCCTTCACTCTCATGTTCCTCATCCACAAATCTTTCATCCTCGCTCAAATTAATGGGGTAATCGTCGCTTTCTCGGTCCGAATCGCTCTCGCTGCTGGTGTAAACAATGGGGAAATGTGAGGAGCCCTTCAACCTGCGACGTCACGCTACTTCCGGTACAGGCAAGGCTTTTTTTATCAGCAACCAAAAGTTGCGAACTTTATCGTCGATGTTCTCTACTAAATCCTTTCAGCAAAAATATGGCAATATTGCGAAATGATCAAGTATGACACATAGAATGGATCTGCTATCCCCGTTTAAATAAAAAAAAATCATTTCAGTAGGCCTTTAAGTGCAGCTTTCAGGGAAGAATTTCTTTACTCAGAAGTCAACTCTTAGCAGACTTCTTAGGAGTAATTCCAAGAAGCTTGATATATACGGCCCCTGGTCTAGAGTGTGCTTCAAATGATAAAATATCCAACTTGCTCCTGCTGACTCTCCCTGTCCTTTATGTTACATTTCTAGCAATGTCCGCCAAAAAGCAAGTGATTGCGAACAAGAAATGTAATTACAGCTCATACAATCCATCCATCCATCTTCTTCCGCCTATCCGAGGTCGGGTCGCGGGAGCAGCAGCCTAAGCAGAGAAGCCCAGACTTCCCGAGGCGTTCCCAGGCCAGCTGGAAAACATAGCCTCCCCATCGTGTCCTGGGTCTTCCCTGTGGCCTCCTACCGGCCGGACGTGCCCTAAACCAGGGAGGCGTCTGGCTAACCACCTCAAATTTAACATTCTTAAATAAAATATAAAATAAAATACATTTTTTAAATGCAGCTTTATATATTAAGCACATCTTTTGGGGGGTTTTGTCTATTCATACAGTTAGTTTAAGCCTTTTATGAATAGAAAGACACATTTCCCCCAGAAAGCCTTGCTGCTGAGTCCATGTTTCCCATGTTCCTTCTAGTGTTTTTGGACTAAGACGGCAGTTAGTCAGTACAGCAAGCAGGTGCAAAGCATCAATGAACATGGACTTTTTTATATATAGGTCGGGGGAAATGGTGTCTTTCTGGTCCCAGTGAGGGTACCTGATCAGAGCCAGAACCGGAGCCGCTAAACGACACGTCCTGGAAAAGTAATAGTATCAGGCATCTAGTTTTCGTTCACATACCAGACGACTCAAGAAGCATGATACAAGTTGTTGGACTTACAGGAAGTCCGGGTTTTCCATTCTCCCCGTCTTTCCCAGGAGGCCCAGATGGTCCAGGTATGCCAGCCTCAGACGGTGTTCCAGGGGGTCCTCGAGGTCCAGGAGCACCAGGGGGTCCCTATTAAAGCAAAGTTAATAATCAAACTCACAATGTGTGAAGAAAAGATGTTTGTGAAAGAGGCTCACTCGGATGATTTCTGCATCTCCATCAAAGTCCTCCAAACCTGAACCTGAGCCATCCTGGGGATCACACAAAATAATCAATCATTTATTATTAAGGTGAAACAAAAACATTCTTACCAGGAAGGATACGCGCCCTGGAGTTCCAGGAGGTCCTGGAAGACCAGGCATTCCAACACCAGTATCACCCTGAGCACAATTCAAGAATTACATGATGTGTTTTTCATATTTAATTTATTTTTGCAATGAATTGGAAACAAAAATGTACCTTTTCTCCTTTGGGTCCTGGCTCTCCTTGAAGTCCGGGGAATCCTGGAATGCCATTTGCTCCCTGAGAACAAAAGTATCTCATATCAAGAGCAAACTATCCCAAGTGATGTGACAGCAGACTGCCTCCCTCTAGTGGCAATGTTTGTTACTTACGAGGGTGCCAGTTTCTCCTTTGCTTCCCTGAAAGACATTTTGACAATAGGTTTTATTGCTATTATAGAAAATTTATAGAAAAAGACATGAATAACGTACGGGCTGGCCATCTTTCCCCGCAGTTCCAGGTGGGCCTGAAGGTCCCTGAGGACCCGGTGGACCACGAGGTCCAGGCTCGGCTGCTAATCCAGCACCTTCTCCTGCAGGGCCGGCGGGTCCTTGTGGACCTGGTTCACCTCTGTCACCTTCCAGTCCTGTTGTGGACACCTGCAGGTTCTGAACAAACTCACTAATTATTTCACTAAAGAGAAATAATCCCCTATTATTTTAGGACGACATGACATTTTAGGCATTGTTTACATTTCATGGATGGATATTTCTGTTAAATTAGGAGAAAATGTTCCTTCAGAAGTACAAGAAAATAACACATCATGTGATCTCTGCTATGCATTGAACGATAAAGGATATTCTGAACTTACAGAGTCTGGTTTGGAGGATGTTGTCGCTGTGCTTTGTGTTGGTGCCACTGTAAATGAGTAAAAATGTCAAATTTCAGAATATTGTTCAAAAAAAGTTCATGGAATTTCATTCAAATCGGTAATGACGATCGAAAATATGTCAAACCTACGGC
>NC_084745.1:17268607-17273607 GCF_033978785.1 Entelurus aequoreus | reverse complement strand
GTGAGCAACAGCTGCTGGATGGAGCCCTGCAGGGGAAAGATAGCGATGTGAGGATTTGGACCACTCCGTCCATCATTAGCAGTTATTAAAAATAATTTCATTAGCTTGATGTGAGTATTTCCCACGCTGGACACAATATTTGACTCATGCGCCGTCCCTCCGCTGCTATTACAGCTTCCACTACTCTGGGAAAGCCTTGAACACGACGTCGGAGTGTTTTGTGGGAATTTAGCTTGGAATCTGTGAGGTCATCAAACTCATCCAAGCATGAGTCCAACATGTCTGAGCTGAGATGGAAGGGACGGCCTCGTCCAAACACACTGCTAGTGTCTCATTACTTTTGTCAGCTTTCTTTTTTGATTGTTTTGGTCATGAATCAACCATTACGTGGGTTATTTGTCACCAGCGCCAACAGCTGGAAAGCAGCGCAGGAAGGCGGGGCGCTTACTGGAAGATAAGATGAAGACATGGAAGTTGCACAGGGTTTCTCGGTGATGTCACCGCTGCATCACAGACCACTTCAGTGGTTTCCTTCGCAAATTCTGCCGTTTTTAAAAACACACGATTCCTGTTGCTGTTATGCAGCACCAGGAATGTCTGCCTTTGAAGAGCAGCAAGATGTGTGGCACATCTGGAATGTCAGCCTCTCTGACCAGGAGGTTGCAGAACAACCTCCTGGTGGGACGAGTTCCTAACCTGTGCCTGAAGCTCTGCTCACATTTCAGACAAAATCTCAATCTTGCATCGCGAATGACTGAAGGCAAACAGTCGGTGGACCTGCAGGACCCCATGGACCTGCTCCATGGTCCAACAAGAGCATGGTTCCTATTATACCGACCCAGGCACCCTCACCATCACTCACAGGCAACTTTTAGAGGCACGTCATTTTACTCACGTTTGATCAGACTTAAGGGTATTATTTCTTACGGGGAACCAGTCATCAAATTGCACGAATCACACTTGTCATTTACGGCCTCGTAAACGCGCGCCATTGTTTTCATCGTTCCGAAGGAAAACAAGGAACCCCCGAAACGCCACCTTTGATATGTGGGATAGCCAGCTCCTGAACCACTGCACACAAAAGGCTGTCAACATCTCATAACGTGCATACTTATTATTTTTCTGGACACCACATGGTTTTTAAACCCCTTAAGTCAGATTGGATTGAAATTTCTCACACAACTGTAACTTTATGGCCGGTTCAAAGGGAATTTATTTGTATCCGTTGGTAATCTTTTTTCCTTCTTCAAAGAAACCTGTTAGTTGTTTTTTTTTACGGTAAAATCTACATTTGTTGTTTTTACAGTGCACAAATGTAAATGGAAAAACAGTACCACTGTTTTTTTTACAGTAAATATACGGTAGTTGTTTTTATAGTGTTCTTGTGAAAATGGTAAAACAGTACCTGTTTTTTTTATGGTAAAATCTGAGGTTGTTGTTTTACAGTGTAATACTGTAAATTGGAAAACAGTAGCACTGTTTTTTACGATAAAATCTGAGGTTGTTGCTTAACAGTGTACTACTGTAAATGGAGCCACAGTTTTGTTTTGTTTTTTACAATAAAATATTGGCGATTGAGCTGCCTGTTTTTTTACGGGAAATCTATGGTTGTTGTTTTTACAGTGTAACACTTTAAATGGAAAAACTGGCGGCTTTTTTCCACAGTAAAATCTACGGTTTATGTTTTTACAGTGTACTACTGTAAATGGAAAAACAGTACCACTGTTTTTTTTTTTACGGTAAATCTACGGTAGTTGTTTTTATAGTGTACTTATGTAAGTGGAAAAACAGTACCACTGTTTTTTTTACGGTAAATCTACGGTAGTTGTTTTTATAGTGTACTTATGTAAATGATAAAACAGTACCACTGTTTTTTTTTTTACGGTAAAATCTGAGGGTGTTGTTTTACAGTGTATTACTGTAAATGGAGCCACAGTTTAGTTTAGTTTTTTACAATAAAATATTGGCGATTGAGCTGCCTGTTTTTTTACGGGAAATCTATGGTTGTTGTTTTTACAGCGTAACACTTTAAATGGAAAAACTGCTGGGTTTTTTCACAGTTAAATCTACGGTTGTTGTTTTTACAGTGTACTACTGTAAATGGAAAAACAGTATCACTGTTTTTTCCCAGTAATACTACATTAATTGTTTTTATACAGTACTTATGTAAATAGAAAAACAGTAACACTGTTTTTTTACGGTAAAATCTGAGGTTGTTGTTTTACAGTGTATTACTGTAAATGGGAAAACAGTACCACTGTTTTTTACGGTAAAATCTCAAGTTGTTGTTTTACAGCGTATTACTGTAAATGGAGCCACAGTTTTGTTTAGTTTTTTACAATAAAATATTGGCGATTGAGCTGCCTGTTTTTTTACGGGAAATCTATGGTTGTTGTTTTTACAGTGTAACACTTTAAATGGAAAAACTGCCGAGTTTTTTCACAGTAAAATCTACAGTTGTTGTTTTTACAGTGTACTACTGTAAATGGAAAAACAGTATCACTGTTTTTCCCAGTAATACTACGGTAGTTGTTTTTATAGAGTACTTATGTAAATGGAAAAACAGTAACACTGTTTTTTTACGGTAAAATCTGAAGTTGTTGTTTTACAGTGTATTACTGTAAATGGGAAAACAGTACCACTGTTTTTTACAGTAAAATCTCAGGTTGTTGTTTTACAGTGTATTACTGTAAATGGAACCGCAGTTTTGTTCCGTTTTTTACAATAAAATATTGGCGATTGAGCTGGCTGTTTTTTTTTACGGGAAATCTATAGTTGTTGTTTTTACAGTGTAACACTTTAAATGGAAAAACTGCCGAGTTTTTTCACAGTAAAATCCACGGTTGTAGTACCACTGTCTTTTTTTTTACGGTAAATCTACGGTAGTTGTTTTTATAGTGTACTTGTGTAAATGGAAAAACAGTACCACTGTTTTTTTTACGGTAAAATCTGAGGGTGTTGTTTTACAGTGTATAACTGTAAATGGAGTCACAGTTTTGGTTTGTTTTTTTTACAATAAAATATTGCCGACTGGGGTGCCAGTTTTCTTTACGGTAAAATCTATGGTTGTTGTTTTTACAGTGTAACACTTTAAATGGAAAAATAGTACCACTGTTTTTTTACAGTAAATCTACAGTAGTTGTTTTTATAGTGTACTTATGTCAATGGAAAAACAGTACCACTGTTTTTTTACGGTAAAATCTGAGGTTGTTGTTTTACTGTAAATGGGAAAACAGTACCACTGTTTTTTACGGTAAAACAGACACCATATGGTTTTTAAACCCCTTAAGTCAAATTGGATTGAAATTTCTCACACAACTGTAACTTTTTGGCCGGTTCAAGGGGACTTTGTTTGTATCCGTTGGTACATTTTTTTCCTTCTTCAAGAAACCTGTTAGTTTTTTTTTACGGTAAAATCTACGGTTGTTGTTTTTACAGTGTACTACTGTAAATGGAAAAACAGTACCACTGTTTTTTTTATAGTAAAATCTGAGGTTGTTGTTTTACAGTGTATGACTGTAAATGGAGCCACAGTTTTGTTTGTTTTTTTACAATAAAATATTGGCGATTGAGCTGCCAGTTTTTTTACGGTAAAATCTAAGGTTGTTGTTTTTACAGTGTAACACTTTAAATGGGAAAAACTGCTGAGTTTTCTCACAGTAAAATCTATGGTTGTTGTTTTTACAGTGTACTACTGTAAATGGAAAAACAGTACCACGGTTTGTTTACGGTAAATCTGCGGTAGATGTTTTTATAGTGTACTTATTAATGGCAAAACAGCACCACTGTTTTTTTTACGGTAAAATCAGAGGCTGTTGTTTTACAGTGTATTACTGTAAATGGGAAAACAGTAACACTGTTTTTTACAGTAGAATCTGAGGTTGTTGTTTTACAGTGTATTACTGTAAATCGAACCGCAGTTTTGTTATTTTTTACAATAAAATATTGGCGAATGAGCTGCCAGTTTTTTTACGGTAAAATCTATGGTTGTTGTTTTTACAGTGTACCACTTAAAATGGAAAAACTGCCAGGGTTTTTTCACAGTAAAATCTATGGTTGTTGTTTTTACAGTGTACCACTTAAAATGGAAAAACTGCCAGGGTTTTTTCACAGTAAAATCCACAGTTGTTGTTTTGTGGTGTATTACTGTATATAGAATCACAGGTTGATGTGTTTTTACAATGAAATATTGGCGATTAAGCTGCCAGTTTTTTTTACTGTAAAATCTGCGGTTGTTGTTTTCACAGTGTGCTATTTTAAATGTAAAAAACTGCTAGTTGTTTTTTTTTACAATAAAAATTACGGTTGTTGTTTTATAGTGTATTACTGTAAATGGAACCACAATTATTTTAGGGTAGGCTTAACTGCCAGGTTTTTGTACCATAAAATCTACGGTTGTTGTTTTTACAGCGTACTACTACTGTAAATGGAAAAACTGCCAGGTTTTTTTCACAGTAACATCTACAGTTTATTACTGTAAATGGAACCACAGCTCTACTTTAAGCTCTGCTTCTTCCTACTCCTTTTCGAACATGTTGAAAGGAGAAACTGTTCGAAAAAACTCAAACCATAAACCATGAACAATTATTTTACAGTAAAATATTGGTGACTGAGCTGCGAGTATTTTTTAGCGTAAAATCTACAGTATTTGTTTTTACAGTCTACTACTGTAAATGGAAGAAAGGTACCACTTTTCTTATCATGGTAAAATCTACAGTTGTTGTTTTTACAGTGTACTACTGTGAATGGGAAAAAACTGCCAATTTTTGTAATTTTTTTTTTACGGTAAAATTTACGGTTGTTGTTTTACAGTGTTTCATTGTAAACGGAACCACTGTAAAATTCTGCAGACTAAGATGGCAGATTTTTTTTTACTGTAAAATCTATGCTTGTTGATTTTACACTATACTAATGTAAATGGTAAATCAGTGCCTCGTTTTTGTGTAAATTTGTCAAAACATGCTGTGTTGCCTGTGCTAATAGTTTTCTGACAAAGACAC
>NC_084745.1:17251107-17263607 GCF_033978785.1 Entelurus aequoreus | reverse complement strand
GTTAGAATTTTCCTTAACCTAAAAAAAGTTGGAGCTTTTTAACAAGATAGAAAAATATACACAAACAATAAGTAAAAATTAAATGCATTATCGGATGTAAAAAGTATCAATAAAACTACAACAAAAAATAGAACATAATAAAAATGTGAATACAAAATGATACCTTGTGTGTGTACCCCTAAACAATTCCCCCTTGCAACGTACAACTTTATTTTTTTCTATTTTTACACAAAGAAAACAATCTTGACTTTATTTATAAGTTATTATGCCATGATTTTAGCATTCTGGGCCAACCTGGGAAAAGATTTTCCTCCATGTGGCCCCTCAGCTAAAAAGTTAGACACCCCTGCTTTAGAATAATGAACCCGGAAAGTAAATCCAGAAACAAAATAAACACACACATAAAATAAATAAAAAAATACAATTAAAAAGTAATTATTTAAATATACATATATGTTTTTATATGAAAAAAATACATATTTTCTGTTAAACAAAAAGTTAATCCAAATACTGCTAGATTTCCTTTAACTATGACTCATTTTCTAGTCCAGTTGCCAGTCGGGTGGCCCCCTGATGCCAAGTGGGCAGTTACCAACGTTAACTTTGTACGTACATGAAAAATGGCTCCCAAACGAATGGCTCAATACTGGGAATTGGCTTTCATCTTTCACTTGAAAGAGCCGTTCGAAAGACTCGATTCGTTCACAAACGTCACACCTCCTATCATATTAACCAGTTGTGGGCCTAACATAACCAGAAATCATGATCATAATTAAAGATGAAAGTAATTTTTAATTTACTTTCTCTAAATATCTAAAATGATGCTCCTTCCAATGCTGTGGTTTTTAGTTTAGAGTTGGTATACAATCAGAATTCAGCGAGCTTATGTTGCCATGCTGTACCAAATCTGCCCGGGGCCTTCAGAATCAACAATGCGGGCGTCTTTGCACTGTAAGTGAACAGACACATACAGGTGATAGACAATTGCGATAGCCAATCAGATCACAAGTTGCTGTCAGTAAGGCCTTCTAGCTTTTCTGTCTTGCCTCTGGTGAGGGCGGTCGCATTTTTTTCCGCTCCCTTTTTCTCCCAGCTTGCTGTCTTTGTTTTTGTATTGTCTGAACTTTTTTTTTCCGCTGTCCTCAAATCTAAACATCAGACATGGAAATGATCAGCTGGACTCTCGACGCAATATCAGGGCGGTATAGCTCGGTTGGTAGAGCGGCCGTGCCAGCAACTTGAGGGTTCCAGGTTCGATCCCCGCTTCCGCCATCCTAGTCACTGCCGTTGTGTCCATGGGCAAGACACTTTACCCACCTGCTCCCAGTGCCACTCACACTGGTTTAAATGTAACTTAGATATTGTGTTTCACTATGTAAAGCGCTTTGAGTCACTAGAGAAAAGTGCTATATAAATATAATTCACTTCACAATTGACAAAATCTTCTCGACGAGGAAAAGAGGTTCGGGGGAGCCTGGCTGCCCTGATGGAACCATTGCTGCGGAGTACGTGAGAGATTCCTGGGATAAATGGAGAATCATGTGCCTCTCAGTCCTTTTCATCGAGGACGTAGAAGACATCTACCTATTTGGAACCATGATCGCGAGGCACCTGCTGCTTGGGCTGGGCATTGCTCTGGTGTATCGTCAAATTCGTAAGACGATGGCAGCCACTCAAAGAGCCCAAAGGCTGTTCGTCACAATGGAAGCTTTGGGCCGGGCTGTGGGATCACAGACTGTGGCGATTTCTGAACTGAATCGCAAGATGGATCACATCATGGAGAAGCTTGCTGAAAAAGAACATTTAATTGAATATGAGAGCAGCCAGCATGGACGAATAGAACAGACAAGTCATTGTATTGTCTGCTCGCGGAAAACAAACATCCTAATCTACGATTTGGGGGCGGGGTTTGGTGGTAGCGGGGGTGTATATTGTAGCGTCCCAGAAGAAATAGTGCTGCAAGGGATTCTGGGTATTTGTTCTGTTGAATGTGTTTGTCATTCTTGTTTGGTGTGGGTTCACAGTGTGGCGCATGTTTGTAACAGTATTAAAGTTGTTTATACGGCCACCCTCAGTGTGACCTGTATGGCTGTTGATCAAGTATGCCTTGCAGTCACTCATGTGTGTGTAAAAACCGCATATATTATGTGACTGGGTCGGCACAATGTTTAAATGGAGGAAAAGCGAACGTGACGACAGGTTGTAGAGGACGCTAAAGCCAGTGCCTTTAAGGCACGCCCCCAATATCATTGTCCGGGTGGAAATCGGGAGAAATTCGGGAGAATGGTTGCGCCGGGAGATTTTCGGGAGGGGCACTGAAATTCAGGAGTCTCCCGGGAAAATCGGGAGGGTTGGCAAGTATGGTTTGTGCTGAAAACATAGTTTCGTTGTACTTGTGCAATGACAATAAAGTCCTATCCTATCCTATCCTATCTTAGCTGGCCTTACGCTGTGATTGGATACTCACTTGGGAGTCCCAAGTGAGTATCCAATCACAAGTTGCGAAAACAGGAAGTGGCACCGGAACCATACGAGCCATAGAAAGCCACAGAAAACTCAGCGGTACAATAACCAGGAAGATAAAGTGTTTGTCTTACACTTAGTAATCTGCTGTGGACAGACAAAGCCAAGCAATGCCGGTTTCACGCCACATTCACGTGAATCATAGGACTACGAGCGGTACCACTGGCTTATACGGCGTCGGATGGGTTCTACAAATTGTGATTTCAAATATTGGATTTCTTTATTTTTTCATGTTTCATTTGTTTTGTACAATTCTTTTAATTGTGACAGTACCACGTAAGATATGTCTTAATTGCTGAAGCGGGTTTATTGAATGTTAAATGCGCCGAAAAATAGACCCTTTTGTACACTGTTGAGGGGGTTCAATGCACAGTAGTGTGCAAGTGTATTTCTGTATAGTATCTCCAGCCGTGTCCATGTGGTGACATTAAATTACAGTATTTTGAGAGGTGAAGTCGGACTAAGTAGGACATCACTGAAGGCCTTGGTGAGAAACGCACTGCCCGCCACTGATATTAACAATATACTGGCCTGTGTTCTTACTATTGTGACTTCCTCTAAGCCAGGGGTGTCCAAAGTGCGGCCCGGGGGCCATTTGCGGCCCGCAGGTCTTTTTTTAACGGCCCCACGGCACATTTTAAAAATACGATTGGAAAAAAATAAAAAACATTAAAAGTGGTATTTAAAGAGCAAACAGGTGAAATGTAACAAGAAAATGTAGCAATGTTTACTCTAATCACACAAAGCTGCCATGTAGGCGGTTTCTTTCTTTAAAAAATAATAATGAATCAAAATCAATGTCATTATGAATTATTGACCTATTCAAGGCTCCAATTACGTCACATTAAATATTTTGAGATATTTTTTGGGGAAAATGTTGCATATTTTGTGTGCCATGTAAAAAAACGAGCTGTTTTTTTAAAAAAAGGGGCCTAAAACGAACAAACAAAAAACATAAACAACCATAAAACTTATAATTGACAGATCTGAAGTTGATCTCGAGATTATTATGTTAAAAGTAAACAGTAAAAAAAAACAAAATTATAATTTATTTTTTAACACTTTATGAGTAGGACCCTTTTGGATCCCGTACAATTTTAGTGTGATTAGTTTTTAAGCGTCATTGCTCAAAAAATAATAATGAATTAAAATCAATGGTGTTATGAGTTATTGACCTTTTTAAGGCTCCAATTATTATATAATCTCAAATATCCCACTTAAAAATTTTATTGGGTGAAAATATTGCATATTTTGTGTTTTTTTCATTAAAAAAAAGGGTTTTCTTTGACAAAAAGAACATACAATTTAAATCTTTTAAAAATGTTATATTGACAGACCTAAATGTTGATCTAGAGATTTAAAAACTTGAATAATAACACAAATAATAATACTGAATAATGACACATTTTTTATATTTTTTGGACCAAAACCCTTTGGGGTCCCCGGGATCAAGCCTGAGTGGAAGCCTAAATGTATAGTTTTTATACATATATTGTATTGGTTTTTAAAATAAAAAATATCAAAATGGCCACTGCTAGCTTTGATTTTTCAATGTGCGGCCCTCAGTGGAAAAAGTTTGGACACCCCTGCTCTAAGCAGTATAACAGTCTGAAGTGCTGCAGTTGCAATCCAGCACCACCACAACAACCATATTGTTGAGACTTTAAACATGTGTTATCATTTTTTTTTATTCAACTCTTGCGTTGGACTGGTGTAAAAGTGCATAATATTACCCTGCATTGTGTTTTCCAAGTCAGATCGGGCTTTGTCGCATCTTTTTCCACATTAATTTCTGCTTGGCTTGCTTTATTTCCATGATTGCCATAAGTCTGACAACATGTGGGACACGTCCCATAAATAATCCATGTGGAAACCGGCAGCCTGCCGCGCACGACAAACAAACCGTGCACGCTCCTCGTAGTCAGCTGCTTCTGCTTAGCGGGACAACCCTGGCGAGCAGCACCCCTAGTGGCGGTGGCGCCTCGCAGAAGCATCTGGAAGGCATTAAAGCCCACACTAATATACTCGTGCAGCACAAAGGCAGCTCCTGAAGATCGGAAGTGAGGCGCACTTCTGCCACATGTCTTAAGTGGACCGGAACCCCTCGTTAAAGAACACGACCGTCGCTTTATAGAGGAAATGTTCAAATAGGTGCTTCTCTACAGGCCTGGAACGGGAGTTCCTGGAGACAGGCCCTGGTAAGGTTCTTGGGCCAGCATTCCCACAGCTCTTCCCAGCAAGTGACATCAGCGAATGTTCTGACTAAACAGCTGGACGCATACAAAGACCCGCACTGTACTGTACTGTGTTCACGTTTCTCGAGGAACTCCAGAGGAAGCATCGCTGCAAGTGCAGTTTTTTTTTAGCGAGGATGCAAAGAGAAACCTCACGTCATTCCTGTCTGGCTCTCCTTGTAACACCTGCGTGGCAACAAGGGAAAAAAGGGAGATCCAAGCTGCAGGGAACTCCCCTTTGTTTTTTTCCTGGACCACCGTGTACTGCAACACACCCTGCTTGTACTGTATTACACCACAATATTCCTACATAAGGATGCTTCTGGTGTTTCCATGGTAACCACTGTTTACATGCTTGGGCTCAGGCCCGGTGAGAGAGTCCAACAGTTCTGGCTCTACAAAAAAAAGGCACAGGGTTTTTGCAGGTTGTGTCCAAATCAACCACACTGCAAAACAAATAAGGGTGATATTTGCTTATTTTCTGTCTGATAAGATAATTCTTCTCACTAAGCAGATTTTATGTTAGAGTGTTTTACTTGTTTTAAGGGTTTTCATCCTAAATGATCTCAGTAAGATATTACAGCTTGTTGCTGCGATTTGATGACCTATATTGAGTAAAACATGCTTGAAACTAGAACATCAACTGTTGCAAAGCTGTGTCATCAACACTCACAAGTATAAAACTACTTTTTTATAGTAATAATTTCTTACTTCAAGCATGAAAAAAAAAATCATGATTTTGACACAATTGTGTCTCATAATTAAAACAGATGACAGCCAAATGAACTTTGCTGTTTCATTTTCAATGAAACAATAGAAAATACGTACTCATATTGTAGTACAGTTGGCACAGTACAGTAAACTGACAGTTAATATTTAAACATTTAACCTGTGACATTTCTAACTATTTTGAACAGAAATAGTTCATGCACATTCAGGTAAATTCTTCAAAATTACAATTCAATTTTTTTTTGCCTGGGGCCGGGCTGTATATATGCGCACTAATTGACTGAAAGAGCACGCACTTGGCGCGATGATGTCATGTTGTCGATGGAAAAATGCATTTTTAGACAATATGATTTGCCTAGGAGACCCCGAGAGTAACAAGCGGTTGCCTTGTTGCCTTTCCATTAAGAACAATAAATTTGTTTTTAGTATAAGTTTGCTGGTTCCAAGCAATGTAATGCCGAGCGCATATCATTATGTCAAGATAATGGCACTAGCATTTACTTCATTTAAGAATATTTTTCAACATATTGAGCAAAGAGGTCTCATTTTTTTTTCTACCAAGAAAAGTGCACTTGTTATTAGTGAGAATATACTTATTTTAAGGTATTTTTGGGTTCATTGAGTTTAGCTAATTTTACTTGTTTTGGAAAGCCTTGACAAGCCGAATTTTCTTGTTCTATTGGCAGATAATTTTGCTTAGATCAAATAAAATACCCCTAATTTTTGTACCTTTTTTTCCCTTGTTTTTGACCACTGACTTTTTGCAGTGCAGTTGTTGAACACGTGGATGCTTTGAGCTGCTAAATAAGGTGACAGCTCTGATGCATGGCAATGAAATCCATAAGGTGTGGGTCAAAATATGCTAAGATACATGACTTAGTGTCATATTTAGGCCCCACTCACACTGCACACCAAATCGGATTTTTTTGCCCTCAAGTGACACAGATCTGATTTTTTGTTGCCAGTAGAAACGCTCTATAGTGCTTCAAATCTGATCTTTTGGCCTCAAATTCAGGAGGTGGTCCTGAATCCGATTGGAATCTGATCTTTTCAAACACAATGCGAGCTGAAAGTGATTATTTTCGTCAGTTTTGGGCGAGATACGTCACCCGTGTGCGCCGGAAAGATGCAGTCGCCAGCGGAAATGGACATTTCACCACAAGGCAAGAGGAACGAGTACCTGCAGCCGAGGCAAGCGTTCAACACATTTTGTTTGGATCACATTTATATTGATATTTCATTAAAACACAGGGAAGTGATATTTTGACATAAAAGTGAATGTTTAAAAACGCATATTTCAGCGTTTTTGCGGAAGAACGTACACATGGCCTCTGTTACGGTATGTCTGATGAGACTGTTGACACAAGTGAGGAGTCCCGCTGCCTTCAAGAAATCAAAGGCCCCATTTACACTGCACGCCAAATAAGATTTTTTTGCCATCAAGTGACACAGATCTGATTTTTTTTGCCGGTCTAAACGCTACAAAGTGCTTAAAGGGCTACTGAAACCCACTACTACCGACCACGCAGTCTGATAGTTTATATATCAATGATGAAATCTTAACATTGCAACACATGCCAATACAGCTGGGTTAACTTATAAAGTGCAATTTTACATTTCCCGCTAAACTTCCGGTTGAAAACGTCTATGTATGATGATGTATGCGCGTGACGTCAATGGTTGAAACGGAAGTATTGGTACCCCATTGAATCCAATACAAAAAAGCTCTGTTTTCATCTCAAAATTCCACAGTATTCTGGACATCTGTGTTGGTGAATCTTTTGCAATTTGTTTAATGAACAATGAAGACTGCAAAGAAGAAAGCTGTAGGTGGGATCTGTGTATTAGCGGCTGGCTGCAGCAACACAACAAGGAGGACTTTGACTTGTATAGCAGACGTGCTGGCCGACGCTAGCCGCCGACCGCATGGATGATCGGGTGAAGTCCTTCGTTCTTCCGTCGATCGCTGGAACGCAGGTGAGCACGGGTGTTGATGAGCAGATGAGGGCTGGCTGGCGTAGGTGGGTAGCTAATGTTTTTATAATAGCTCTGTAAGGTTCCGTTGCTAAGTTAGCTTCAATGGCGTCGTTAGCAACAGCATTGTTAATCTTCGCCAAGCTGGAAATTATTAACCGTGTATTTACATGTCCATGGTTTAATAGTATTGTTGATCTTCTATCTATCCTTCCAGTCAGGGATTTATTTATTTTGTTTCTATCTGCATTTGAGCCCGATGCTATCACGTTAGCTCCGTAGCTAAAGTGCTTCGCCGATGTATTGTCGTGGAGATAAAAGTCACTGTGAATGTCCATTTCGCGTTCTCGACTCTCATTTTCAAGAGGATATAGTATCCGAGGTGGTTTAAAATACAAATCCGTGATCCACAATAGAAAAAGGAGAAAGTGTGGAATCCAATGAGCCAGCTTGTACCTAAGTTACGGTCAGAGCGAAAAAAGATACGTCCTGCACTGCACTCTAGTCCTTCACTCTCACATTCCTCATCCACAAATCTTTCATCCTGGCTCAAATTAATGGGGTAATCGTCGCTTTCTCGGTCCGAATCGCTCTCGCTGCTGGTGTAAACAATGGGGAAATGTGAGGAGCCTTTCAACCTGTGACGTCACGCTACTTCCGGTACAGGCAAGGCTTTTTTTTATCAGCGACCAAAAGTTGCGAACTTTATCGTCGATGTTCTCTACTAAATCCTTTCAGCAAAAATATGGCAATATCGCGAAATGATCAAGTATGACACATAGAATGGATCTGCTATCCCCGTTTAAATAAAAAAAAATCATTTTAGTAGGCCTTTAACAAGTATATTTAATATTTTGGGCCACTGTAACATTACACACCGTTTGAACAGCAACATTGTGTTTGAATATTTAATTAAGTGATTCTTTGGCGTACCACTAGATAGAGCCACAGTTTGACAATCCCTGATACGACAATGATCATTTTTTAGAACATGTCGAGGGCCATTGAAAGCGTGCTGTGTACCAAAAACGTTCCCCTATAAGAGAGGCTAGTTTTTTTTTTTGATTGATTGATTGATTGAAACGTTTATTAGTAGATTGCACAGTACAGTACATATTCCGTACAATTGATCACTAAATGGTAACACTCGAATACGTTTTTCAACTTGTTTAAGTCGGGGTCCACGTAAAACAATTCATGGTAAATATGACCCATATTAGGTCAAATAAATGATGCAATGCAATTTTCTAAAATGTGAAATTACATAGTGCAGCTTTAATGCACTTCTGGTTGTTTCTGGGGTTGTGAACAAAATATTAGAGACACCTTTAAAAAAAATGTGTACATGGCATAAAAGTGGGCATTATAAAACTACTTTTGTAATATTCAAATGTTGGATCTCATCAGTGAGATAGTGAGATAATCCCATTATGTGAATCAAAACGTAATTGGTTATTTATTCATGAGAAATGTACTCATTGTTTATTTATGTACTGAATATTTATTTCCTTACTCATTTCTTTACTTTTGCATGCATTTGTTTATTCACTGTTGTGTTAGAGATTACTATAAGACGAAAAGGGGTAGGATTATATAAACTCTGCTTCTCACACTACTCCTTTTTTAATAAGAAACTGGAAACGTGATGAGTCATATTGTAATTGTACGCGTGTTAGAAATATACTAACACCATGATCGCAGGGCCAACACAGATAAACAACATTCACACTCACATTCACACACCGGGGCCAATTTAGGGTGACCAATGGAGGTGGGAGGAAGCCGGAGTACCCGGAGGGAACCCAGGCAGTCACGTGGAGAACATGCAAACTCCACACAGAAAGACCCTGAGCCCGGGGATTTAACCCTGCACCTTCTTGCTGTGAGGCACAAGCACTAATCACTGTCACCATGCTGCTTCAGAAAACAATGGTAGGTATGACAAAACACTAACCTATTTATTATTAATTGTCTGGAGTGGATGTATGCTGTCTTTAAGTAGAAATAGAGTGGTAATTGTTTTTTGTGACATTTTATGGCCACAATACTTCATTAAATTGAGCTAATGACTTCATAATTTGAATGATGTGGACACATTTGTTACTGGATCCTTTCTAATACGCTTCTGCCTATAGGAGACTTTGTATGTGTAAGTAATATGCAACTATAATTATTTAATATTTGTTTATATTAACAAATGTGCTGTTTTAGACGGCAAAAAATGTTGTATTACAGTATGTCTAGCTTGTGTGCTTAGCTGTTGTGGAGCTGCTCGCTCCGAGTAGCCTATAGTCTACCATGTTTATCTTTTGTATATGACTTGACTAAAATACAAGAAAAAATAACCTAGTGTGTTTACTGGAGGACATTTAGAGGTTTTGCACACGTAAACACGCTGCAGGACTGCTTGGATCTGAGATTTCGGATGCAAGCCGATGTCGTCGCATACTTGTTGTTCTTGTTGTTGCTGGTATCGGACTGATATTCGATATCAACATCAGAACGGGACACCCCTCATACATTTTCAGCACGATGCTGCACACCACTGCAAACTACAACCACAATGAAAAACATGTTGTTTTGATTAAAAGACTGTTTTCTTAATTGCTAAGAATGGACACTTAAGCCAAGAAACCAATCAAGATTGGATCATTAGAGGCTAGTGCAGGGCTCGGCAACCCTAAATGTTGAAAGAGCCGTATTGGACCAAAAATACAACAAAAACAATTTGTCTGGAGCCGCAAAAAATTGAACGCCTTATATAAGTGTTATAATGAAGGCAATACATGATGTAAGTGTCTATATTAGCCTACTATCAAAATGACTATGTGTCGCAGGCTGATGCAAATCTTTGTTGACATAAATGTTGAAATGTAGTATTTATTCTACACATTTGTACAACATTGAAATACATTCATAAAATGGAGGCTTCTCGGAGGGTGAGATAACTCCTGGAAATTACTGTCTTAGAATGGCCAAAGGTATAAATGTGAAGTGAAGTGAAGTGAATTATATTTATATAGCGCCTTTCTCTAGTGTCTCAAAGCACGTTTACATAGTGAAACCCAAAATCTAAGTTACATTTAAACCAGTGTGGGTGGCACTGGGAGCAGGTGGGTAAAGTGTCTTGCCCAAGGACACAACGGCAGTGACTAGAATGGCGGAGCGGGGATCGAACCTGGAACCCTCAAGTTGCTGGCACGGCCACTCTACCAACCGAGCTATACCGCCCCAAATGTTTGTGTCCAAGTTAAAGGAAACTGCAGGCTGTCTTCTTCTAGTGGATTTATTAGAATCTTTCCAAGCTGGGTAACGTTTGCTGTGGTCTGGAACAGCACAGAAATAACTATCTGTCATGCAGCCGGTATTTACACACAGATTATGTTTCATGAGACAAGCAAATATAAATTAAATACACAGAGGACAAAGGGAAAGAAATTGAATGAGCTCAAATATACCTACAAACGAGGCTTAATGATGCAATATGTACATACAGCTAGCCTAAATAGCATGTTAGCATCGATTAGCTTGCAGTCATGCACTGACCAAATATGCCTGATAAGCACTCCACACAAGTCAGTGACATCAACAAAGCTCACCTTTGTGCATTCACGCACAGCATAAAACGTTTGGTGCACAAAATTAAAGTTGTACATGTAAACAAACTACGGTGAGTTCAAGCACCGCCAAAATAAGTAGGACAAAACGGCGCTCGCCAAATACTCTCATCAGTGACGCATATTTAATATAAACCCTTGGATTTCTAACAATTAGGAAGGTTTGTGTCATGTTTTTCCTCCTCCAGAAACCATATTAAAACAAAAAATACATTTTTTCCCCATCTTTTTACATTTTTCATCAAAAAGCTTCTTGGAGCCACTAGCGCAACACTAAAGAGCCACATCTGGATCCTAGTAGAATTATATTTAATGCACTTCCACTTGTTAGTTTAAAGAGGCAATGGGCTCCATTTCATTCATTATATTGAGTATTTCACTGCATATAAAAAAGAAGTGTATAATACTAAAATGAAGGTGACATGTAACACAATATCACCTCTCCAATATATAAAACATATCTGTTTTCACCCCATTCTGTGCGCTCATGCAGATCAATGCTTGACGGCGGTGAGATCACAACATTTGGTTGCTATTAACATGACAGCTTCTCGCATACTAATAAGAGCGGGGTGGCGAAGAGAAACGACAATCGTGCAACTTTGCATAGGCGCGACTTCATTAGCCTTGGCCGATAACCGCCCAGGGTCGGGCGCCAAGTGTGACGCGGTGATCGTGTTCCCAGCAAACTCAGCTCACATGATGACTTCATGCTGCACTGGGAATCGAACATGCAAAAAAAAAAAATAGCTGACCCTGTTGGCTTGAAGGGAAATTAATCTGCAACACGAAAAAAAGTGTTTGTAGGGAAATTCCACAGCAGTCAAGGCAAATGTGGAAGTTTAAGGCATTGGTAATTAACATAGGAGATGGAATAAATCCAATTCCATCTTTTATTCTCATAAAACATACAATAATTTATGTATTTGTCTCACTTATTACATATGCTGATAAGTACATCACAGCATAGCATAGCATAGCAATCATCATGTGACTATTCCCCCTAGTGGCTGCAAGCAGTATAGAGATGACAAAATCAATTCTAGCAACGAAAAACATCCAAAGTGCAGAAGTTTTGTGGCGCTCAAATGAACTTTCTGCACATGCAAAGTTGTCCCTGTTGGACCCGCGTCCAAAAGATGACTCAGTATTCCCACCGCTGTAAAGCGACCAAGCGCTTACTGTGTCATCCTCAGTGAAAACCACAAGACATGGATCTTCCAAACTCCGTGACATGTTTGCAGAGACATGCAAAAATTGATGTTTTCACTCCTCCGAGCGACTTATTTGCGTCCAATAAAAATGTCAATACAGTGCTGGTGTTTTGAGATAAGAGCTCTCTCTCAGCTAAATGTAATGCTCCAAGTTACGAGCAAAAATGTAAGTTACAAGCATCCCCGCCATTTATTGTCGTACCAAATGT
>NC_084745.1:17231107-17246107 GCF_033978785.1 Entelurus aequoreus | reverse complement strand
GAGAAGCTGGACAGGACAAAAAATAAAAAAATAAAAAAGTGTAAAAAACAACAACAACAACATTATGATTTGTACATTTTCAGAATGTGCCTGTTCTATTTTTAAACAAAGAAAACAATCTGAAGTTGTCTTTATTTTTAAGTTATCGTGCCGTGATTTTACCCACTTGGGAGTAGATTTTTCTCCATGTGGCCCCCGATATAAAATGAGTTTGACACCCCTGCAGTAGAGGGTGCATATTTTCACAAATGTTCACCCTTTTGTGTGCAGCGGTTCACAAGTAGAACACTTCTTCATATCGGGGTCTGTCTATGACTAGGAAGACTTGCAAATTTCCTTTCCTGATTACTGCCAAGGCGGTCATAAGCAAGTGTCTAAACTCCCGTGGAACTAATTTCGCAGTTTCTAAGGGATTACTGAGTCAATATTATCAGTTCCTATGCAGAAAAAGGGGGCAGGACTGACTCAGCCCGGCACCCAAACCACTTGAGTGCTGACTAATTGTGAGAAAGTCTGACTGAGCACAAGGAGCAGGAAAAAAAAACATTCCCACTCCAAACACAAGGACAAACAGTGTCCTGGTGGACTTCTGAAGGAAAACTGGGGTGGCTGGCTTTGCAGGTAGTATCGGACAAGGAACAGACGCCAAACTGGACTTAGGGGAGATTAAGTCATCTTTGCAAAAGTGACAAGGAGGTAAAAACTGGCTTTTTAGCTGCTTTTAGGCACAAAAGGTGCCTCTGTGTGCAGGGGGTGCGTCAAAAAAGTGTCACATTTTTGTGTTTCATCCAAAATCCATTTTAAGGGGTTAGTGCCGTCACACTTGTCACGTCACCGGAGAACCGGACCACAAGTGTGTATAATCAAGGACATGGATAATGTTTGAATCCACTGTCCAGTTTGTGAGGGGCCTTTACTGCCATGCATACAAACAGCAACAATAACAACTTGCACATGTTTTCTTCCCACTCCCTTATTATTTAATGCAGAACCGCCCCACAAAGCTCCCAAAGGCTTTTTTTTCTTACAGATGTTTGGACCCAAAAAAATGGGGTCAATGATACTCTGGACTTTAATATAAAAGTTCAGTAAGACAAGCTGGCAGGTTTGGATGCTGCCAAATAGTTGAGTCAAGTATGTCTTTCATACACACACACACACACACACACACACACACACACACACACACACACACACACACACACACACACACACACACACACACACACACACACACACTGTTCCGCCTCCATCGGAATTCTTATCTCCCACTCCACTTGCCTGACTGCATCGTTAAAAAAGAACTGTGTCCCTGTGTTTTATGGAGTTTTTTTGAGCTCTAAATGGATTCTTAGGACGTATTAATATGCAAAATCATTTTATGAACGACAATACAATGGAACCTAGAGTTACTAAGTTCTCATCGTACAAACTTTTCGACTTACAAGCATACTTGCCAACCCTCCCGATTTTTCCGGGAGACTCCCGAATTTCAGTGCCCCTCCCGAAAATCTCCCGGGGCAACCATATATTGAGGGCGTGCCGTGATAACACTACCTTTAGCGTCCAATACAACCTGCCGTCGCGTCCGCTTTTTATCCATACAAACAGCGTGAAGGGCCCAATCACATGTTGTCTGCAGCTTCTACAGACACACGTAAATGACTGCAAGACATACGATCAACAGCCATACAGGTCACACTGAGGGTGGACGTCTAAACAACTTTAACACTGTTACAAATATGCGCCACACTGTGAACCCACACCAAACAAGAATGACAAACACATTTCGGGAGAACATCCGCACCGTAACACAACATAAACACAACAGAACAAATACCCAGAATCCCTTGCAGCCCAAACTCTTCCGTGCTACAATATACACCCTCGCTACCACCAAACCCCCCCTGGAGCCTGCAGTGCCTCAGACTGGAAGTCTCTGCAGAGAGTGTTGAGGACGGCGGAAAATATCATAAGGACTCCTCTTCCTCCTATCCAGGAAATCGCAAAAAGCCACTGCCTGACCAGGGCTCAGAAAATCTGCAGAGACTCCTCCCACCCCCACCAAGGCCTGTTTTTACTGCTGGACTCTGGGAAGAGGTTCCGCAGCCTCCGTACCAGAACCTCCAGATTCTGTAACAGCTTCTTCCCCCAGGCCATAAGACTCTTGAACGCATCATAATAATTCCCTCAATTCCCCCACAAAAACGGATTACCTCGCTAGAATATAAAGACAATATAACATACATCCATAAACGTGGATGCATATGCAAAAGTGCAATATATTTATCTGTACAGTAATCTATTTATTTATATCTGCATCTTACTGCTCTTTTATCCTGCACTGCAAGGAGCTAATGCAACAAAATGTCCTTCGTATCTGTACTGTAAAGTTCAAATTTGAATGACAATAAAAGTATAAAAACTGACAACAAAATAAAACATTAAAAAAATTAAAATTAGGAGACATAATATTGCAGGAATATTGTTGTAATTACAAAATACAAGAATAAGTTGTAATGTTACAATATTTTTTTTTTTTTTAATGAGACAGCAACTCTGATTTTTTTCCAAGATTAAAACGCTGTTTTCTGTTAAAGATTTACTGCTTAAAAATAAAAAACACAATTAGAACCTTCTGTTTTTTATGGAGAAAGTTGCTCCAATACACTAAGAACACATTTTGTATTTACGAACCCTGTTCAACAACCAATTAAGTTCGTAAATCGAGGTTTGACTGTATATTTATCATAATAATATGTGCAAAAAATTTTAATATTACGATAAAAAAATGTTAGGAAATAATGATGATAAAGATGCAAGCAAAAAAAACAACTCACAAATTTACAATTCAAATTTGTTAAAAGATAAAATCGTACTATGATGAGGAAAAAAAGTCTTAACTTTACAAGACTAGATTTGTAATGTTTGCGCTTAAAATTTACAAGAATATAATGTAATTGTAAAAATATAGTTTTATGAGACCACAATGAAATCATAATTTATGAGAAAATGATGCAAATTTACAGAATAGAATTGCAAAGTTAAGTGAAAAATGGTACCAGAAAACGGCATGGATTAAAAAAAACTGACAACAAAATAAAACATTAAAAAAATAAAAATTAGGAGACATAATACTGCAGGAATATTGTTGTAATTACAAAATACAAGAATAAGTTGTAATATAACAATATTTGTATTTTTTTTATGAGACAACAACTCTGATTTTTTCCAAGATTAAAACGCTGTTTTCTGTTACAGATTTACTGCCTAAAAATAAAAAACACAATTAGAACCTTCTGATTTTTATGGAGAAAGTTGCTTCAATACACTAAGAACACATTTTCTATTTACGAACCCTGTTCAACAACCAATTAAGTTTGTAAATCGAGGTTTGACTGTATATTTATCGTAATAATATGTGCAAAAAATTGTAACATTACGATAAAAAAATGTTAGGAAATAATGATGATAAAGATGCAAGCGAAAAAATAAACTCAAAATTTTACAATTCAAATTTGTTAAAAGATAAAATCGTACTATGATGAGAGAAAAAAGTCTTAACTTTACAAGACTAGATTTGTAATGTTTGCGCATAAAATATACAAGAATATAATGTAATTGTAAAAATATAGTTTTATGAGACCACAATGAAATCATAATTTATGAGAAAATGGTGCAAATTTACAGAATAGATTTGCAAAGTTAAGTGAAAAATGGTACCAGAAAACGGCATGGATAAAAAAAACTGACAACAAAATAAAACATTAAAAAAAAAAAAATTGCAGGAATATTGTTGTAATTACAAAATAATTACAAAAATGTTGATAATAATGTTGATAATAAAGGTAAATTATTGGTATTGTTCATTATCAATAGCGCTATTTCTATTGGTATTTGTATTGCTCCATTTTTAGTGTAATAATGCTCATTGTCATTTCTTTATTATTTTTTATTTTCGCTAACTGCTTATTTGCTATTACTTTTACCATCATATTTGTACATGTCGTATTTGCTGATGTTGCTCTATTGTTGTTGTTGTGTTTGCTGTTGTTTTGGTCTCTCTGTCTAATCCCCCTCTTGTCCCCACAATTCCCCCCTCTGTCTTCTTTTTTTTCTCTTTCTATCCCCTCCTGCTCCGGCTCGGCTGCACCAAATGATAATATAAATACATTTAATAAAGTCAAATACAAATAAGGCAACAAGAGAAGTATCCTACACTTCTCTTTTGTAAAGGAAATCTGAACAGCCGATATGGGCATCTAAATCAACTATATGATTTGCCTGAGAAGCTGGACAGGACAAAAAAAAAAAAAAAAAAAATTACAAAATACAAGATTAAGTTGTAATATTACAATATTTTTTTATTTTTTATGAGACAACAACTCTAATTTTTCCAAGATTAAAACGCTGCTTTCTGTTACAGATTTACTGCCTAAAAATAAAAAAACACAATTAGAACCTTCTGTTTTTCCAGAAGAATGGGGAAGATGGATCTATTCCAGAAGTGAAAAATAGAAAGACAGAGTTTGCAGTAAAAGGACAAGACGACGTATAACGGCAGCAAATGTCCAGAGGTGCAATTTAACAGCGAGCTTTAATCTTCGTCAGCACCGACTCATAAAATAATCCCCAAACAGCCCCCCTGCTACCCCCGGCCCCCACCTCCTTCAGTGATGTATGCCAAAGCTTTGGAGTCATCTGAAGGTCCGCCACCATGTTTGTGTTCACCGCATAGGAGATACTTGTGTAAATTATCCAAACTGTTCCTAACAGGGGGGATGGAGGGAGGGAGGGGGCGTGGGGGGGGGGGGGGGTGCTCCTGAGTGATACCATCTGCTCTGGCTCGACACACACCGAGACTCCAGTGGAGATCCAGAGAGGCCCGATCAGCCCGGACTCTGAAAGCCTTCTGACGCTGTCAACGTAACGGGAAATGGAGTGAACAAAGTGAGGCGTGAGGTTCAAAGTTCATGAGGCAATCAGACACGACAGTACTCTGACCACTCAACACCGAATACATCTTAACTATTGTATAATAATCTCATTATGTCAACGTGAAAGTAATATATGTCCCTAGAGCCTGTTTATGTGAGCCAAATCTCTCATCTCCCTTTCTTGTCCCATTTTCGAGACGTTCAAACGCTGGCTTTTGAAGTTGCAGTCTTTCATTGCGTCATACAGGAAAAACCTCCTTCCTCTGACACGCCACTTCTGACCCACTGCCTCATCAGGTAAACACCCACCATTTGACAGAGAACAGCTTTGTAAAAAGAGAAAGGGAGGTGGGGGGGGGGGTGGGAAGAGGCTTCGCTACACATCTTAAAACCGTGTGACTGTCAATGACTGACAGTAACGCTTGTTTGGAAAAAAGTGGTGTAATTATGGGGAGGACTGTTCATTTACAAGTTAACTGATTAATGTCCTAACAGGAATATGCGGCCCTTTAGCGTGAAACGTGAGTCAAATCTATCATCTCCAGGGCTGCAATTGATCAAATCGGCCAATATGATTAGAACAAAAACTTAGATGTATGTTCTGTTGCTTCGATTAACAGTTAAATGAGTGTAAGTAGTGAAAATGTATCAAATCCAGACCACACAGAGTGGCTGGAACTTAAAAAATGCGGACACAAGTTTCCGTACGGCCGCTGCAAAAGAGCACACATGAGAGGGTGTCGTGAGCTGAACCGGATTTTATGGTGGGGTTTTTTTTTCATCATTAATGCACAAAGTGCAATTTTAATGTTGATGTGCATTTATTAGGGGGGAAAATGAACGTTATGGCAAGCAGAAAAATTGTTGTTTGTTTCCACTATTTTCCCTTAAATTGAGGCTATACAGCAAACGTGTCAACTCATTTTAGATCGGGGGGCCACATGGAGAAAAATCTATTCCCAAGTGGGCCGGACTGGTAAAATCACGACAAGATAACTTAAAAATAAGGACAACTTCAGATTGTTTTCTTTGTTTAAAAATAGAACAAGCACATTCTGAAAATGTACAAATCATAATGTTGTTGGGTTTTTTTTACACTTACATGTTGCGGTTAATAGTACCGTATTTTTCGGAGTATAAGTCGCTCCGGAGTATAAGTCGCACCGGCCGAAAATGCATAATAAAGAAGGAAAAAAACATACATAAGTCGCACTGGAGTATAAGTCGCATTTTTGGGGGAAATTTATTTGATAAAACCCAACACCAAAAATAGACATTTGAAAGGCAATTTAAAATAAATAAAGAATAGTGAACAACAGGCTCAATAAGTGTACGTTATATGAGGCATAAATAACCAACTGAGAACGTGCCTGGTATGTTAACATAACATATTATGGTAAGAGTCATTCAAATAACTATAACATATAGAACATGCTATACGTTTACCAAACAATCTGTCACTCCTAATCACTAAATCCCATGAAATCTTATACGTCTAGTCTCTTACGTGAATGAGCTAAATAATATTATTTGATATTTTACTGTAATGTGTTAACAATTTCACACATAAGTCACTCCTGAGTATAAGTCGCACCCCCGGCCAAACTATGAAAAAAACTGCGACTTATAGTCCGAAAAATATGGAATTCTACCTTTATTTGTCGTTATTTATACTTTCTGAATAAATTATGCGATAATGTTTATCAGTCAACTCATTGGTGTTCATTTTCAATCTATCAAGATAAAAAAATTGTCACGGCGCACGCGCAATCCCGCATGTCATCGGCGGCAAGCTCTGCCGGCACCTCCGCAACAAGCACGCGGGACATGCCCCTGCTCTGCACGCATCGGAGCTACGCGCTTGCAAGGCTGCAGGCAATCTACAATCAGCGCACCTTAATGAAGACAGACAGCATAAAGACCAGCGGACCCAAAGATCTAGTGCCGGAACGTAGTTCCCTCCTCGTAGTAAGCATCCCGTCTCTGGCTTCCCTCCTGCGTACTTGCTCTCTCTCTGTGCCTTCCTTGTTCCCGTGTCCTTTGTGTTCCCCGCAGGGCTTCCCCTGTTTCCCGTGATCGAGCTGTGTGCCTCGACTTCCCGGACTGCCTCCCTCGATCCTCGACCCCTGCTTGGACACGGAACTCGTTGCTTCTCTCCAGCCCCCGACCGCTTGCTTGCCCACGGACTGCCTTCTCGCCTTGCCCCTTTGGTCTTATGAAGGATTCATCCAACAAACTCTGGTAACATTTACATTGTTAATTCTACACATCGTCTTGCAGCATTTACTTAGAGTAGCATACACACCCCAACACATCATCATCAGGTTCAATAAACCTATTGAACTGATCCCTGCCGTTGTGTCGTCTCCTTCCCCCGTCGTACAAAAATAATATCAAAATCAAATTACAGTATGTTATTTATGTAGTTTGCTCATTTTCCTCGACTGGTGCACTAACATCATGTGGTTTATTTTTTTACATATGTAGCATAATCTACAAAGAATTGCTATTGCGACATCTAGTGGACACATTTAGAACAGCTGTTTCTTTCATTAAAAAATTTCGGCTCATTTTTATACTTAGCAAACTCATCCCGCGGCCGGGATAAAACCTACGTTTGACACAACCTGCTATAAAGGGTGTCTTATCCAATTACTTGATTTATCAAACTAATCAATAGATTACTCGATTACTCAAATAAACGATAGCTGTAGCCCTATTAATACTGCGGTCACAGGACATCTTTGGCGTGTTGGTTGCCATAGCAACACAAGTCTTGGTAAAAAAGAAAAAAACCTTTATATTTGGTGCTCCATGGAATGAATCACAAAAGGATCTTAGGCTACCTGAACGCATCACCTTGGGGGGAATTTCAGGCCATTTGAAAAGGATCGAGAAACTGCTTCATTTGGGCACTGTATGAGTTTTTCAAAATGTTTTTACGGAAACATATTATTTTTTACCTATTGCATGTTTTTATGTTAATGTTGTAAGTAATTTGTACTTTGGCGTGTGACTGCTCCTGGTTGTTGTTGATGTTTTTGCTGCCTTGGTCAGGTCACTCTTGCAAAAGAGATTTTAATCACAATGAGTTTTTTACCTGGTTAAATAAAAGAAAATAAAAAAATGATAGAATTGTATCTTCCACTTGTTTGTTCCACAGAGATGCTTTTAGCAGTTTGGGATGACCTAAAGGAAAAATCTCCATCCTCAGGCTTGACTACACATCATAAAACAAAGACCTGAGCTCCACCAACTTTCCCTTACGTCCACAGACATGGGAGCTGTAAATTTGATATTTCGTTTTACTTCAGAAAGCAGAAAAATCTAGCGTTATGTTGCTCAAATGTGAGTGTAATGTTAGCACTTCAACGCGCATAGCGATGCTATAGTTGCAATTGTTTGTGTCTTCCTGTCCCACTCCTTAATGTTATGTTGTTGTATAAAAGTTGGGATGATACTCGAAACCAGTTTTCCCGGTTGTTCGATAAGAAAAGAACTGAGTCCTCGGACTCGAATCCCTTTTTGAGAACCGGTACCCGTTATCGAGACCACTATAGTAAAGAAAAAGAGTTGGTTCTTTATTCGAACCCCTCGGAACGAATCCCGTCCCGACCAGAAATGCTCCATGTGACATCACAAGAAATCAGTCACGTAGCTCAGCCATTAGGCGCAGATAGCGAAAGCAGGAAAAAAATGGACGGGAAAAAGTACTCCAAGGTGTAATAAAGTTCAAAACAAAAGGTATAATCCAATGAATAACTTTACTGAGAGATTTGAGCAGGGTACAAACACATGAAGAACACTTCTACGACCCACCGGAAACATAGCAACCAGGCTAGCAACGCACCTCCTTTACGGCAGCTGTCGCAACGTTCTTATAGCAACCGCAGCACATACATATATGACATGATCTCCCTTTTTCAACTTTTGTTTTTCTTTCCTTGTAAACAAAACAAAATCACACTGTATATGTGTTGGCTGTCTAATTATAAATAATGCAGACGAGGCGTGTTGGCTGAGTTCTTGACGTTTACTTTCACGGGTGACGACATGCAACAACACTTTTCGGGGCTACCGCGCATGCTCGTCACTCCCGTTGCATGATGGGTAGTGTAGTTGTTATATTCCCTATATCAGGGGTCGGCAACCTTTACCACTCAAAGAGCCATTTTGGCAAGTTTCACAAATTAAAGAAAGTAATGGGAGCCACAAAAAAAATTTAAAATGAAAAACACTGCATACAAAGCTTAAATGCTTTGTGCTATGTTAACCAGGGGTCTCCGACACACGCACCGGCACGCACTTTAATGTGGAAATTTGATGTTAGTGCAGCCCGCGAGTTTTGAATGAATGGCGCTTGATAGCGTCATACTTGCCAACCCTCTCACTTTTCCCGGGAGACTCCCGAATATCAGAGCGTGATGACACTGCATTTGGCGCCCTCTACAGTCTGCCCTAACAGTGTACCTTCTCGACCACACGTAGAATGCAATTTCAGCTTGCTCACGTAAGTGACAGCAAGGCGTACTAACTCAGCAGCCACACATCTTACACTGACGGTACCAATACCCAGAATCCCATGCAGCCCTAACTCTTCCGCTCAACCAACGCACGGAGAGGGGGGGGGGGGGGGGGGGGGGGTTTGATGTGTGGGGGGATTTGGTGGTAGCGGGGGTGTATAATGTAGACCGGAAGAGTTAGGGCTGCATGGGATTCTGGGTAATGGTTGTGTTGTGTTTATGTTGTGTTACGGTGGGATGTTCTCCAGAAATGTGTTTTTCATTCTTTTTTGGTGTGGGTTCACAGTGTGGCGCATATTTGTAACGTAACAATGTTAAAGTTGTTTGATACGGCTACCGTCAGTGTAAGCTGTGTGGCTGATGAGTAAGTATGCTTTACTGTCTCCTGTGTGTGCAAGTGATAACAACATGCAACATGTGGCTGGACTGGCATGCTGTATGTAAATGCTATAGAGGACAATTACTGCAGTGCAATTAGGGCACACCCTTTATTTAGTAATTAGAGTGTAAATAGGATTATTTTTTCCCTGGGAGTAATTTATGAGAGACACTGACATCCATAAATCTCCTGGGAAATGTATGTAGCTGAGCCGCATCAGAGTGGTCAAGGAGCCGCATGCGGCTCCGGAGCCGCGGGTTGCCGACCCCTCATAACATCTTTCCCCCTATAAAGAAATAATGTTAACTCAATGAAGTGTATTTCTTTTTTTAGCTTTAACTTTTTATTTTTTAGCATTGTAACCACATTTGCAAACAACTTTTTTCTTCATAGAATTTTCTTTCAATAAAGAAATAAAGTGCAAAAATGTCAAAGCATCATAACAAACAGTTATGTCAAATAGCAGCAGAATTGCACTTTTTAGAGAGCTATATTATTTCCAGTTTTGTGCCCAAGGGACTGATTTTATTTAACACTAGTATTATTTATACACCTATAGTGATCACAGAGACAGGTTGTTTTTGTGTTACCTTATATATTTGTTTTTCTGAAAAATCCCACTTAATATACTTTGGGTAACAACAGTCAATATTTATTTATTTTATTTTATTAGGGGGGCAACAGTCAATATTTATTTATTTTTTAGATTAAATTGTTTTCTTATATAATAAAAGTGAGCTTTTGTTAAACCAAATATTGTGTGTTTTTTTCCATATACAACAACCTATCTGGACTCGATAAGAGAATCAATAAGGAATCGGTTCGATAAGAGGATTTGATCATAGACTCGAACTCGATAATTTCTTATCAAACATCATCCCTACCGTTAATCATTGCAAATAATAAAATAACACTGCCATTTGTTTGTGCTACTTATGTGCTGGTTTGTGCTAAACAAAATGTTTTGTTTGTGCCGTTACGATTTCTAAGTTATTCTAAAAATAAATTTTATGACTAGTGACATCATCCAGGCCCCCACCTTGTCAAAATCTCCCCAAATATGTTACATTCGTTTGGCCATGTTTGTGCTGCAAAATTGTTTTTGTATAACTATAGTTTTTAACCAGCTTCCACACCTTGTCAAAAATCTCCCCAAACTTGTCACAAACGTTTGCGCCGCCAATTTTTTGGTGAAACTATTTTCGTTTTTATGTTATTAACATTTTATAGTTTTTATGTTATTAACGTTTTGATTCATTACCAGCCCCCCGCACCCACCTTGTCACAATCTCCCCAAACGTGTCCCATTTGTTTGTGCTGCAAAATGTTTATGTCTTACTATTACACTACCGTTCAAAAGTTTGGGGTCACATTGAAATGTCCTTATTTTTGAAGGAAAAGCACTGTACTTTTCAATGAAGATAACTTTAAACTAGTCTTAACTTTAAAGAAATACAGTCTATACATTGCTAATGTGGTAAATGACTATTCTAGCTGCAAATGTCTGGTTTTTGGTGCAATGTCTACATGGGTGTATAGAGGCCCATTTCCAGCAACTATCACTCCAGTGTTCTAATGGTACAATGTGTTTGCTCATTGGCTCAGAAGGCTAATTGATGATTAGAAAACCCTTGTGCAATCATGTTCACACATCTGAAAACAGTTTAGCTCGTTACAGAAGCTACAAAACTGACCTTCCTTTGAGCAGATTGAGTTTCTGGAGCATCACAAATGTGGGGTCAATTAAACGCTCAAAATGGCCAGAAAAAGAGAACTTTCATCTGAAACTCGACAGTCTATTCTTGTTCTTAGAAATATAGGCTTTTCCACAAAATTGTTTGGGTTACCCCAAACTTTTGAACGGTAGTGTATATCTTTTTTTTTCTTCAATTCATATTTAATAGCATAAACATAACATAAAAACTACAATAGTTAAACAAAACAAGTTTGCAGCACAAACGTAGCACAAATGATTGGGACAAGTTTGGGTAGATTTGAACAATGTGGGGGGGGGGGGGGGTTTATGAATATTAACATGTTCGTAATATAAAAACTATAACACTTTAATAACATAAAAACTATAAAATGTTAATGACATAAAAACTCATTAACTAGACAAAACAATTCTGCAGCAAAAATGTAGCACAATCAAATGGAACAAGATTAGGGAGATTTTGACAAGGTGGTTGTGGTTATGAATAATAAAATGTTGGTAACATAAAAATTCTAATAGTTAGACAAACCGTAACGGCACAAACAAAAATGTTTCCATCACAAACGTAACACAAACAAATGGCAGTTATTTTTAATATGTGCAATGATAGGGGGGGCGCAACTTCACACAGTTATAACGTATTTTCCGCACTTAAAATTCTTTTTTTTCCTCAAAACTCAACAGTGCGCCTTATAACCCGTTGCCTAATGTGCGGAATAAATCTGGTTTTGCTCACCGACCTTGAAGCTATTTTATTTGATACATAGTGTAATGATAAGTGTGACCAGTAGATGGCAGTCAGACATAAGAGACACGTGGTAAGAGGTTTGATGGCAATATGGCTCAAGTAAACAACACCAACATTTTATATGTTCCATCGAAAATATAGAACATTACAGACGGCGCTCAAAAATCTTTAAAAATGTTTTAGTATGGCTTTGGTAAGCTATGAAGCCGGACCGCTTGATGGATTGTCGGCACATTAAACATACGAGTATTATTATGGTGTGTGTATAAGGTAAGACATATTATCTGGCGTTTTGTTTCGCATTATTATGCAAAAGCAACTTTTTTTTACCTTTTGGTACCTGCTGATCTGTGTTTGGGATCTTCATAAATCCTGAAAAATTGCCCGCATCCGCATGTGTAGTACGTACCGACGATGTAGTCGAGAGGCTTCTTCTTTTTCTCTATCTTCTTGTTATGGGACATTCATCCTGCGCTGTTGCCATTTGTAATATAAATTAGAGTGAAGTTCTTACTTATATCTGTCAGTAAACTCGCCATGAAAGCGCTAAAACATACCGGTGTAGTGATTTTACATCATTCACCCAAGGAACTTTAGTTATTAGAGTTTCGGTCGGACGGTTTTTTCACGGGACACATTTCCGGCCTTGTTGTTGTTTCCGGATGAGGAGATGCCGCTTTGTTATTGATTGAAGTAAAGTCTGAATGTCATTAAAACAGTTAGCTCCATCTTTTGACACTTCTTCCACTCCCGTCCTTGCACGCCACACCGCCACAACAAAGATGACGGGGAGAAGACGCTGCCGAAGGTGAGTCACGTAAATAAGACCGCCCACAAAACGGCGCATCCGGAAGCGACTTGAAGATGATCTGCAAAACATAATCTATGCAACATTTTGAGCAAAGAACCACCATTGCATGTTATGTAGACCACAAGGAAGTGTTTTACATTTAGAAATATATATAATATATGAAAAAAGATCGAAAATAAAACATTCATCGGCAGTGCGCCTTATAATCCGGTGCGCCCTATGGTCCGTAAAATACAGTATATGACATCTATTACAGTACATTGGACAGTTTATATGTAAACTGTGGATAAAGTGCATAATAGCGCTTCTTGGAGACATACTCTGTCGGCGTGTGTGTTTGTGTGTGTTTGCTTGGACCGTAAAACTCTCCAGATTTGGAAGTCAGCCTCTTTCCCTTCCTAAAACAGCACACATCACATGTTCCTGCCAGCCGCTATAAAAATCCAGCAACAAGTACCTGCTGGACCGCTTCTTTGGACCTGCAAGGTCACTTCCAGCTGCAGCTAACAGCGTTGCAGCCACAGGCACTTTTACTTTCTGCCTGAAAAGTGTTTAAAAAGAGTTTAGCCAATAACCCGGGTGTGAATGATTCACGATAAATTGGTTCCGCTTCGTCTCCCTGCAAACAAATTGCTCACAAATGCTAGGAAACAAGTGCACCTGGTGTGCGGAGGAGATAAACGTGCCTCCTGTGAAAGAAAAGAAGGTCTCAAGGTGAGATTGAAATGGACGTCAACACAAACGACCACAAGTGACTTCAATCCTTTTTTTTTTTTGGTTTGTTTGTTTTTGCAGGAACACAACAACCAAATACCGTTTTGCAATTTTTAAATACACTTTTAAAAAATTACATTGAGTGGCAATTTTTAAAAAAAAGCAAAATGAAAAAATAAAGTGACATTTCGAAATATTCTATGAGGAGTTCTTAACCTTTTTTTTTTTTTTTACCTCAGGGCTCATTTTTTCCACTTCAGACGGGCCCGTGGCCCACTCAAATATTAACACTGAATTTGTATTTTTACTCATAATTGTAATCATATTCGATAACTATATCCAATCTACTTACAGTATAACAGGATAAACTTTGTCAAATGATATGAAATCATGTGTAAATCAAAGATTATTATCAAGGCTGAGGTCAGGCTGATTACAAAAACGATCAAATGTACTGCAAAAGAGGGGACTCATACAAACTGAGGAAACATAAATGTACATACTATTACGCAATGCTAAAATATATCAATTCTAACTAAATTAAATGATCCACAGCAATCACTCGGTCACACAATATTCCAATACTATCGAGGGGAAATTACACTTTAACGTCTCTCGGTGGCTTTGACAGTAAGATTGCTCCTTTGCATCTCAACAGTTGTTTTACTCACTACGAAACTGGAAATTGTGATGTATCATGTTGTATGCTTGCATGTTCGAAATAAACTCAAACTCAAACTCAAACCATAGGGCAAAACCATCCTTGCCCAGGAACATCCTCCTGGTGTTGGGGTTTTGGCACCAGATCTGACTAGATCTGACCAATATAAATCTAAGACTAGATCTGACCAATCTAAGTCGATGAGCATGAACTGATACAGCCTATTTGGATGAGAGGCGTAACGTCTCCTGAGACAAAACAAACAGTCCAGTTGTGATCGATTGAATGCCCTAAGAAAACATTTTTTTAGGAATTTTGCCTATCGTTCACAATCATTAAGAGAGACAAGAAGACAACATATATAGTTTTTTACTTCCTAACATATACAAATCGGCTCCTCCACAGTGGTTAGTAGGGCTGTGAATCTTTGGGTGTCCCACGATTCGATTCAATGTCGATTCTTGGGGTCACGATTCGATTCAAAATCGATTTTTTTTTTCAATTCAACACGAT
>NC_084745.1:17208607-17226107 GCF_033978785.1 Entelurus aequoreus | reverse complement strand
AGTGTACATTATATGAGGCATAAATAACCAACTGAGAATGTGCCTGGTATGTTAACGTAACATATTATGGTAAGCGTCATTCAAATAACTATAACATATAGAACATGCTATACGTTTACCAAACAATCTGTCACTCCTAATCGCTAAATCCCATGAAATCTTATACGTCTAGTCTCTTACGTGAATGAGCTATATAATATTATTTGATAATTTACGGTAATGTGTTAATAATTTCACACGTAAGTCGCTCCTGAATATAAGTCGCACCCCCGGCCAAACTATGAAAAAAACTGCAACTTATAGTCTGAAAAATACGGTAGTTCAAGCATACACGCACCAGGTATGGTAGTACAGTTTTGTACTCACATTTTCATTATGTTATAATTTTTATTCTACTTTTATTTACACTTTTTATATCCATCAATGCATTTTATTCTAACTCATTGTGTATTTTGTTCTATATTGTTAAAATAGTACACATTTTTTAACGAGTGCGGTCACTGCCAAAGCATAGAAATATGCAACTGTCTTATGGAATGTTTACAATGAAATTAATTATCGCCAATATTTCAGAATAATTTCCACCAATAGAGTAATGTTTGTGTAAATTAAATTATTCTGATCTACATTTTATTGTATAACCGATACTGGTGATTTTTTCTTTGATAAAAATAACTGTAAAAAAAACGTCTATAATAAAAAAAAACTATATAGAGCCAGTCTTTTGAACGGCTCCTCACAATCTGGCTCCCTTCAGAGAGCCATGAATGCCATCTCTACAAACTAGTATTGACTTGTTCCGGTATTTGGTGCACTTTGATATCAACACTTGTCAAAATATTTGTTAAGTATTTCAGAAAAGAGCATCACTCAACAGAATTGTTTTCAATGAAAATGTTGTAGTGAAAAGCTAAAAAGAAGTGCAGCAGCTAACACACAGAGAGACACAAATGTTTGTTCAGGTTTACCAACCAATGGTGAGGAAAAAATCAAACAGAGAGTAAACCTTCATTTCAAATGCAAATGGCCTTTTTTTTTTTTTTTTTTTGCACGTGTGCTGAAAAACAACACAGCTGCAACCCAGCTGAGCACACAACACAAGCAGAAGAAGAAGAAGATCTTTGGAGCTCCCAACTAACTACCACTAAAACAATGGCTATTGTGAGCATGAGGATGCTGAAGTCATCAGACAAGTATCACAGTCACCTGCTTGTTTTCCAGCTCCATCTTTTCCGCCCTGACTAACTCTTTCCAGGCTCCATCCGAGCTGGCCGACACCAGGTTGCCAGTCGCTCCCAGAACAACAAACACGTGGCATCTTTTTTCAATGTGATGTTCCACTAAAATTGCTTTGCCGTTTCCTACCAGGAATGCTGTTCACTGTATTTTGGGTCCCGTCCCACGTCCTGGCAAACACAGGACGCACTGTTTGACCCTCACAGCATGGCACTTTGCAGGGTTGCATGCTGAGAGAGTGCTACCGCTTTACGTTAATGGCTACTTTAACAGTGTTGACGCCAAAAACAGAAAAGTTGGCACGTTCTGTAAAACATAATACAATGAGTTGCAAATCATTGTCAACTTATATTCAATCGAATAGACTGCAAAGACAAGATATTTAATGTTCGAACTGAGAAACTGCTTCACTTACTTAGAATTTAATGGCAGCAACACATTGCAAAAAAGTTGGCACAGGGACACCCCTTCTTATTTCAGCAAGACAATGCCAAGCCACATTCTGCACATGTTACAACAGTGTGGCTTCATAGTAAAAGAGTGCAGGTACTAGACTGGCCTGCCTGTAGTCCAGACCTGTCTCCCATTGAAAATGTGTGGCGCATTATGAAGCCTAAAATACCACAACGGAGACTGTTGAACAACTTAAGCTCTACATCAAGCAAGAATGGGTAAGAATTCCACCTGAAAAGCTTCAAAAATTGGTCTCCTCAGTTCCCAAACGTTTACTGAGTGTTGTTAAAAGGAAAGGCCATGTAACACAGTGGTAAAAATGCCCCTGTGCCAACTTTTTTGCAATGTGTTGCTGCCATTAAATTCTAAGTTAATGATTATTTGCAAAAAAAAAACAAGTTTCTCAATTCCAATATTAAGTATCTTGTCTTTGCAGTCTATTCAATTGAATATAAGTCAAAAAGGATTTGCAAATCATTGTATTCTGTTTTTATTTACGAATTAGACAACGTGCCAACTTCACTGGTTTTGGGTTTTGTATCAATAAAAATCTGAAATGCGGTGTTTGCCTAATTTGCCAAGTACCAAGTAAAATGGTCTGCGAGCTAATGCTAACTGTGTTGCTACATTAGCTCTAAGGCTAGGAATTGTGTTAGCAAAAATTTAAAAAGCAGGAAGTAGCCTGATTTTACCTCAAATGTAGTAGTTACCAACCCAAACTACATCTTTAAATGCAAAATGTGTTGACATCATTAAATAGTTTAGCAGTGGTTGCTATTCCTCTCCCTTCCTGTGGTTAGTGTTGTTTCTTCTCTATGCTTCATTGTCTATTTTAAAGCAGTTTGACCTTTTTGTGCACACACATAAAATGTACACATTAGACAAGGAGAGTTCAAAAGAAAAAGTGACGTGTGACATGATGGCCGCCACTTCCCGCATTTGTCTTCGCACTTTGAAGCGAGCTGTCCGTCATTAAGAGCGGCGCACTCTTAAGAGGTCCTTGTTTGGGCGCGGGTAAATTTAGCCATTCCTGTTTTTACCCCCACCTCCCTCTTGTTTTGATTTGTAGTCTTCGCTGGAGATGGTCTCGCAGATAACAAGTTTCCTTCTCAAAACACAATAAAACTTGCGTCAGGACGCGGGGTGACTTGTCGAAACTCATAAATAAACCCATGACAACTCATTTGCAGCTAACTCTTCAAAAATAAGTTATGGATTCTTATTCATATTGATACTGTTGTTGATATTATTCCTTTTTGTTTGACTGCTTTTGGATTGTTTTGTGTCATGTTTGTGTGTCCTCTCAATTGCTCTGTTTATTGCTATTCTGAATGTTGCTGGGTTGGGTTTGGTTTTGGAATTCAAATTGCATTATTATGGTATATTATTGTGTATTATTTTGTTGGATTGATTACTTTAAAAAATAATAATAATACAATTAAATAATAAGTTATATTCTTTATATACTTCAATGCAGAGGTGGGACCAAGTCATTGCTTTGCAAGTCACAAGTAAGTCTCAAGTCTTTGCCCTCAAGTCTCGAGTCAAGTCCCGAGTCAAGACAGGCAAGTCCCGAGTCAAGTCCAAAGTCAAGACTAGAAAGTCTCAAGTCAAGTCCCAAGTCCTGCATTTTGAGTTTCGAGTCCTTTCAAGTCCTTTTAACCACAGACTAATATTTTTACACAGATTGTGTATGCTTTTAAAACGCTGTATTTATTTATTAAAACAAGTGCATTTGAAATTGCAGGAAAAAAAATAGTGCTGACATTGCAATTCATAATTGCACTATTAACCAGTCATTTTAATAGTTTAAACAATTTTAAACATTTAACTCATTCCTTTACAGAATAAACACATTTGCAAAAACAAACATTAACATACTATTGGTTGTATTTCATGAAAATAACATTACCACAAAGTTGAGAAGGAGCAAAGATCTTCAATATTTGTATGTGAGAATCACAAAGAAATCTTCTGGGGGAGGATGACACCCCTACAGGGGTTTGGTTTACAAAATTTCAGCCCCACCTAAAACAAAATTCACCAGCCGCCACTGATTATGATGCATTCTCATTTTAGGCAAAGTATAAGACAATACTTTCTTAACAGTATAATTGTAACCAGGAATAAGTCTTCAAGTAACAATATTCAAATACTAACATTGTTGGGTAAGACAGCATTTGGTTTTATTCTGAATCCAGTGAAACAGATTGGTGGTTTTAGCTGATATAAAGACTTTCAGGTGTTTATATATGTTTAAGTATTTGGCAGACGCTTTTATCCAAAGCGACATACATAAAAAATAGATACAAAACAATCACTGTAAACATTATCATTTAAGGGAAGAATGTAATACAAAATATCAATACAAAGTGTCAAGACAGAATAAACTCTCTGCTGCTGCAGCAACAGAGTTACAGTCTATAGGTCCCTAAAATATATAGATATCTAATGTATTCATGCATTGTTTATGTAGGATATACGCATGTAAATATAATCTAATCATATTGTTCCTTCAACTTAAAAATAGCTGACCGTTTTTTTCCCCCTTCTGTGGGATTATATTCCCAGTTTTGATCTCGGACGTCTGGTCACTTATAGCGTATAAGAATATTATATTACTGTTAAGCAAACTATGAATAATAAAAACGCCAAAACATGTGTCTGTTATCATAGCTACACGTATGACAAAAAAACGCGTGAAAATCAGTGGTATTCAGTGAGGTAAGATGAATTAAATTTGCTGACAGTTCATTGCTCCTGACAAATGAATTGCACTGAGTGGAGCGGATCACCACTCCAAGATGGCGGCTCCGCGTCTCATCTGCGCCAGTAGGCAGTAGCGCTCAATGCTGCGTACCCTTATAAGATGTCTATGGTTATGACGTTAGCAGTGAGTTTACAGCCTCACTGATTTAACTACACAGCAAATAAAAGTCATGTTACTTAGCCAATAAACGTTATCTTACATTCAAAACTTACCCTTCTTTGTGCAACTTCAAATGTCGAACGAAGTTGGAAGTTGTTGCGTCTCCGTCTGTAATATTCGAACTGCGTGATTTGCATACGGCAATTCGTTTTTTGTTGACCAAGTCGTAGTTTTTATACCCGAACGAAACCAACTTTGGCATAATTGTTTCTCACTTCCGCATTGTTTGACAACTCTTGTTCACTGGTTGTCCTGCAATTTGATTGGATGAGAGCTGTGGGATGAAAACAACGTAGATTTAATTTGATTGGCTGTTGTACTGACAGCACACACGCTGACAAGCAGCACACACGCTTATAGACACAGACGTATAAAATGAAAAATATGGAGCGCTCCCAAATAACTTTTTAAGGTTTGGGTTTTGGGGAAAGTAGCAAGTCATGTCAAGTCAAAAGGCTCAAGTCCAAGTGAAGTCACAAGTCATTGATGTTAAAGTCTAAGTCGAGTTGCAAGTCTCTTTACATTTTGTCAAGTCGAGTCTAAAGTCATCAAATTCATGACTCGAGTCTGACTCGAGTCCAAGTCATGTGACTCGAGTCCACACCTCTGCTTCAATGACAGGGAGGGTCAGTGGGGCCCCTCGCCATGTACTTCTTAAAATAACTGAATTGTTTTTACCTAGGCTGACCATATTCTGAAATCCCAAAAAGAGGACACATATATGCGGGCCAAGGCCGGGACTAGGTGAAAATTTGCCAATGATACTCGAACTTGCTTCATAAATAAGATATTTATTTAAATAAAGCATTTTTTCTCCTCTGTTGACAGCAGTGTTGGCGCTAGGTATTTTCAAAATGGGGTCCCACAGTAAATTTTTGGGGTCCCACTTTTTTGTAAGCGTTTTGAAAAAAAATTATAAACGTATGCATTATCCTGTTATATCTCACATTATATATATTAGTGGAATATTTGATGTGAAGTAATCGGAACCTTGGATAGGTCAATAATTCATAACAACATTGATTTTGATTCAATATTATATTTTGAGCAATGACAGTTTGAAAGAAAAAAAAACAGCTTTGTTTTATTAGTCAACATTGCAACTTTTTCTAAATTACATTTCACCTTTAAGCTTTTTCATTTCACTTTTGTTATGTTTTTGTTTATTTTAATAGTATTTTTAGAATGTGCCGTGGGCCTTTAAAACATTAGTTGTGGGCCGCAAATGGCCTCCGGGGCACACTTTTGACACCCCTGCTATAGATAATAAAAAATTAAATCTGATAAATCTATGGATAAAAAGCAGTGCCTGGCGACGCATGCGCATTTATCATAACTCTCTCACTCTCTCTGTCTCTGCCCCTCCCTCATGAATGCTGCTGCGTGTGCAAACCTTCACGATTTGTTTTGTTTTTAACCCCTTCTTAACCCTGAACGTACATTGAAAATACACGCAACCCTAACTCAAAATGCCGGACATTTGAGGCATTTAAGAAACTCCGCCCGGACAGCCCCGCAAAAGAGGACATGTCCGGTAAAAAGAGGACGTATGGTCAGTCTATCTTACCTTATGTTGGCTTCATTTTAAAGGGTTTTACTGCGTTTCTGTTTCTGAGCTAACACGCTAAAGGCTAACATGCACTGCAATTTCTGTTATGTGGTGGCTTCCACGCGAATCTTTATTTTTTTTTCATTCTTAAAGTCAGTGAACGCCCGACTGCGGACCAGATGACGAACATTAGAGTGCAGCAGAAGCCAGCTTGTATTTGGACAAGATCCTCCTTGGAAAGAAATACAACACAGTGGCTACTTCTTTCAAACGCCTGATGAGCTCTGACTGAAGAGTTTACATTCTTTGATTATCCAAAGACTTCTGTTCATTTTAACCAGTCCAGTGTGCACCCGAATGTCAATTATGTGCACAGATTTGTTTAGGAAAGTCACCAAATTGTCCTCGTGATTGCTTTCAGGCGCCCACAACTCAACTAAAAGCAATATTTTCCAAGTAAACACATGACTTTTTCCAAATATTGTTACATATGTTGGTTTTTAGTATAGCTTTAGTTGAGTTAAAGTTAGCTAGGATAAGTTAGAAAGCTCAATTTGGTGTTTTTTAACGTTTTTTTGAATGTATTTTTGTCATAAAGAAATACAATCATGTGTGCTTACGGACTGTATCCCTGCAGACTGTATTGATCTATATTGATATATAATGTATATATTGTGTTTTTTATGTTAATTTAATTTAAAAAAAATATATATATTTATTTATATTTATTTATTTATTTTTTTTAAAATGTATTTCTTGTGCGGCCCGGTACCAATCGGTCCACGGACCGGTACCGTGCCGCGGCCCGGTGGTTGGGGTCCACTGATGTATCATGTTTAGAGATGTCGATAATTGCAGATAATTGCTTTAAAATGTAATATCGGAATCGTTTTTTTTATTATCGGTATCGTTTTGTTTTTTTAAATCAACATAAAAAACACAAGATACACTTACAACTAGTGCAGCAACCCAAAAAACTTCCCTCCCCCATTTACACTCATTCACACAAAAGGGTTGTTTCTTTCTGTTATTAATATTCTGGTTCCTACATTATATATCAATATATATCAATACAGTCTGCAAGGGATACAGTCCGTAAGCACACATGATTGTGCATGCTGCTGGTCCACTAATAGTACTAACCTTTAACAGTTAATTTTACTAATTTTCATTAATTACTAGTTTCTATGTAACTGTTTTTATATTGTTTTACTTTATTTTTTATTCAAGAAAATGTTTTTAATTTATTTATCTTATTTTATTTTTATTTTTTAAAAGGACCTTATCTTCACCATACCTGGTTGTCCAAATTAGGCATAATAATGTGTTAATTCCACGACTGTATATATCGGTATCGGTTGATATCGGTATCGGTAATTAAGAGTTGGACAATATCGGAATATCGTCAAAAAAAGCCATCATCGGACATCCCTAATCATACTGTATGTTGGAAATAAACACAAACTCAACTCAACTGAATGATACCTGCATGGCTCGTGGAGCCATACGTGTTAGCGTTGTAGCTAGCAAACATATCTTCTTTAGTAAGCGCTACGTTAGCCGTATGGCTAGCAAAATGGTTAGCCTGCTATAATTGAAATGAGCGGTTGCCAGACGCTAATGTTATCTCATCGTCGATGTGTTCAAATACTGACATTTCTATTTATACTGACTTGGCTAAAGAAAAAGTTGAGTTATCCAGCATGTGACCCATGACCTCAGTCTGCAACGTTCAATGCCAGCTTCCTTCCTGTCTCAAAATTAGGGAGTGTTTCCTTTATGTTTTATCGCTGAATAGTTCCAAGACTCTGTTTAATTCTAAATGACACGGCGAACAATTACGCTCTGTCGGGACCACTCACCCTCGTTAAGGAGACTCCTAATTAGTGGCAGAGAGGTGCGGGGGACAATGCTGCCTTTGTGACATGCCAGGTTCCAGTGCCAGACAGGGGAGGACACTTGAACGCATCACAAAGCACGCCAGCCGCTTCTTCCTGATATCACTCCAGGAATTCGGGGACTTCCACCTTCATTGCGGCTAATTGCGACGTGTCATGTTCAGGGACTCGGGACATTAAAGCGTCTTGTTGTGGGCGGTGATCTTATCCAATGCAAACATGGACTTTCTCAGGGTGATTAGAGGTAATAATTGGCAGTGCACCAGATAAGGGTTATAAACAATCCTCTTGAGAAATGTGTCTACACTGGAGCATGTAGCCTCACAGTTTTCATTTGATTCAACTGTTTTATTTCATTTTAAAATGTGACACTGGCTAATAAGAAAAACTGTGATAGTAACAAAAAATATTTAAAAAATATCATTTATTAAAACTGGGGACTGCGGCCACACTTTGGGTACCCCGACAACATAGGGGACCTTAATTTTTCCACTGAGGGCCACAGACAAATCGAAGGAGACCATTTTGGTAGCTTTCACCTTCAAAACGCCCAGGCAGGGGGTCCCCACATCTGCGGTCCCCTCCAAGGTTTCTCATTGTCCCATTGGGTTGAGTTTTTCCTTGCCCTGATGTGGGGTCTGAGCCGAGGATGTCGTTGTGGCTTGCGCAGCCCTTTGAGACACTCGTGATTTAGGGCTATATAAGTAAACATTGATTGATTGATTGATTGATGAAAACCCATCCATCCATCCATCTTCTTCTGCTTATCCGAGGTCAGGTCGCGGGGGCAGCAGCCTAAGCAGGGAAGCCCAGACTTCCCTCTCCCCAGCCACTTCGTCCAGCTCAGTACAATATATACATTTTTGACAACTACCATATTTTTCTGACTATAAGTCGCAGTTTTTTTCATAGTTTGGCCGGGGGTGCGGACTTATACTCAGGAGCGACTTATGTGTGAAATTATTAACACATTACCGTAAAATATCAAATAATATTATTTAGCTCATTCACGTAAGAGATTAGACCAGTGGTTCTTAACCTGGGTTCGATCGAAGGAGTCGGGCTCAGAGGTTCGGCGGAGGTCAAGACACACCCGACTCATTGTGTGAATAAAAACTTTTCCCTATTGGCGTATTACGGATACGGCAACAGCAGAAGTCACACTGATTTGCAGGTGTGTAATTTGTTGTGTTGGTTTTGTTGTTTGAACAAGGTGATGTTCATGCACGGTTCATTTTGTGCACCAGTAATAAAACATGGTAACACTTTAGTATGGGGAACATATTCACCATTAATTAGTTGCTTATTAACATGCAAATTAGTAACTTATTGGCTCTTAACTAGTCATTATTAAGTACTTATTGCCTTATTCGGCATGGCCTTATTATAACCCTTACCCTCTAACCCTGGCCCTAACCCTAACCAAATAACTCTAAATTAAGTCTTTGTTACTTAGAATATGTTCCCCTAGTGTCCAAAAAACTCTAAATTAAGTCTTTGTTACTTAGAATATGTTCCCCATACTAAAGTGTTACCAAAAACATATAACTTTGTCTTGAATTTGAAAAAAAACCAACATTTTATTTTTCACTAAAGAAGGGTTCGGTGAATGCGCATATGAAACTGGTGGGGTTCGGTACCTCCAACAAGGTTAAGAACCACTGGACTAGACGTATAAGATTTCATGGGATTTAGCGATTAGGAGTGACAGATTGTTTGGTAAACGTATAGCATGTTCTATATGTTATAGTTATTTGAATGACTCTTACCATAATATGTTACGTTAACATACCAGGCACGTTCTCAGTTGGTTATTTATGCGTCATATAACGTACAATTATTCAGCCTGTTGTTCACTATTCTTTATTTATTTTAAATTGCCTTTCAAATGTCTATTCTTGGTGTTGGGTCTTATCAAATAAATTTCCCCCAAAAATGCGACTTATACTCCAGTGCGACTTATATGTTTTTTTCCTTCTTTATTATGCATTTTCGGCCGGTGCGACTTATATTCCAGAGCGATTTATAGTCCGAAAAATACGGTAACTAGCATTCACATTTCATGTGAATGCTGAAGAGCCAAAACTGAACTAAATTGCTAACAGTTAGCATACTGGCCAGATCGCTTCAAGTCACAAAATATTTGAGCAAATTGAGCAAAAAAGCTAGCATGCTAACAGTACTATGTTAACATGCTAACAATAACATGCTTACAATTAGCATTGGTGAAATACCAAAATATATGCCAGTGAGCTGTATACCAGCTTAATTCATACTTGCCAACCTTGAGACCTCCAATATCGGGAGGTGGGGGGTAGGAGTTGGGAGCGGGGGGCGTGGTTGGGGGTGTGGTTATTTACAGCTAGAATTCACCAACTCGAGTATTTCATATATATTTCATAAATATATATATATATATGTATGAAATACTTGACTTTCAGTGAATTCTAGCTATATATATATATATATATATATATATATATATATATATATATATATATATATATATATATATATATATATATATATATATATATATATATATATATATTATTTACATAAATGATAATAAATAATAAATATATTTATTTATTTATTTACATTAAAAAAAACAAAAAACTTGAATTTCAGTTTTCCTGTGGCTCCATTAGATGGCAGTATTGTCCTGTTTAACTTCTCCGTTCTTAATGAGTATATCATTTCGGCCACTGTGTTCAATGGAGAAGTCTGTTCTACAAAATTTACAGGCAACATACACCTTCCCCTTCAAACTGTCCTGGATGAACTGAAATTCTTGTTTCCATTCGTTTTGGAACTTGCAAGCGTATTTCCTTCATCTTGCCCCCACGCAGTCTCAGGTCCGCATTGAGCTGGAGGGGGCGTGGCCTCCAGCTCCGGCTGAATACCGGGAGTTTGTCGGGAGAAAATCTCTGCCGGGAGGTTGTCGGGAGAGGCGCTGAATACCGGGATTCTCCCGCTAAAAACGGGAGGGTTGGCAAGTATGGCTTAATTATCTAAAAAAAAATCTAACAAGCTAATTTTAGCATGCTAAAATGCTAACTGCAAAGTGCGCCAAGTACCAAAATATGAAGTGTGTACCTGCTAGCCTGCAGACGTTAGCATGCATCAAGTACTAAAATATGACTGAGTTGTACACCTACAATATAAAAAAAAGCTAGCATATTAACATTAGCATGCTAACAGGTATCATTTGTTAGGTAATTCAATATTTGACACTGAGGTATATACCTGCAAAATTTGCACAAAAAAAAGCTAGCATACTAACATTAGAATGCTAACGATTGTGCCGCGGGCCGTTAAAAAAATAGTTGCGGGCCACACTTTGACCACCCCTTCACTACAGTACAACAAAAATGTGCTGGATATTTGTCAAGTATTTTCAAATAAACAGGAGCGACAGCAGCTATAGAAATACTATCAGCAGGAAGTCAAAAAGGCAACACGCAGGAAATGGCCCAGTAGAAACTCATTCAAATGCCTTGACTTGATAGACATTGATACGGAAAAATTAATTGGTGTGATAAATAAAGGACTATAAATACATTTTATGGACCTACACTGAGGGAATGATGTCTGACTCAGCAAGATAGACGCATAGGTTGTGAGTTCAAACCCCGGCCGAGTCATACCAAAGACTATAAAAATGGGACCCATTACCTCCCTGCTTGGCACTTAGCATCAAGGGTTGGAATTGGGGGTTATATCACCAAAAATGATTCCCGGGCGTGGCCACCGCTGCTGCTCACTGCTGCTGCTCACTGCTGCTGCTCACTGCTCCCCTCACCTCCCAGGGGGTGATCAAGGGTGATGGGTCAAATTCAAGGCATAATTTCGCCACACCCCGCGTGTGTGTGTGACAATCATTGGTACTTTAACTTTAACTTTAATACTCAGTCTTCAGCTCTTAAAGTGAAACTACACTTGTTAGTGTGTTGACATGCTTGGTTTTTTTCTTTCATAATATTTTAGCGACAAAATCACCCTTTTAATAGAATAGAAAGTACTTTATTGATCCCTGGGGGAAATTCAGCACCACAATTTGCTCACAATAAACATTTAGGTATTTTTACATGTGAATAATATAAATACAGTCTATTATAAAGCATTATTCACATGTGAATAACATAAATAATGTCTATTATACAGCATTATTCACATGTGAATAACATAAATACAGTCTATTATAAAGCATTATTCACATGTGAATAACATAAATAATGTCTATTATACAGCATTATTCACATGTGAATAACATAAATACAGTCTATTATAAAGCATTATTCACATGTGAATAACATAAATACAGTCTATTATACAGCATTATTTACATGTGAATAACATAAATACAGTCTATTATACAGCAGTATTCACATGTGAATAATATAAATACAGTCTATTATAAAGCATTATTCACATGTGAATAACATAAATACAGTCTATTATACAGCATTATTCACATGTGAATAACACAAATACAGTCTATTATACAGCATTATTCACATGTGAATAACACAAATACAGTCTATTATAAAGCATTATTCACATGTGAATAACATAAATAATGTCTATTATACAGCATTATTCACATGTGAATAACATAAATACAGTCTATTATAAAGCATTATTCACATGTGAATAACATAAATACAGTCTATTATACAGCATTATTCACATGTGAATTACATAAATACAGTCTATTATACAGCATATTCACATGTGAATAATATAAATACAGTCTATTATAAAGCATTATTCACATGTGAAAAACATAAATACAGTCTATTATACAGCATTATTCACATGTGAATAACATAAATACAGTCTATTATACAGCATTATTCACATGTCAATAACATAAATACAGTCTATTATACAGAATTATTCACATGTGAATAATATAAATACAGTCTATTATATATTTAAGTACAGTCAAAGGGGTTGAAATTACTCAAAAACTCACTAAATATTGAAAAAATTAACATCAAAGGGCACTGGAGAGTTAGTAAAAAAAAAAGGGGTGTCAGACTCTTTGTTACTGAGGGGCACATCGTAATTATGGCTGCCTTCAGGGGGCCGCATGTAACGTATATAATGTATATGAATTCAAATGTATAATAGCTTTGTTACACAGTTTGTATTGGCAACTTATTTTGATTATTATTGATTAATATTATTGATTGATGAATAACTTACTCTGAAACCGTAAGTCAAGTATTTTAAATTTGATAACCAGATAAATGGTTAGAACATCCTGTGGCGTGATCAGATACATGTAGAACATATGCAGTTGCATGCGGTACATTTTTCTGTCAAAACCGAAAGAAAACAATACATTTATACAGAAGTGTTTTGTTATTTGCATAAATGAGGCTGGCCACTTTAAATAATGTGCTGGGCTACATTTATTGATGTGGCAATTCATTTAAATGATATGGCAGTCCACTTGAATAATGTGGCGGGCCACTTAAAGTTATGTGGCGGACCACTTAAATGATGTGGTGGACCACTTAAATGTTGTGGCGGGCCACATTAAATGATATAGCGTGCCACATACATTGATTGATGTAGCAATTAATTTAAATGATATGGCGGTCCACTTGAATAATGTGGCGGGCCACTTAAAATTATGTGGTAGGCCACTTAAATGATGAGGCGGGCCACTTAAATGATGTGGCAGGTCACCTAAATTTTGTGGCGGGCCATTTTAGATTATATAGCGGGCCACTTGAATGACGTGGTGGGCCACTTTAAATTATATAGCGGGCCACTTGAATGATATTGCGGGCCACTTAAATGACTTGGTGGGCTACTTAAATGATGTGGTGGGGCACTTAAATGACATGGTGGGCCACATAAATGATATTGCGGGCCAGATAAATTACGTGGCAGGCCACTTAAATGTTGTGGTGGGCCACTTAAAATTATATAGCGGGCCAGTTGAATGATATTGCGGGCCACTTGAATGATATTGCGGGCCACTTGAATGTTGTGGCGGGCTACTTTAAATGATATGGCAGGCCACTTAAATGATATGGCAGGCCACTTAAATGACGTGGCAGGTCACTTAAATGTTGTGGCGGGCTATTTTAAATTATATAGCGGGCCACTTGAATGATATTGCGGGTCACTTAAATGACGTGGTGGGCCAAATAATAAATATAATAAATAAATAATGTGGCTGGCTACATTTAATGATGTGGCTATTCATTTAAATTATATGACGGTCCACTTGAATAATGTGGCAGGCCACTTAAATTCCTGTGGCAGGCCACTTAAATGATATGGCAGGCCACATAAATGATGTGGCAGGCTATTTTAAATTATATAGCGGGCCACTTGAATGATATTGCGGGTCACTTAAATGACATGGTAGGCCAAATAATAAATATAATAAATAAATAATGTGGCTGGCTACATTTAATGACGTGGCTATTCATTTAAATTATATGACGGTCCACTTGAATAATGTGGCAGGCCACTTAAATTCCTGTGGCAGGCCACTTAAATAATGATAATGCGGGCCACTTAAATTAAATTGTGGGCCACTTAAATGTTGTGGCCGGCCACTTGAAATGATACAGCAGGCCACATAAATGATGTGGCATGTCACAGAAAAGCTGTGGCGGGCCACATTAAATTATATAGCGGGCCACTTAAATGACGTGGTGGGCCACTTAAATGACGTGGTGGGCCACTTAAATGATGTGGCAGGTCACTTAAATGTTGTGGCGGGCCACTTTAAAAGATATAGCAGGCCACTTAAATGATGTGGCAGGTCACTTAAATGTTGTGGCGGCCATTTTAAATTACATAGCGGGCCGATTGTATGATATTGCCGGTCACTTAAGTTACATAGTGGGCCAAATAATAAATAAATAAATAATGCGGCTGGCTACATTTATTGAAGTGGCTATTCATTTAAATTATATGGCGGTCCACTTGAATAATGTGGCAGGCCAATTAAAATGCTGTGGCAGGCCACTTAAATGATAATGCGGGCCACATAAATTAAATTGTGGGCCACTTAAATGTCGTGGCGGGCCACTTAAATGATGTGGCATGTCACAGAAAAGCTGTGGCGGGCCAGTTAAATGACGTGGTGGGCCACTCAAATGATGTGGTGGGCCACTTAAATGACGTGGTGGGCCACTCAAATGACGTGGTGGGCCACTTAAATGATGTGGTGGACCACTTAAATGACCGGGTGGACCACTTAAATGATGTGGCAGGTCACTTAAATGTTGTGGCGGGCCACTTTAAAGATATAGCAGGCCACGTAAATGATGTGGCAGGTCACTTAAATGTTGTGGCGGGCCACTTTAAATTATATAGCGGGCCACTTAAATGATATTGCGGGCCACTTAAATGATGTGGCGGGCCACACAAATGACGTGTTGGGCCACTTAAATGATGTGGTGGGCCACTTAAATGACCGGGTGGACCACTTAAATGAGGTGGCAGGTCACTTAAATGTTGTGGCGGGCCACTTTAAAGATATAGCAGGCCACGTAAATGATGTGGCAGGTCACTTAAATGTTGTGGCGGGCCACTTTAAATTATATAGCGGGCCACTTAAATGATATTGCGGGCCACTTAAATGATGTGGCGGGCCACACAAATGACGTGTTGGGCCACTTAAATGATGTGGCGGGCCACTTAAATGACCGGGTGGACCACTTAAATGAGGTGGCAGGTCACTTAAATGTTGTGGCGGGCCACTTTAAAGATATAGCAGGCCACGTAAATGATGTGGCAGGTCACTTAAATGTTGTGGCGGGCCACTTTAAATTATATAGCGGGCCACTTAAATGATATTGCGGGCCACTTAAATGATGTGGCGGGCCACATAAACGATATTGCAGGCCACTTTAAATCAAATCTGGCACGCGAGCCTCGAGTCTGACACCTGTGACGTAAAGGACCTACACAAGTTAGACAAAGAGAAAAGTTTTCGTCATTATTCTGGAGCAGCTGTGAATTCAGAAGTGTTTTCTTTATGTTTCTCAAGCTCTGCTTTCTCCCTCTCAAGCCCCTGCCTTGGGGAATGTACCCAGTGGTCGCCATACTTGAGGCCGCTACGCTAGTTTCACTTATAGTATCTTGTAGAAATGTAAAAAAACAAAAGTAGTGGAGATGACAACAACGTGACCTACTTTGCATCTCAACTAGTATCCTGCATGCAAGCCTGCTGAGTCATTCATTCTCTGCTGGTGATGCAGCACAAGCATCAGAACCAGAGGAAGATGTGACACCTACCGTCCAGCTGGTACCCGGAGGAGCAGCTCAGCACGTTGAGAAATAATCCAACAAACCAGGGAGAAATCCTGCAGGAGAAAGAAAAAAAGTCAGGGAAAGTTGTATCCAAGAAAAATAAAAAGTGATTATTTACCGTGAGATCATCTTGCCAAGCTTTGAATGATGGCGATTAGATCCTGCTCATGTGCGAGAGATGGAGTCCACTCTGACTCCTGCGGGTTTGCGCCAAGCTTAAAAATGTTACTTCTCCTCCTCCTCTTTCCCTCCCTCTCTCCTCCCCTCACTCCCGGTCCAAACAAAGGCAGCTTCAGTGCATCAGCTTCCCTAAAAAAAAGAAAGAAGGGTGGGCTGAAACCTGACTCCAGCGGACCACCGGCTTCTAAGCCTGTCCCCCCACCCCCCCACCCCCCTACGCACACACAAATTAACACACTGCAGTCAAGTCCTTCCTCCGCTTACTTTCACTCTGATTTAAAACGTGGGAGTCGTGTGGCCTTGACCTTAAGAGGAGCTGACGCGTCATCGCCGCCATCAATTTTTGCTTGATTATAAAAAGTCAATGCGACATTTATTAACGCAGAAATTTGTGTTTGACAATTGCTCCCAAAGGGACGGGAAGTCCAAATAAGGACATTTTACAACCAATGTTAGGAGAGTCCAAAATGCTCAACCAATCACAGTGCAAACTTTATATAAGTCATGTGGACCCCGACTTAAACAAGTTGAAAAACTTATTCCGGTGTTACCATTTAGTGGTCAATTGTACGGAATATGTACTTCACTGTGCAACCTACTAATAAAAGTTTCAATCAATTCTATCGCTAGAGAGCAGGCCTGGGCAATTATTTTGACTCGGGGGGCCAAATTTAGAGGAAAAAATGGGTCTGGGGGCCGGTATATCTATCTATCTATGTATACAGACGGTCGTGGTCAAAAGTTTACATAGACTTGCAAAGAACATAATGCCATGGCTGTCTTGAGTTTCCAATAATTTATACAACTCTTAATTTTTTGTGATACAGCTCATTTTTTGTTTCATCTGACCACAGAACTTTCCTCCAGAAGGTCTTATCTTTGTCCATGTGATGTCAGATGAAACAAAAATTGAGCTGTTTGGAGGAGAAAAGGTGAGGCCTTTGATCCCAGGAACACCGTCCC
>NC_084745.1:17203526-17208587 GCF_033978785.1 Entelurus aequoreus | reverse complement strand
TGGCGGCTTTTTTCCACAGTAAAATCTACGGTTTATGTTTTACAGTGTACTACTGTAAATGTAAAAACAGTACCACTGGTTTTTTTTTACGGTAAATCTACGGTAGTTGTTTTTATAGTGTACTTATGTAAGTGGAAAAAACAGTACCACTGTTTTTTTTACGGTAAATCTACGGTAGTTGTTTTTATAGTGTACTTATGTAAATGATAAAACAGTACCACTGTTTTTTTTTTTACGGTAAAATCTGAGGGTGTTGTTTTACAGTGTATTACTGTAAATGGAGCCACAGTTTAGTTTAGTTTTTTACAATAAAATATTGGCGATTGAGCTGCCTGTTTTTTTACGGGAAATCTATGGTTGTTTTTACAGCGTAACACTTTAAATGGAAAAACTGCTGGGTTTTTTCACAGTCAGATCTACGGTTGTTGTTTTTACAGTGTACTACTGTAAATGGAAAAACAGTATCACTGTTTTTTCCCAGTAATACTACATTAATTGTTTTTATAGAGTACTTATGTAAATAGAAAAACAGTAACACTGTTTTTTTACGGTAAAATCTGAGGTTGTTGTTTTACAGTGTATTACTGTAAATGGGAAAACAGTACCACTGTTTTTTACGGTAAAATCTCAAGTTGTTGTTTTACAGTGTATTATTGTAAATGGAGCCACAGTTTTGTTTAGTTTTTTACAATAAAATATTGGCGATTGAGCTGCCTGTTTTTTTACGGGAAATCTATGGTTGTTGTTTTTACAGCGTAACACTTTAAATGGAAAAACTGCTGGGTTTTTTCACAGTAAAATCTACAGTTGTTGTTTTTACAGTGTACTACTGTAAATGGAAAAACAGTATCACTGTTTTTTCCCAGTAATACTACATTAATTGTTTTTATAGAGTACTTATGTAAATAGAAAAACAGTAACACTGTTTTTTTACGGTAAAATCTGAGGTTGTTGTTTTACAGTGTATTACTGTAAATGGGAAAACAGTACCACTGTTTTTACGGTAAAATCTCAAGTTGTTGTTTTACAGTGTATTACTGTAAATGGAGCCACAGTTTTGTTTAGTTTTTTACAATAAAATATTGGCGATTGAGCTGCCTGTTTTTTTACGGGAAATCTATGGTTGTTGTTTTTACAGTGTAACACTTTAAATGGAAAAACTGCCGGGTTTTTTCACAGTAAAATCTACAGTTGTTGTTTTTACAGTGTACTACTGTAAATGGAAAAACAGTATCACTTTTTTTCCCCAGTAATACTACGGTAGTTGTTTTTATAGAGTACTTATGTAAATGGAAAAACAGTAACACTGTTTTTTTACGGTAAAATCTGAAGTTGTTGTTTTACAGTGTATTACTGTAAATGGGAAAACAGTACCACTGTTTTTTACGGTAAAATCTCAGGTTGTTGTTTTACAGTGTATTACTGTAAATGGAACCGCAGTTTTGTTCCGTTTTTTACAATAAAATATTGGCGATTGAGCTGCCTGTTTTTTTTTACGGGAAATCTATAGTTGTTGTTTTTACAGTGTAACACTTTAAATGTAAAAACTGCCGAGTTTTTTCACAGTAAAATCCACGGTTGTAGTACCACTGTCTTTTTTTTTACGGTAAATCTACGGTAGTTGTTTTTATAGTGTACTTGTGTAAATGGAAAAACAGTACCACTGTTTTTTTTACGGTAAAATCTGAGGGTGTTGTTTTACAGTGTATAACTGTAAATGGAGTCACAGTTTTGGTTGTTTTTTTTACAATAAAATATTGCCGACTGGGGTGCCAGTTTTCTTTACGGTAAAATCTATGGTTGTTGTTTTTACAGTGTAACACTTTAAATGGAAAAATAGTACCACTGTTTTTTTACAGTAAATCTACAGTAGTTGTTTTTATAGTGTACTTATGTCAATGGAAAAACAGTACCACTGTTTTTTTACGGTAAAATCTGAGGTTGTTGTTTTACTGTAAATGGGAAAACAGTACCACTGTTTTTTACGGTAAAACAGACACCATATGGTTTTTAAACCCCTTAAGTCAAATTGGATTGAAATTTCTCACACAACTGTAAATTTTTGGCCGGTTCAAGGGGACTTTGTTTGTATCCATTGGTACATTTTTTTCCTTCTTCAAGAAACCTGTTAGTTTTTTTTTACGGTAAAATCTACGGTTGTTGTTTTTACAGTGTACTACTGTAAATGGAAAAACAGTACCACTGTTTTTTTTTATAGTAAAATCTGAGGTTGTTGTTTTACAGTGTATGACTGTAAATGGAGCCACAGTTTTTTGTTTTTTTTTTACAATAAAATATTGGCGATTGAGCTGCCAGTTTTTTTTACGGTAAAATCTAAGGTTGTTGTTTTTACAGTGTAACACTTTAAATGGGAAAAACTGCCGAGTTTTCTCACAGTAAAATCTATGGTTGTTGTTTTTACAGTGTACTACTGTAAATGGAAAAACAGTACCACGGTTTTTTTTACGGTAAATCTGCGGTAGTTGTTTTTATAGTGTACTTATTAATGGCAAAACAGCACCACTGTTTTTTTTACGGTAAAATCCGAGGCTGTTGTTTTACAGTGTATTACTGTAAATGGGAAAACAGTAACACTGTTTTTTACAGTAGAATCTGAGGTTGTTGTTTTACAGTGTATTACTGTAAATCGAACCGCAGTTTTGTTATTTTTTACAATAAAATATTGGCGATTGAGCTGCCAGTTTTTTTACGGTAAAATCTATGGTTGTTGTTTTTACAGTGTACCACTTAAAATGGAAAAACTGCCAGGGTTTTTTCACAGTAAAATCCACAGTTGTTGTTTTATGGTGTATTACTGTATATGGAATCACAGGTTGATGTGTTTATACAATGAAATATTGGCGATTAAGCTGCCAGTTTTTTACTGTAAAATCTGCGGTTGTTGTTTTCACAGTGTGCTATTTTAAATGTAAAAAACTGCTAGTTGTTTTTTTTTACAATAAAAATTACGGTTGTTGTTTTATAGTGTATTACTGTAAATGGAACCACAATTATTTTAGGGTAGGCTTAACTGCCAGGTTTTTTTACCATAAAATCTACGGTTGTTGTTTTTACAGCGTACTACTACTGTAAATGGAAAAACTGCCAGGTTTTTTTCACAGTAACATCTACAGTTTATTACTGTAAATGGAACCACAGCTCTACTTTAAGCTCTGCTTCTTCCTACTCCTTTTCGAACATGTTGAAAGGAGAAACTGTTCGAAAAAACTCAAACCATAAACCATGAACAATTATTTTACAGTAAAATATTGGTGACTGAGCTGCGAGTATTTTTTAGCGTAAAATCTACAGTATTTGTTTTTACAGTCTACTACTGTAAATGGAAGAAAGGTACCACTTTTCTTATCATGGTAAATTCTACAGTTGTTGTTTTTACAGTGTACTACTGTGAATGGGAAAAAACTGCCAATTTTTGTAAAAAAAAATTTACGGTAAAATTTACGGTTGTTGTTTTACAGTGTTTCATTGTAAACGGAACCACACATTTTTTTCACTGTAAAATTCTGCAGACTAAGATGGCAGATTTTTTTTTACTGTAAAATCTATGCTTGTTGATTTTACACTATACTAATGTAAATGGTAAATCAGTGCCTCGTTTTTGTGTAAATTTGTCAAAACATGCTGTGTTGCCTGTGCTAATAGTTTTCTGACAAAGACACCACAGGGTGACGCTGTTAATAAACCCCATAAATCAAATTAGCTTGAAATTTCTCACACAACTGTAATTTTAGCGCCGGTTTCTTAAACAGTGAAGACAAAGTGTCACACCCTGCCTGACAGTTTAGTGTTGCCTTTGTGATTTTCCATGCTTAATGTTGAGTTCCTGTCCAGCGCCCTTATTTTCTAGTTTCTACTTCCTGTCTTGTCTGTTACCCTGCAGTGAGTTGACTCCTGCCTCATCATATTGACAATCAATACTATTTAAGTTGAGTCGTGGCCACCTTCTATTCGCCGTCCCTGCGCCATGTTTGTATTCTTTGCTGTCGCCCGGCGTTCTGTTTTATCACGAAGCCTGTTCAGTTTATTTTTGTACTGCATTGCCTTCCCTTTACTTCTGTGCCTTTCCTAGCAGCACTGGTCTTTTGTTTATTTGAGCCTCAGATGAAAGATATTTTGACCTGCAAGCTGCCTTTTGCTACCTTCTGCATTTTTGAAACCACGACAACCATCGTGGTCTCACACTACACGTTCCCGACAATATGAATATAAATGTACAAAGAGTCGTCACATGATAGTGTGATTTTTTTTTATATATATATATATTTTTTTATTTTTTTTAAGTACACTGTAATTGACATGTAATATGTAGAAAAACTGCCAGCTCTGTCACTAGAATTCCACAGTAAAATATATGCTGTTTTTTTACTTTTTTTTTTTTTAAATGTAAATTTCTGGCGACTAAACCACTAGTTGTTTTTTTACCATAATATCTACAATAATAATAAACAATAAATGATTCCTATAATAATCAAATGCATAGGCCATTGTGTAATAATGTCATTGGGGAAACACTTTTACATTTATATATCCATCAAACCATTTCCTACCGCTTGTCCTCTTGGGATCGTGGGGGTGCTGGAGCTTATACTAATATATATTTATGAATCTATACATACATATATATATATATATATAAATATGTACATAAATAGATATATTCATATTCACATGTATACATATATGTATATATATTCATATATATATGTATATATGTATATATACACTACCGTTCAAAAGTTTGGGGTCACCCCAACAATTTTGTGGAATAGCCTTCATTTCTAAGAACAAGAATAGACTGTCGAGTTTCAGATGAAAGTTCTCTTTTTCTGGCCATTTTGAGCGTTTAATTGACCCCACAAATGTATTGCTCCAGAAACTCAATCTGCTCAAAGGAAGGTCAGTTTTGTAGCTTCTGTAACGAGCTAAACTGTTTTCAGATGTGTGAACATGATTGCACAAGGGTTTTCTAATCATCAATTAGCCTTCTGAGCCAATGAGCAAACACATTGTACCATTAGAACACTGGAGTGATAGTTGCTG
>NC_084745.1:17186026-17201026 GCF_033978785.1 Entelurus aequoreus | reverse complement strand
ATAGTTGCTCATAAGTCATTGACTATTTGTGTATTGATTATAAAATTTGATGTCTGTATTACCTGTATACTAACAACCAATAGGGGGCGCTAGAAACATCACAATTATTAGACTAGAATCTAGACTCACCACAAAGCTGGGCAGGTCGGTACCTCCGGCTTTCCCTATAAAGATGCCCGAGCTGGTCTCGAAGGTCAGAGGCTGGGGGCTCCTGGTGAAGGCGACGCGGTGGTACTCCTCGCAGTCCATGAAGAGCCGCACCTGAGGCAGGAAAACATCAGGAAAAGTCACGTTTGCAGGTGACACGTTTCCACCAGGCAGTCCACCAAACTGTACTGCTTAGCGTGGTCAGACCCACCTCTGCGCCTTGCACCGTAATGGTGAACCTGGCCCACCTTCCCGTCATGTCCCCCATCTTGAAGGAAGCTGCTTCCTGCGTCTTGCCTCCTGTGGCGGGGTCAGAGTAATAGAAGATCACCCTCTGAGAACCGTCCTCCACCTCGGACAGCGCCACGCCCAACTGTACCACCTGTAAGACGAGAATCAGGGAGAAGTCAGTCGGGTGGCAAACCAGACGGCAGCGGGAGGAAGACACAGGTTACTTTTTGGGAAGCGTCCGTGATGGCGAAGAGGACGCCGCCTCGCCTCGTGGTGGGCTTGGCCGTGACGGTGATGGCAAAGTCGTAGTAGAAGGGGTCGGGGATGAACGACCTGGTGAGGCGGCCCACGTTGGCGTCCGTTTCAAAGCTGTAGGCGGGGTAGCCGTGCATGCCCGTGACGAAGGACACGAAAGGCGGGAGGGGGACGCCGATCAGCTCGGTCAGGTTCAATTCTCCCTGAGAGCCTTGGTCTGGAACCAGAGCATCAAGAAGACAAAACGGGTCAGAGGGGGCCAATAAATTCACCAATTAAATACCTGCATTAATAAGAATGCATTTTCAAAATAATAATGCTCAGTTTCTGGAGATGGGAGTTATGGCTTTTTGAAGGGAGCCGGACCTCGAGGAGCCGTTCCTTTCAAAGAGCCGTTCGGAAGATTAGCTCGTAATATTATTTTTAAAAACATTTTTATTCAGAGAAACAATCACTATTATCAGTTGTACTGTGCAATAAGATAAATTAGAATATTTTAATTAGGACGAATATTACTCTATTGGTGGGACTTATTCTGAAATATTGGCTATAATTACATTTTTTGTTGTGTTTTAATTGTACACACTTTATAAGGCGATGCCATATTTTCATGCTTTTCACTAGTTAGAATTTTCCTTAACCTAAAAAAATTTGGAGCTTTTTAACAAGATAGAAAAATATACACAAACAATAAGTAAAAATTAAATGCATTATCGGATGTAAAAAGTATCAATAAAACTACAACAAAAAATAGAACATAATAAAAATGTGAATACAAAATGATACCTTGTGTGTGTACCCCTAAACAATTCCCCCTTGGAACGTACAACTTTATTTTTTTCTATTTTTACACAAAGAAAACAATCTTGACTTTATTTTTAAGTTATTATGCCATGATTTTACCATTCTGGGCCAACCTGGGAAAAGATTTTCCTCCATGTGGCCCCTCAGCTAAAAAGTTAGACACCCCTGCTTTAGAATAATGAACCCGGAAAGTAAATCCAGAAACAAAATAAACACACACATAAAATAAATAAAAAAATACAATTAAAAAGTAATTATTGAAATATACATATATGTTTTTATATGAAAAAAATACATATTTTTTGTTAAACAAAAAGTTAATCCAAATACTGCTAGATTTCCTTTAACTATGACTCATTTTCTAGTCCAGTTGCCAGTCGGGTGGCCCCCTGATGCCAAGTGGGCAGTTACCAACGTTAACTTTGTACGTACATGAAAAATGGCTCCCAAACAAATGGCTCAATACTTGGAATTGGCTTTCATCTTTCACTTAAAAGAGCCGTTCGAAAGACTCGATTCGTTCACAAACGTCACACCTCCTATCATATTAACCAGTTGTGGGCCTAACATAACCAGAAATCATGATCATAATTAAAGATGAAAGTAATTTTTAATTTACTTTCTCTAAATATCTAAAATGATGCTCCTTCCAATGCTGTTGTTTTTAGTTTAGAGTTGGTATCCAATCAGAATTCAGCGAGCTTATGTTGCCATGCTGTACCAAATCTGCCCGGGGCCTTCAGAATCAACAATGCGGGCGTCTTTGCACTGTAAGTGAACAGACACATACAGGTGATAGACAATTGCGATAGCCAATCAGATCACAAGTTGCTGTCAGTAAGGCCTTCTAGCTTTTCTGTCTTGCCTCTGGTGAGGGCGGTCGCATTTTTTTCCGCTCCCTTTTTCTCCCAGCTTGCTGTCTTTGTTTTTGTCTTGTCTGAACTCTTTTTTTCGCTGTCCTCAAATCTAAACATCAGACATGGAAATGATCAGCTGGACTCTCGACGCAATATCAGGGCGGTATAGCTCGGTTGGTAGAGCGGCCGTGCCAGCAACTTGAGGGTTCCAGGTTCGATCCCCGCTTCCGCCATCCTAGTCACTGCCGTTGTGTCCATGGGCAAGACACTTTACCCACCTGCTCCCAGTGCCACTCACACTGGTTTAAATGTAACTTAGATATTGGGTTTCACTATGTAAAGCGCTTTGAGTCACTAGAGAAAAGTGCTATATAAATATAATTCACTTCACTTCACTTCACAATTGACAAAATCTTCTCGACGAGGAAAAGAGGTTCGGGGGAGCCTGGCTGCCCTGATGGAACCATTGCTGCGGGGTACGTGAGAGATTCCTGGGATAAATGGAGAATCATGTGCCTCTCAGTCCTTTTCATCGAGGACGTAGAAGACATCTACCTATTTGGAACCATGATCGCGAGGCACCTGCTGCTTGGGCTGGGCATTGCTCTGGTGTATCGTCAAATTCGTAAGACGATGGCAGCCACTCAAAGAGCCCAAAGGCTGTTCGTCACAATGGAAGGTTTGGGCCGGGCTGTGGGATCACAGACTGTGGCGATTTCTGAACTGAATCGCAAGATGGATCACATCATGGAGAAGCTTGCTGAAAAAGAACATTTAATTGAATATGAGAGCAGCCAGCATGGACGAATAGAACAGACAAGTCATTGTATTGTCTGCTCGCGGAAAACAAACATCCTAATCTACGATTTGGGGGCGGGGTTTGGTGGTAGCGGGGGTGTATATTGTAGCGTCCCAGAAGAAATAGTGCTGCAAGGGATTCTGGGTATTTGTTCTGTTGAATGTGTTTGTCATTCTTGTTTGGTGTGGGTTCACAGTGTGGCGCATGTTTGTAACAGTATTAAAGTTGTTTATACGGCCACCCTCAGTGTGACCTGTATGGCTGTTGATCAAGTATGCCTTGCAGTCACTCATGTGTGTGTAAAAACCGCATATATTATGTGACTGGGTCGGCACGATGTTTAAATGGAGGAAAAGCGAACGTGACGACAGGTTGTAGAGGACGCTAAAGCCAGTGCCTTTAAGGCACACCCCCAATATCATTGTCCGGGTGGAAATCGGGAGAAATTCGGGAGAATGGTTGCGCCGGGAGATTTTCGGGAGGGGCACTGAAATTCAGGAGTCTCCCGGGAAAATCGGGAGGGTTGGCAAGTATGGTTTGTGCTGAAAACATAGTTTCGTTGTACTTGTGCAATGACAATAAAGTCCTATCCTATCCTATCCTATCCTAGCTGGCCTTACGCTGTGATTGGATACTCACTTGGGAGTCCCAAGTGAGTATCCAATCACAAGTTGCGAAAACAGGAAGTGGCACCGGAACCATACGAGCCATAGAAAGCCACAGAAAACTCAGCGGTACAATAACCAGGAAGATAAAGTGTTTGTCTTACACTTAGTAATCTGCTGTGGACAGACAAAGCCAAGCAATGCCGGTTTCACGCCACATTCACGTGAATCATAGGACTACGAGCGGTACCACTGGCTTATACGGCGTCGGATGGGTTCTACAAATTGTGATTTCAAATATTGGATTTCTTTATTTTTTCATGTTTCATTTGTTTTATACAATTCTTTTAATTGTGACAGTACCACGTAAGATATGTCTTAATTGCTGAAGCGGGTTTATTGAATGTTAAATGCGCCGAAAAATAGACCCTTTTGTACACTGTTGAGGGGGTTCAATGCTCAGTAGTGTGCAAGTGTATTTCTGTATAGTATCTCCAGCCGTGTCCATGTGGTGACATTAAATTACAGTATTTTGAGAGGTGAAGTCGGACTAAGTAGGACATCACTGAAGGCCTTGGTGAGAAACGCACTGCCCGCCACTGATATTAACAATATACTGGCCTGTGTTCTTACTATTGTGACTTCCTCTAAGCCAGGGGTGTCCAAAGTGCGGCCCGGGGGCCATTTGCGGCCCGCAGGTCTTTTTTTAACGGCCCCACGGCACATTTTAAAAATACGATTGGAAAAAAATAAAAAACATTAAAAGTGGTATTTAAAGAGCAAACAGGTGAAATGTAACAAGAAAATGTAGCAATGTTTACTCTAATCACACAAAGCTGCCATGTAGGCGGTTTCTTTCTTTAAAAAATAATAATGAATCAAAATCAATGTCATTATGAATTATTGACCTATTCAAGGCTCCAATTACGTCACATTAAATATTTTGAGATATTTTTTGGGGAAAATGTTGCATATTTTGTGTGCCATGTAAAAAAACGAGCTGTTTTTTTAAAAAAGGGGCCTAAAACGAACAAACAAAAAACATAAACAACCATAAAACTTATAATTGACAGATCTGAAGTTGATCTCGAGATTATTATGTTAAAAGTAAACAGTAAAAAAACCCAAAATTATCATTTATTTTTTAACACTTTATGAGTAGGACCCTTTTGGATCCCGTACAATTTTAGTGTGATTAGTTTTTAAGCGTCATTGCTCAAAAAATAATAATGAATTCAAATCAATGGTGTTATGAGTTATTGACCTTTTTAAGGCTCCAATTATTATATAATCTCAAATATCCCACTTAAAAATTTTATTGGGTGAAAATATTGCATATTTTGTGTTTTTTTCATTAAAAAAAAGGGTTTTCTTTGACAAAAAGAACATACAATTTAAATCTTTTAAAAATGTTATATTGACAGACCTAATGTTGATCTAGAGATTTAAAAATAATGACACATTTTTTTTATTTTTTGGACCAAAATCCTTTGGGGTCCCCGGGATCAAGCCTGAGTGGAAGCCTAAATGTATAGTTTTTATACATATATTGTATTGGTTTTTAAAATAAAAAATATCAAAATGGCCACTGCTAGCTTTGATTTTTCAATGTGCGGCCCTCAGTGGAAAAAGTTTGGACACCCCTGCTCTAAGCAGTATAACAGTCTGAAGTGCTGCAGTTGCAATCCAGCACCACCACAACAACCATATTGTTGAGACTTTAAACATGTGTTATCATTTTTTTTTATTCAACTCTTGCATTGGACTGGTGTAAAAGTGCATAATATTACCCTGCATTGTGTTTTCCAAGTCAGATCGGGCTTTGTCGCATCTTTTTCCACATTAATTTCTGCTTGGCTTGCTTTATTTCCATGATTGCCATAAGTCTGACAACATGTGGGACACGTCCCATAAATAATCCATGTGGAAACCGGCAGCCTGCCGCGCACGACAAACAAACCGTGCACGCTCCTCGTAGTCAGCTGCTTCTGCTTAGCGGGACAACCCTGGCGAGCAGCACCCCTAGTGGCGGTGGCGCCTCGCAGAAGCATCTGGAAGGCATTAAAGCCCACACTAATATACTCGTGCAGCACAAAGGCAGCTCCTGAAGATCGGAAGTGAGGCGCACTTCTGCCACATGTCTTAAGTGGACCGGAACCCCTCGTTAAAGAACACGACCGTCGCTTTATAGAGGAAATGTTCAAATAGGTGCTTCTCTACAGGCCTGGAACGGGAGTTCCTGGAGACAGGCCCTGGTAAGGTTCTTGGGCCAGCATTCCCACAGCTCTTCCCAGCAAGTGACATCAGCGAATGTTCTGACTAAACAGCTGGACGCATACAAAGACCCGCACTGTACTGTACTGTGTTCACGTTTCTCGAGGAACTCCAGAGGAAGCATCGCTGCAAGTGCAGTTTTTTTTTTAGCGAGGATGCAAAGAGAAACCTCACGTCATTCCTGTCTGGCTCTCCTTGTAACACCTGCGTGGCAACAAGGGGAAAAAGGGAGATCCAAGCTGCAGGGAACTCCCCTTTGTTTTTTTCCTGGACCACCGTGTACTGCAACACACCCTGCTTGTACTGTATTACACCACAATATTCCTACATAAGGATGCTTCTGGTGTTTCCATGGTAACCACTGTTTACATGATTGGGCTCAGGCCCGGTGAGAGAGTCCAACAGTTCTGGCTCTACAAAAAAAAGGCACAGGGTTTTTGCAGGTTGTGTCCAAATCAACCACACTGCAAAAACCGAAATCTAAGTAAGATGAAATATCTCAAATAAGGGTGATATTTGCTTATTTTCTGTCTGATAAGATAATTCTTCTCACTAAGCAGATTTTATGTTAGAGTGTTTTACTTGTTTTAAGGGTTTTGATCCTAAATGATCTCAGTAAGATATTACAGCTTGTTGCTGCGATTTGATGACCTATATTGAGTAAAACATGCTTGAAACTAGAACATCACCTGTTGCAAAGCTGTGTCATCAACACTCACTAGTATAAAACTACTTTTTTATAGTAATAATTTCTTACTTCAAGCATGACACAATTGTGTCTCATAATTAAAACAGATGACAGCCAAATGAACTTTGCTGTTTCATTTTCAATTAAACAATAGAAAATACGTACTCATATTGTAGTACAGTTGGCACAGTACAGTAAACTGGCAGTTAATATTTAAACATTTAACCTGTGACATTTCTAACTATTTTGAACAGAAATAGTTCATGCACATTCAGGTAAATTCTTCAAAATTACAATTAAATTTTTTTTTGCCTGGGGTGCAGGCTGTATATATGCGCACTAATTGACTGAAAGAGCACGCACTTGGCGCGATGATGTCATGTTGTCGATGGAAAAATGCATTTTTAGACAATATGATTTGCCTAGGAGACCCCGAGAGTAACAAGCGGTTGCCTTGTTGCCTTTCCATTAAGAACAATAAATTTGTTTTTTGTATAAGTTTGCTGGTTCCAAGCAATGTAATGCCGAGCGCATATCATTATGTCAAGATAATGGCACTAGCATTTACTTAATTTAAGAATATTTTTCAACATATTGAGCAAAGAGGTCTCTTTTTTTTTTCTACCAAGAAAAGTGCACTTGTTATTAGTGAGAATATACTTATTTTAAGGTATTTTTGAGTTCATTGAGTTTAGCTAATTTTACTTGTTTTGGAAAGCCTTGACAAGCCTAATTTTCTTGTTCTATTGGCAGATAATTTTGCTTAGATCAAATAAAATACCCCTAATTTGTGTACCTTTTTTTCCCTTGTTTTTGACCACTGACTTTTTGCAGTGCAGTTGTTGAACACGTGGATGCTTTGAGCTGCTAAATAAGGTGACAGCTCTGATGCATGGCAATGAAATCCATAAGGTGTGGGTCAAAATATGCTAAGATATATGACTTAGTGTCATATTTAGGCCCCACTCACACTGCACACCAAATCGGATTTTTTTGCCCTCAAGTGACACAGATCTGATTTTTTGTTGCCAGTAGAAACGCTCTAAAGTGCTTCAAATCTGATCTTTTGGCCTCAAATTCAGGAGGTGGTCCTGAATCCGATTGGAATCTGATCTTTTCAAACACAATGCGAGCTGAATGTGATTATTTTCGTCAGTTTTGGGCGAGATACGTCACCCGTGTGCGCCGGAAAGATGCAGTCGCCAGCGGAAATGGACATTTCACCACAAGGCAAGAGGAACGAGTACCTGCAGCCGAGGCAAGCGTTCAACACATTTTGTTTGGATCACATTTATATTGATATTTCATTAAAACACAGGGAAGTGATATTTTGACATAAAAGTGAATGTTTAAAAACGCATATTTCAGCGTTTTTGCGGAAGAACGTACACATGGCCTCTGTTACGGTATGTCTGATGAGACTGTTGACACAAGTGAGGAGTCCCGCTGCCTTCAAGAAATCAAAGGCCCCATTTACACTGCACGCCAAATAAGATTTTTTTGCCATCAAGTGACACAGATCTGATTTTTTTTGCCGGTCTAAACGCTACAAAGAGCTTAAAGGGCTACTGAAACCCACTACTACCGACCACGCAGTCTGATAGTTTATATATCAATGATGAAATCTTAACATTGCAACACATGCCAATACAGCTGGGTTAACTTATAAAGTGCAATTTTACATTTCCCGCTAAACTTCCGGTTGAAAACGTCTATGTATGATGACCAATGCGCGTGACGTCAATGGTTGAAACGGAAGTATTGGTACCCCATTGAATCCAATACAAAAAAGCTCTGTTTTCATCTCAAAATTCCACAGTATTCTGGACATCTGTGTTGGTGAATCTTTTGCAATTTGTTTAATGAACAATGAAGACTGCAAAGAAGAAAGCTGTAGGTGGGATCTGTGTATTAGCGGCTGGCTGCAGCAACACAACAAGGAGGACTTTGACTTGGATAGCAGACGTGCTAGCCGACGCTAGCCGCCGACCGCACGGATGATCGGGTGAAGTCCTTCGTCCTTCCGTCGATCGCTGGAACGCAGGGGAGCACGGGTGTTGATGAGCAGATGAGGGCTGGCTGGCGTAGGTGGATAGCTAATGTTTTTATAATAGCTCTGTAAGGTTCCGTTGCTAAGTTAGCTTCAATGGCGTCGTTAGCAACAGCAATGTTAATCTTCGCCAAGCTGGAAATTATTAACCGTGTATTTACATGTCCATGGTTTAATAGTATTGTTGATCTTCTATCTATCCTTCCAGTCAGGGATTTATTTATTTTGTTTCTATCTGCATTTGAGCCCGATGCTATCACGTTAGCTCCGTAGCTAAAGTGCTTCGCCGATGTATTGTCGTGGAGATAAAAGTCACTGTGAATGTCCATTTCGCGTTCTCGACTCTCATTTTCAAGAGGATTTAGTATCCGAGGTGGTTTAAAATACAAATCCGTAATCCACAATAGAAAAAGGAGAAAGTGTGGAATCCAATGAGCCAGCTTGTACCTAAGTTACGGTCAGAGCGAAAAAAGATACGTCCTGCACTGCACTCTAGTCCTTCACTCTCACGTTCCTCATCCACAAATCTTTCATCCTGGCTCAAATTAATGGGGTAATTGTCGCTTTCTCGGTCCGAATCGCTCTCGCTGCTGGTGTAAACAATGGGGAAATGTGAGGAGCCTTTCAACCTGCGACGTCACGCTACTTCCGGTACAGGCAAGGCTTTTTTTATCAGCGACCAAAAGTTGCGAACTTTATCGTCGATGTTCTCTACTAAATCCTTTCAGCAAAAATATGGCAATATCGCGAAATGATCAAGTATGACACATAGAATGGATCTGCTATCCCCGTTTAAATAAAAAAAATTCATTTTAGTAGGCCTTTAACAAGTATATTTAATATTTTGGGCCACTGTAACATTACACACCGTTTGAACAGCAACATTGTGTTTGAATATTTAATTAAGTGATTCTTTGGCGTACCACTAGATAGAGCCACAGTTTGACAATCCCTGATACGACAATGATCATTTTTTAGAACATGTCGAGGGCCATTGAAAGCGTGCTGTGTACCAAAAACGTTCCCCTATAAGAGAGGCTAGTTTTTTTTTTGATTGATTGATTGATTGAAACGTTTATTAGTAGATTGCACAGTACAGTACATATTCCGTACAATTGATCACTAAATGGTAACACTCGAATACGTTTTTCAACTTGTTTAAGTCGGGGTCCACGTAAAACAATTCATGGTAAATATGATCCATATTAGGTCAAATAAATGATGCAATGCAATTTTCTAAAATGTGAAATTACATAGTGCAGCTTTAATGCATTTCTGGTTGTTTCTGGGGTTGTGAACAAAATATTAGAGACACCTTTAAAAAAAAATGTGTACATGGCATAAAAGTGGGCATTATAAAACTACTTTTGTAATATTCAAATGTTGGATCTCATCAGTGAGATAGTGAGATAATCCCATTATGTGAATCAAAACGTAATTGGTTATTTATTCATGAGAAATGTACTCATTGTTTATTTATGTACTGAATATTTATTTCCTTACTCATTTCTTTACTTTTGCATGCATTTGTTTATTCACTGTTGTGTTAGAGATTACTATAAAACGAAAAGGGGTAGGATTATATAAACTCTGCTACTCACACTACTCCTTTTTTAATAAGAAACTGGAAACGTGATGAGTCATATTGTAATTGTACGCGTGTTAGAAATATACTAACACCATGATCGCAGGGCCAACACAGATAAACAACATTCACACTCACATTCACACACCGGGGCCAATTTAGGGTGACCAATGGAGGTGGGAGGAAGCCGGAGTACCCGGAGGGAACCCAGGCAGTCACGTGGAGAACATGCAAACTCCACACAGAAAGACCCTGAGCCCGGGGATTTAACCCTGCACCTTCTTGCTGTGAGGCACAAGCACTAATCACTGTCACCATGCTGCTTCAGAAAACAATGGTAGGTATGACAAAACACTAACCTATTTATTATTAATTGTCTGGAGTGGATGTATGCTGTCTTTAAGTAGAAATAGAGTGGTAATTGTTTTTTGTGACATTTTATGGCCACAATACTTCATTAAATTGAGCTAATGACTTCATAATTTGAATGATGTGGACACATTTGTTACTGGATCCTTTCTAATACGCTTCTGCCTATAGGAGACTTTGTATGTGTAAGTAATATGCAACTATAATTATTTAATATTTGTTTATATTAACAAATGTGCTGTTTTAGACGGCAAAAAATGTTGTATTACAGTATGTCTAGCTTGTGTGCTTAGCTGTTGTGGAGCTGCTCGCTCCGAGTAGCCTATAGTCTACCATGTTTATCTTTTGTATATGACTTGACTAAAATACAAGAAAAAATAACCTAGTGTGTTTACTGGAGGACATTTAGAGGTTTTGCACACGTAAACACGCTGCAGGACTGCTTGGATCTGAGATTTCGGATGCAAGCCGATGTCGTCGCATACTTGTTGTTCTTGTTGTTGCTGGTATCGGACTGATATTCGATATCAACATCAGAACGGGACACCCCTCATACATTTTCAGCACGATGCTGCACACCACTGCAAACTACAACCACAATAAAAAAACATGTTGTTTTGATTAAAAGACTGTTTTCTTAATTGCTAAGAATGGACACTTAAGCCAAGAAACCAATCAAGATTGGATCATTAGAGGCTAGTGCAGGGCTCGGCAACCCTAAATGTTGAAAGAGCCGTATTGGACCAAAAATACAACAAAAACAATTTGTCTGGAGCCGCAAAAAATTGAACGCCTTTTATAAGTGTTATAATGAAGGCAATACATGATGTAAGTGTCTATATTAGCCTACTATCAAAATGACTATGTGTCGCAGGCTGATGCAAATCTTTGTTGACATAAATGTTGAAATGTAGAATTTATTCTACACATTTGTACAACATTGAAATACATTCATAAAATGGAGGCTTCTCGGAGGGTGAGATAACTCCTGGAAATTACTGTCTTAGAATGGCCAAAGGTATAAATGTGAAGTGAAGTGAAGTGAATTATATTTATATAGCGCCTTTCTCTAGTGTCTCAAAGCACGTTTACATAGTGAAACCCAAAATCTAAGTTACATTTAAACCAGTGTGGGTGGCACTGGGAGCAGGTGGGTAAAGTGTCTTGCCCAAGGACACAACGGCAGTGACTAGAATGGCGGAGCGGGGATCGAACCTGGAACCCTCAAGTTGCTGGCACGGCCACTCTACCAACCGAGCTATACCGCCCCAAATGTTTGTGTCCAAGTTAAAGGAAACTGCAGGCTGTCTTCTTCTAGTGGATTTATTAGAATCTTTCCAAGCTGGGTAACGTTTGCTGTGGTCTGGAACAGCACAGAAATAACTATCTGTCATGCAGCCGGTATTTACACACAGATTATGTTTCATGAGACAAGCAAATATAAATTAAATACACAGAGGACAAAGGGAAAGGAAATTGAATGAGCTCAAATATACCTACAAACGAGGCTTAATGATGCAATATGTACATACAGCCAGCCTAAATAGCATGTTAGCATCGATTAGCTTGCAGTCATGCACTGACCAAATATGCCTGATAAGCACTCCACACAAGTCAGTAACATCAACAAAGCTCACCTTTGTGCATTCACGCACAGCATAAAACGTTTGGTGCACAAAATTAAAGTTGTACATGTAAACAAACTACGGTGAGTTCAAGGACCGCCAAAATAAGTAGGACAAAACGGCGCTCGCCAAATACTCTCATCAGTGACGCATATTTAATATAAACCCTTGGATTTCTAACAATTAGGAAGGTTTGTGTCATGTTTTTCCTCCTCCAGAAACCATATTAAAACAAAAAATACATTTTTCCCCCATCTTTTTACATTTTTCATCAAAAAGCTTCTTGGAGCCACTAGCGCAACACTAACGAGCCACATCTGGATCCTAGTAGAATTATATTTAATGCACTTCCACTTGTTAGTTTAAAGAGGCAATGGGCTCCATTTCATTCATTATATTGAGTATTTCACTGCATATAAAAAAGAAGTGTATAATACTAAAATGAAGGTGACATGTAACACAATATCACCTCTCCAATATATAAAACATATCTGTTTTCACCCCATTCTGTGCGCTCATGCAGATCAATGCTTGACGGCGGTGAGATCACAACATTTGGTTGCTATTAACATGACAGCTTCTCGCATACTAATAAGAGCGGGGTGGCGAAGAGAAACGACAATCGTGCAACTTTGCATAGGCGCGACTTCATTAGCCTTGGCCGATAACCGCCCAGGGTCGGGCGCCAAGTGTGACGCGGTGATCGTGTTCCCAGCAAACTCAGCTCACATGATGACTTCATGCTGCACTGGGAATCGAACATGCAAAAAAAAAAAATAGCTGACCCTGTTGGCTTGAAGGGAAATTAATCTGCAACACGAAAAAAAGTGTTTGTAGGGAAATTCCACAGCAGTCAAGGCAAATGTGGAAGTTTAAGGCATTAGTAATTCACATAGGACAGGGGTCGGCAACCCAAAATGTTGAAAGAGCCATATTGGACCAAAAATACAAAAAAAAATCTGTCTGGAGCCGCAAAAAATTAAAAGCCATATTACATGTGTCATGAGATATAACTTTAATTAAGATGACTTAAAGGAAACTAAATGAGCTCAAATATAGCTACAAATGAGGCATAATGATGCAATATGTACACATCGCTAGCCTAAATAGCATGTTAGCATCGATTAGCTTGCAGTCACGCAGTGACCAAATATGTCTGATTAGCACTCCACACAAGTCAATAACATCAACAAAACTCACCTTTGTGCACTCACGCACGACGTTAAAAGTGTGGTGGACAAAATGAGACAGAAAAAGTGGCATAAAACACGTCCTAGAAAGTCGGAGAAATTTATACATGTAAACAAACTATACGGTGAGTTCAAGGACCGCCAAAATAAGTACGAAAAAACGGCGCTCGCCAAATACTCGAATCAGTGAAGCATATTTAGTATAAACAGTGTGATTTATAACAATTAGGGAGGTTTGTGTCATGTTTGTCCTCCTACAGAAACCATACTAAAACAAAAAAATACATTTTTCCCCTCATCTTTTTCCATTCTTCATACATTTTTGAAAAATCTCCAGAGAGCCACTAGGGCGGCGCTAAAGAGCCGCATGCGGCTCTAGAGCCGCGGGTTGCCGACCCCCGACATAGGAGATGGAATAAATCCAATTCCATCTTTTATTCTCATAAAACATACAATAATTTATGTATTTGTCTCACTTATTACATATGCTGATAAGTACATCACAGCATAGCATAGCATAGCAATCATCATGTGACTATTCCCCCTAGTGGCTGCAAGCAGTATAGAGATGACATCATCAATTCTAGCAACGAAAAACATCCAAAGTGCAGAAGTTTTGTGGCGCTCAAATGAACTTTCTGCACATGCAAAGTTGTCCCTGTTGGACCCGCGTCCAAAAGATGACTCAGTATTCCCACCGCTGTAAAGCGACCAAGCGCTTACTGTGTCATCCTCAGTGAAAACCACAAGACATGGATCTTCCAAACTCCGTGACATGTTTGCAGAGACATGCAAACATTGATGTTTTCACTCCTCCGAGCGACTTATTTGCGTCCAATAAAAATGTCAATACAGTGCTGGTGTTTTGAGATAAGAGCTCTCTCTCAGCTAAATGTAATGCTCCAAGTTACGAGCAAAAATGTAAGTTACAAGCATCCCCGCCATTTATTGTCGTACCAAATGTCACAGGGAACACCGTAAAAAACGCCCAAACATCTGGTCTTACTTGCTAGCATTAGCTTATAGCGAGAGATGGCCATGTCAGAAACTGTGACGCCTATTAACATTTAAAATTGCACTGGTTGAAAAACAATCACACATGCACGCACAATTAGATTATTCACTAGGTTTTTTTTGTCCATGGTCTGTGCTTGTCGTAAGCTTGTAATGTGTAATGTCTCATGATTTATGTATCCTTTAAAGGCCTACTGAAATTTTTTTTTTTTATTTAAACGGGGATAGCAGATCCATTCTATGTGTCATACTTGATCATTTCGCGATATTGCCATATTTTTGCTGAAAGGATTTAGTAGAGAACATTGACGATAAAGTTTGCAACTTTTGGTCGCTGATAAAAAAAAGCCTTGCCTGTACCGGAAGTAGCGTGACGTCGCAGGTTGAAAGGCTCCTCACATTTCCCCATTGTTTACACCAGCAGCGAGAGCGATTCGGACCGAGAAAGCGACGATTACCCCATTAATTTGAGCGAGGATGAAAGATTTGTGGATGAGGAACGTGAGA
>NC_084745.1:17081026-17181026 GCF_033978785.1 Entelurus aequoreus | reverse complement strand
GCTCCCAAAGGCTTTTTTTTCTTACAGATGTTTGGACCCAAAAAAATGGGGTCAATGATACTCTGGACTTTAATATAAAAGTTCAGTAAGACAAGCTGGCAGGTTTGGATGCTGCCAAATAGTTGAGTCAAGTATGTCTTTCATACACACACACACACACACACACACACACACACACACACACTGTTCCGCCTCCATCGGAATTCTTATCTCCCACTCCACTTGCCTGACTGCATCGTTAAAAAAGAACTGTGTCCCTGTGTTTTATGGAGTTTTTTTGAGCTCTAAATGGATTCTTAGGACGTATTAATATGCAAAATCATTTTATGAACGACAATACAATGGAACCTAGAGTTACTAAGTTCTCATCGTACAAACTTTTCGACTGACAAGCATACTTGCCAACCCTCCCGATTTTTCCGGGAGTCTCCCGAATTTCAGTGCCCCTCCCGAAAATCTCCCGGGGCAACCATATATTGAGGGCGTGCCGTGATAGCACTACCTTTAGCGTCCAATACAACCTGCCGTCGCGTCCGCTTTTTATCCATACAAACAGCGTGAAGGGCCCAATAACATGTTGTCTGCAGCTTCTACAGACACACGTAAATGACTGCAAGACATACGATCAACAGCCATACAGGTCACCCTGAGGGTGGACGTCTAAACAACTTTAACACTGTTACAAATATGCGCCACACTGTGAACCCACACCAAACAAGAATGACAAACACATTTCGGGAGAACATCCGCACCGTAACACAACATAAACACAACAGAACAAATACCCAGAATCCCTTGCAGCCCAAACTCTTCCGTGCTACAATATACACCCTCGCTACCACCAAACCCCCCCTGGAGCCTGCAGTGCCTCAGACTGGAAGTCTCTGCAGAGAGTGTTGAGGACGGCGGAAAATATCATAAGGACTCCTCTTCCTCCTATCCAGGAAATCGCAAAAAGCCACTGCCTGACCAGGGCTCAGAAAATCTGCAGAGACTCCTCCCAGCCCCACCAAGGCCTGTTTTTACTGCTGGACTTTGGGAAGAGGTTCCGCAGCCTCCGTACCAGAACCTCCAGATTCTGTAACAGCTTCTTCCCCCAGGCCATAAGACTCTTGAACGCATCATAATAATTCCCTCAATTCCCCCACAAAAACGGATTACCTCGCTGGAATATAAAGACAATATAACATACATCCATAAACGTGGATGCATATGCAAAAGTGCAATATATTTATCTGTACAGTAATCTATTTATTTATATCTGCACCTTATTGCTCTTTTATCCTGCACTGCAAGGAGCTAATGCAACAAAATGTCCTTCGTATCTGTACTGTAAAGTTCAAATTTGAATGACAATAAAAGTATAAAAACTGACAACAAAATAAAACATTAAAAAAATAAAAATTAGGAGACATAATATTGCAGGAATATTGTTGTAATTACAAAATACAAGAATAAGTTGTAATGTTACAATATTTTTTATTTTTTTTATGAGACAACAACTCTGATTTTTTTCCAAGATTAAAACGCTGTTTTCTGTTAAAGATTTACTGCTTAAAAATAAAAAAACACAATTAGAACCTTCTGTTTTTTATGGAGAAAGTTGCTCCAATACACTAAGAACACATTTTGTATTTACGAACCCTGTTCAACAACCAATTAAGTTCGTAAATCGAGGTTTGACTGTATATTTATCATAATAATATGTGCAAAAAATTTTAATATTACGATAAAAAAATGTTAGGAAATAATGATGATAAAGATGCAAGCAAAAAAAACAACTCACAAATTTACAATTCAAATTTGTTAAAAGATAAAATCGTACTATGATGAGGAAAAAAAGTCTTAACTTTACAAGACTAGATTTGTAATGTTTGCGCTTAAAATTTACAAGAATATAATGTAATTGTAAAAATATAGTTTTATGAGACCACAATGAAATCATAATTTATGAGAAAATGATGCAAATTTACAGAATAGAATTGCAAAGTTAAGTGAAAAATGGTACCAGAAAACGGCATGGATTAAAAAAAACTGACAACAAAATAAAACATTAAAAAAATAAAAATTAGGAGACATAATACTGCAGGAATATTGTTGTAATTACAAAATACAAGAATAAGTTGTAATATAACAATATTTGTATTTTTTTTATGAGACAACAACTCTGATTTTTTCCAAGATTAAAACGCTGTTTTCTGTTACAGATTTACTGCCTAAAAATAAAAAACACAATTAGAACCTTCTGATTTTTATGGAGAAAGTTGCTTCAATACACTAAGAACACATTTTCTATTTACGAACCCTGTTCAACAACCAATTAAGTTTGTAAATCGAGGTTTGACTGTATATTTATCGTAATAATATGTGCAAAAAATTGTAATATTACGATAAAAAAAATGTTAGGAAATAATGATGATAAAGATGCAAGCGAAAAAATAAACTCACAATTTTACAATTCAAATTTGTTAAAAGATAAAATCGTACTATGATGAGGGAAAAAAGTCTTAACTTTACAAGACTAGATTTGTAATGTTTGCGCATAAAATATACAAGAATATAATGTAATTGTAAAAATATAGTTTTATGAGACCACAATGAAATCATAATTTAGGAGAAAATGGTGCAAATTTACAGAATAGATTTGCAAAGTTAAGTGAAAAATGGTACCAGAAAACGGCATGGATAAAAAAAACTGACAACAAAATAAAACATTAAAAAAATAAAAATTGCAGGAATATTGTTGTAATTACAAAATAATTACAAAAATGTTGATAATAATGTTGATAATAAAGGTAAATTATTGGTATTGTTCATTATCAATAGCGCTATTTCTATTGGTATTTGTATTGCTCCATTTTTAGTGTAATAATGCTCATTGTCATTTCTTTATTATTTTTTATTTTCGCTAACTGCTTATTTGCTATTACTTTTACCATCATATTTGTACATGTCGTATTTGCTGATGTTGCTCTATTGTTGTTGTTGTGTTTGCTGTTGTTTTGGTCTCTCTGTCTAATCCCCCTCTTGTCCCCACAATTCCCCCCTCTGTCTTCTTTTTTTTTCTCTTTCTATCCCCTCCTGCTCCGGCTCGGCTGCACCAAATGATAATATAAATACATTTAATAAAGTCAAATACAAATAAGGCAACAAGAGAAGTATCCTACACTTCTCTTTTGTAAAGGAAATCTGAACAGCCGATATGGGCATCTACATCAACTATATGATTTGCCTGAGAAGCTGGACAGGACAAAAAAAAAAAAAAAAAAAAATTACAAAATACAAGATTAAGTTGTAATATTACAATATTTTTTTTTTTTTTATGAGACAACAACTCTAATTTTTCCAAGATTAAAACGCTGCTTTCTGTTACAGATTTACTGCCTAAAAATAAAAAAACACAATTAGAACCTTCTGTTTTTCCAGAAGAATGGGGAAGATGGATCTATTCCAGAAGTGAAAAATAGAAAGACAGAGTTTGCAGTAAAAGGACAAGACGACGTATAACGGCAGCAAATGTCCAGAGGTGCAATTTAACAGCGAGCTTTAATCTTCGTCAGCACCGACTCATAAAATAATCCCCAAACAGCCCCCCTGCTACCCCCGGCCCCCACCTCCTTCAGTGATGTATGCCAAAGCTTTGGAGTCATCTGAAGGTCCGCCACCATGTTTGTGTTCACCGCATAGGAGATACTTGTGTAAATTGTCCAAACTGTTCCTAACAGGGGGGATGGAGGGAGGGAGGGAGGGGGCGTGGGGGGGGTGCTCCTGAGTGATACCATCTGCTCTGGCTCGACACACACCGAGACTCCAGTGGAGATCCAGAGAGGCCCGATCAGCCCGGACTCTGAAAGCCTTCTGACGCTGTCAACGTAACGGGAAATGGAGTGAACAAAGTGAGGCGTGAGGTTCAAAGTTCATGAGGCAATCAGACACGACAGTACTCTGACCACTCAACACCGAATACATCTTAACTATTGTATAATAATCTCATTATGTCAACGTGAAAGTAATATATGTCCCTAGAGCCTGTTTATGTGAGCCAAATCTCTCATCTCCCTTTCTTGTCCCATTTTCGAGACGTTCAAACGCTGGCTTTTGAAGTTGCAGTCTTTCATTGCGTCATACAGGAAAAACCTCCTTCCTCTGACACGCCACCGCTGACCCACTGCCTCATCAGGTAAACACCCACCATTTGACAGAAAACAGCTTTGTAAAAAGAGAAAGGGAGGTGGGGGGGGCGGGAAGAGGCTTCGCTACACATCTTAAAACCGTGTGACTGTCAATGACTGACAGTAACGCTTGTTTGGAAAAAAGTGGTGTAATTATGGGGAGGACTGTTCATTTACAAGTTAACTGATTAATGTCCTAACAGGAATATGTGGCCCTTTAGCGTGAAACGTGAGTCAAATCTATCATCTCCAGGGCTGCAATTGATCAAATCGGCCAATATGATTAGAACAAAAACTTAGATGTATGTTCTGTTGCTTCGATTAACAGTTAAATGAGTGTAAGTAGTGAAAATGTATCAAATCCAGACCACACAGAGTGGCTGGAACTTAAAAAATGCGGACACAAGTTTCCGTACGGCCGCTGCAAAAGAGCACACATGAGAGGGTGTCGTGAGCTGAACCGGATTTTATGGTGGGTTTTTTTTTTCATCATTAATGCACAAAGTGCAATTTTAATGTTGATGTGCATTTATTAGGGGGGAAAATGAACGTTATGGCAAGCAGAAAAATTGTTGTTTGTTTCCACTATTTTCCCTTAAATTGAGGTTATACAGCAAACGTGTCAACTCATTTTAGATCGGGGGGCCACATGGAGAAAAATCTATTCCCAAGTGGGCCGGACTGGTAAAATCACGACAAGATAACTTAAAAATAAGGACAACTTCAGATTGTTTTCTTTGTTTAAAAATAGAACAAGCACATTCTGAAAATGTACAAATCATAATGTTGTTGGGGTTTTTTTACACTTACATGTTGCGGTTAATAGTACCGTATTTTTCGGAGTATAAGTCGCTCCGGAGTATAAGTCGCACCGGCCGAAAATGCATAATAAAGAAGGAAAAAAACATACATAAGTCGCACTGGAGTATAAGTCGCATTTTTGGGGGAAATTTATTTGATAAAACCCAACACCAAAAATAGACATTTGAAAGGCAATTTAAAATAAATAAAGAATAGTGAACAACAGGCTCAATAAGTGTACGTTATATGAGGCATAAATAACCAACTGAGAACGTGCCTGGTATGTTAACGTAACATATTACGGTAAGAGTCATTCAAATAACTATAACATATAGAACATGCTATACGTTTACCAAACAATCTGTCACTCCTAATCACTAAATCCCATGAAATCTTATACGTCTAGTCTCTTACGTGAATGAGCTAAAAAATATTATTTGATATTTTACTGTAATGTGTTAACAATTTCACACATAAGTCACTCCTGAGTATAAGTCGCACCCCCGGCCAAACTATGAAAAAAACTGCGACTTATAGTCCGAAAAATATGGAATTCTACCTTTATTTGTCGTTAATTATACTTTCTGAATAAATTATGCAATAATGTTTATCAGTCAACTCATTGGTGTTCATTTTCAATCTATCAAGATAAAAAAATTGTCACGGCGTACGCGCAATCCCGCATGTCATCGGCGGCAAGCTCTGCCGGCACCTCCGCAACAAGCACGCCGGGACATGCCCCTGCTCTGCACGCATCGGAGCTACGCGCTTGCAAGGCTGCAGGCAATCTACAATCAGCGCACCTTAATGAAGACAGACAGCATAAAGACCAGCGGACCCAAAGATCTAGTGCCGGAACGTAGTTCCCTCCTCGTAGTAAGCATCCCGTCTCTGGCTTCCCTCCTGCGTACTTGCTCTCTCTCTGTGCCTTCCTTGTTCCCGTGTCCTTTGTGTTCCCCGCAGGGTTTCCCCTGTTTCCTGTGATCGAGCTGTGTGCCTCGACTTCCCGGACTGCCTCCCTCGATCCTCGACCCCTGCTTGGACACGGAACTCGTTGCTTCTCTCCAGCCCCCGACCGCTTGCTTGCCCACGGACTGCCTTCTCGCCTTGCCCCTTTGGTCTTATGAAGGATTCATCCAACAAACTCTGGTAACATTTACATTGTTAATTCTACACATCGTCTTGCAGCATTTACTTAGAGTAGCATACACACCCCAACACATCATCATCAGGTTCAATAAACCTATTGAACTGATCCCTGCCGTTGTGTCGTCTCCTTCCCCCGTCGTACAAAAATAATATCAAAATCAAATTACAGTATGTTATTTATGTAGTTTGCTCATTTTCCTCGACTGGTGCACTAACATCATGTGGTTTATTTTTTTACATATGTAGCATAATCTACAAAGAATTGCTATTGCGACATCTAGTGGACACATTTAGAACAGCTGTTTCTTTCATTAAAAAATTTCGGCTCATTTTTATACTTAGCAAACTCATCCCGCGGCCCGGATAAAACCTACGTTTGACACAACCTGCTATAAAGGGTGTCTTATCCAATTACTTGATTTATCAAACTAATCAATAGATTACTCGATTACTCAAATAAACGATAGCTGTAGCCCTATTAATACTGCGGTCACAGGACATCTTTGGCGTGTTGGTTGCCATAGCAACACAAGTCTTGGTAAAAAAGAAAAAAACCTTTATATTTGGTGCTCCATGGAATGAATCACAAAAGGATCTTAGGCTACCTGAACGCATCACCTTGGGGGGAATTTCAGGCCATTTGAAAAGGATCGAGAAACTGCTTCATTTGGGCACTGTATGAGTTTTTCAAAATGTTTTTACTGAAACATATTATTTTTTACCTATTGCATGTTTTTATGTTAATGTTGTAAGTAATTTGTACTTTGGCGTGTGACTGCTCCTGGTTGTTGTTGATGTTTTTGCTGCCTTGGTCAGGTCACTCTTGCAAAAGAGATTTTAATCACAATGAGTTTTTTACCTGGTTAAATAAAAGAAAAGAAAAAAAATGATAGAATTGTATCTTCCACTTGTTTGTTCCACAGAGATGCTTTTAGCAGTTTGGGATGACCCAAAGGAAAAATCTCCATCCTCAGGCTTGACTACACATCATAAAACAAAGACCTGAGCTCCACCAACTTTCCCTTACGTCCACAGACATGGGAGCTGTAAATTTGATATTTCGTTTTACTTCAGAAAGCAGAAAAATCTAGCGTTATGTTGCTCAAATGTGAGTGTTATGTTAGCACTTCAGCGCACATAGCGATGCTATAGTTGCAATTGTTTGTGTCTTCCTGTCCCACTCCTTAATGTTATGTTGTTGTATAAAAGTTGGGATTATACTCGAAACCGGTTTTCCCGGTTGTTCGATAAGAAAAGAACTGAGTCCTCGGACTCGAATCCCTTTTTGAGAACCGGTACCCGTTATCGAGACCACTATAGTAAAGAAAAAGAGTTGGTTCTTTATTCGAACCCCTCGGAACGAATCCCGTCCCGACCAGAAATGCTCCATGTGACATCACAAGAAATCAGTCACGTAGCTCAGTCATTAGGCGCAGATAGCGAAAGCAGGAAAAAAATGGACGGGAAAAAGTGCTCCAAGGTGTAATAAAGTTCAAAACAAAAGGTATAATCCAATGAATAACTTTACTGAGAGATTTGAGCAGGGTACAAACACTTCTACGACCCACCGGAAACATAGCAACCAGGCTAGCAACGCACCTCCTTTACGGCAGCTGTCGCAACGTTCTTATAGCAACCGCAGCACATACAAATATGACATGATCTCCCTTTTTCAACTTTTGTTTTTCTTTCCTTGTAAACAAAACAAAATCACACTGTATATGTGTTGGCTGTCTAATTATAAATAATGCAGACGAGGCGTGTTGGCTGAGTTCTTGACGTTTACTTTCACGGGTGACGACATGCAACAACACTTTTCGGGGCTACCGCGCATGCTCGTCACTCCCGTTGCATGATGGGTAGTGTAGTTGTTATATTCCCTAGCTCAGGGGTCGGCAACATTTACCACTCAAAGAGCCATTTTGGCAAGTTTCACAAATTAAAGAAAGTAATGGGAGCCACAAAAAATTTTTTAAAATGAAAAACACTGCATACAAAGCTTAAATGCTTTGTGCTATGTTAACCAGGGGTCTCCGACACACGCACCGGCACGCACTTTAATGTGGAAATTTGATGTTAGTGCAGCCCGCGAGTTTTGAATGAATGGCGCTTGATAGCGTCATACTTGCCAACCCTCTCACTTTTCCCGGGAGACTCCCGAATATCAGAGCGTGATGACACTGCATTTGGCACCCTCTACAGTCTGCCCTAACAGTGTACCTGCTCGACCACACGTAGAATGCAATTTCAGCTTGCTCACGTAAGTGACAGCAAGGCGTACTAACTCAGCAGCCACACATCTTACACTGACGGTACCAATACCCAGAATCCCATGCAGCCCTAACTCTTCCGCTCAACCAACGCACGGAGAGGGGGGGGGGGGTTGATGTGTGGGGGGATTTGGTGGTAGCGGGGGTGTATAATGTAGACCGGAAGAGTTAGGGCTGCATGGGATTCTGGGTAATGGTTGTGTTGTGTTTATGTTGTGTTACGGTGGGATGTTCTCCAGAAATGTGTTTTTCATTCTTTTTTGGTGTGGGTTCACAGTGTGGCGCATATTTGTAACGTAACAATGTTAAAGTTGTTTGATACGGCTACCGTCAGTGTAAGCTGTGTGGCTGATGAGTAAGTATGCTTTGCTGGCTCCTGTGTGTGCAAGTGATAACAACATGCAACATGTGGCTGGACTGGCACGCTGTATGTAAATGCTATAGAGGACAATTACTGCAGTGCAATTAGGGCACGCCCTTTATTTAGTAATTAGAGTGTAAATAGGATTATTTTTTCCCTGGGAGTAATTTATGAGAGACACTGACATCCATAAATCTCCTGGGAAATGTATGTAGCTGAGCCGCATCAGAGTGGTCAAGGAGCCGCATGCGGCTCCGGAGCCGCGGGTTGCCGACCCCTCATAACATCTTTCCCCCTATAAAGAAATAATGTTAACTCAATGAAGTGTATTTCTTTTTTTAGCTTTAACTTTTCATTTTTTAGCATTGTAACCACATTTGCAAACAACTTTTTTCTTCATAGAATTTTCTTTCAATAAAGAAATAAAGTGCAAAAATGTCAAAGCATCATAACAAACAGTTATGTCAAATAGCAGCAGAATTGCACTTTTTAGAGAGCTATATTATTTCCAGTTTTGTGCCCAAGGGACTGATTTTATTTAACACTAGTATTATTTATACACCTATAGTGATCACAGAGACAGGTTGTTTTTGTGTTACCTTATATATTTGTTTTTCTGAAAAATCCCACTTAATATACTTTGGGTAACAACAGTCAATATTTATTTATTTTATTTTATTAGGGGGGCAACAGTCAATATTTATTTATTTTTTAGATTAAATAGTTTTCTTATATAATAAAAGTGAGCTTTTGTTAAACCAAATATTGTGTGTTTTTTTCCATATACAACAACCTATCTGGACTCGATAAGAGAATCAATAAGGAATCGGTTCGATAAGAGGATTTGATCATAGACTCGAACTCGATAATTTCTTATCAAACATCATCCCTACCGTTAATCATTGCAAATATTAAAATAACACTGCCATTTGTTTGCGCTACTTATGTGCTGGTTTGTGCTAAACAAAATGTTTTGTTTGTGCCGTTACGATTTCTAAGTTATTCTAAAAATAAATGTTATGACTAGTGACATCATCCAGGCCCCCACCTTGTCAAAATCTCCCCAAATATGTTACATTCGTTTGGCCATGTTTGTGCTGCAAAATTGTTTTTGTGTAACTATAGTTTTTAACCAGCTTTCACACCTTGTCAAAAATCTCCCCAAACTTGTCACAAACGTTTGTGCCGCCAATTTTTTGGTGTAACTATTTTAGTTTTTATGTTATTAACATTTTATAGTTTTTATGTTATTAACGTTTTGATTCATTACCAGCCCCCCGCACCCACCTTGTCACAATCTCCCCAAACGTGTCCCATTTGTTTGTGCTGCAAAATGTTTATGTCTAACTATTACACTACCGTTCAAAAGTTTGGGGTCACATTGAAATGTCCTTATTTTTGAAGGAAAAGCACTGTACTTTTCAATGAAGATAACTTTAAACTAGTCTTAACTTTAAAGAAATACAGTCTATACATTGCTAATGTGGTAAATGACTATTCTAGCTGCAAATGTCTGGTTTTTGGTGCAATATCTACATAGGTGTATAGAGGCCCATTTCCAGCAACTATCACTCCAGTGTTCTAATGGTACAATGTGTTTGCTCATTGGCTCAGAAGGCTAATTGATGATTAGAAAACCCTTGTGCAATCATGTTCACACATCTGAAAACAGTTTAGCTCGTTACAGAAGCTACAAAACTGACCTTCCTTTGAGCAGATTGAGTTTCTGGAGCATCACATTTGTGGGGTCAATTAAACGCTCAAAATGGCCAGAAAAAGAGAACTTTCATCTGAAACTCGACAGTCTATTCTTGTTCTTAGAAATATAGGCTTTTCCACAAAATTGTTTGGGTTACCCCAAACTTTTGAACGGTAGTGTATATCTTTTTTTTCTTTCAATTCATATTTAATAGCATAAACATAACATAAAAACTACAATAGTTAAACAAAACAAGTTTGCAGCACAAACGTAGCACAAATGATTGGGACAAGTTTGGGTAGATTTGAACAATGTGGGGGGGTTTATGAATATTAACATGTTCGTAATATAAAAACTATAACACTTTAATAACATAAAAACTATAAAATGTTAATGACATAAAAACTCATTAACTAGACAAAACAATTCTGCAGCAAAAATGTAGCACAATCAAATGGAACAAGATTAGGGAGATTTTGACAAGGTGGTTGTGGTTATGAATATTAAAATGTTGGTAACATAAAAATTCTAATAGTTAGACAAACCGTAACGGCACAAACAAAAATGTTTCCATCACAAACGTAACACAAACAAATGGCAGTTATTTTTAATATGTGCAATGATAGGGGGGGGCGCAACTTCACACAGTTATAACGTATTTTCCGCACTTAAAATTCTTTTTTTTCCTCAAAACTCAACAGTGCGCCTTATAACCCGTTGCCTAATGTGCGGAATAAATCTGGTTTTGCTCACCGACCTTGAAGCTATTTTATTTGATACATAGTGTAATGATAAGTGTGACCAGTAGATGGCAGTCAGACATAAGAGACACGTGGTAAGAGGTTTGATGGCAATATGGCTCAAGTAAACAACACCAACATTTTATATGTTCCATTGAAAATATAGAACATTACAGACGGCGCTCAAAAATCTTTAAAAATGTTTTAGTATGGCTTTGGTAAGCTATGAAGCCGGACTGCTTGATGGATTGTCGGCACATTAAACATACGAGTATTATTATGGTGTGTGTATAAGGTAAGACATATTATCTGGCGTTTTGTTTCGCATTATTATGCAAAAGCAACTTTTTTTTACCTTTTGGTACCTGCTGATCTGTGTTTGGGATCTTCATAAATCCTGAAAAATTGCCCGCATCCGCATGTGTAGTACGTACCGACGATGTAGTCGAGAGGCTTCTTCTTTTTCTCTATCTTCTTGTTATGGGACATTCATCCTGCGCTGTTGCCATTTGTAATATAAATTAGAGTGAAGTTCTTACTTATATCTGTCAGTAAACTCGCCATGAAAGCGCTAAAACATACCGGTGTAGTGATTTTACATTATTCACCCAAGGAACTTTAGTTATTAGAGTTTCGGTCGGACGGTTTTTCACGGGACACATTTCCGGCCTTGTTGTTGTTTCCGGATGAGGAGATGCCGCTTTGTTATTGATCTAAGTAAAGTCTGAATGTCATTAAAACAGTTAGCTCCATCTTTTGACACTTCTTCCACTCCCGTCCTTGCACGCCACACCGCTACAACAAAGATGACGGGGAGAAGACGCTGCCGAAGGTGAGTCACGTAAATAAGACCGCCCACAAAACGGCGCATCCGGAAGCGACTTGAAGATGATCTGCAAAACATAATCTATGCAACATTTTGAGCAAAGAACCACCATTACATGTTATGTAGACCACAAGGAAGTGTTTTACATTTAGAAATATATATAATATATGAAAAAAGATCGAAAATAAAACATTCATCGGCAGTGCGCCTTATAATCCGGTGCGCCCTATGGTCCGGAAAATACAGTATATGACATCTATTACAGTACATTGGACAGTTTATATGTAAACTGTGGATAAAGTGCATAATAGCGCTTCTTGGAGACATACTCTGTCGGCGTGTGTGTTTGTGTGTGTTTGCTTGGACCGTAAAACTCTCCAGATTTGGAAGTCAGCCTCTTTCCCTTCCTAAAACAGCACACATCACATGTTCCTGCCAGCCGCTATAAAAATCCAGCAACAAGTACCTGCTGGACCGCTTCTTTGGACCTGCAAGGTCACTTCCAGCTGCAGCTAACAGCGTTGCAGCCACAGGCACTTTTACTTTCTGCCTGAAAAGTGTTTAAAAAGAGTTTAGCCAATAACCCGGGTGTGAATGATTCGCGATAAATTGGTTCCGCTTCGTCTCCCTGCAAACAAATTGCTCACAAATGCTAGGAAACAAGTGCACCTGGTGTGCGGAGGAGATAAACGTGCCTCCTGTGAAAGAAAAGGTCTCAAGGTGAGATTGAAATGGACGTCAACACAAACGACCACAAATGACTTCAATCCTTTTTTTTTTTTTGGTTTGTTTGTTTTTGCAGGAACACAACAACCAAATACCGTTTTGCAATTTTTAAATACACTTTTAAAAAATTACATTGAGAGGCAATTTTAAAAAAAAAGCAAAATGAAAAAATAAAGTGACATTTCGAAATATTCTATGAGGAGTTCTTAACCTTTTTTTTTTTTTTTTACCTCAGGGCTCATTTTTTCCACTTCAGACGGGCCCGTGGCCCACTCAAATATTAACACTGAATTAGTATTTTTACTCATAATTGTAATCATATTCGATAACTATATCCAATCTACTTACAGTATAACAGGATAAACTTTGTCAAATGATATGAAATCATGTGTAAATCAAAGATTATTATCAAGGCTGAGGTCAGGCTGATTACAAAAACGATCAAATGTACTGCAAAAGAGGGGACTCATACAAACTGAGGAAACATAAATGTACATACTATTACGCAATGCTAAAATATATCAATTCTAACTAAATTAAATGATCCACAGCAATCACTCGGTCACACAATATTCCAATACTATCGAGGGGAAATTACACTTTAACGTCTCTCGGTGGCTTTGACAGTAAGATTGCTCCTTTGCATCTCAACAGTTGTTTTACTCACTACGAAACTGGAAATTGTGATGTATCATGTTGTATGCTTGCATGTTCGAAATAAACTCAAACTCAAACTCAAACCATAGGGCAAAACCATCCTTGCCCAGGAACATCCTCCTGGTGTTGGGGTTTTGGCACCAGATCTGACTAGATCTGACCAATATAAATCTAAGACTAGATCTGACCAATCTAAGTCGATGAGCATGAACTGATACAGCCTATTTGGATGAGAGGCGTAACGTCTCCTGAGACAAAACAAACAGTCCAGTTGTGATCGATTGAATGCCCTAAGAAAAAAAATTTTTAGGAATTTTGCCTATCGTTCACAATCATTAAGAGAGACAAGAAGACAACATATTTACTTTTTTACTTCCTAACATATACAAATCGGCTCCTCCACAGTGGTTAGTAGGGCTGTGAATCTTTGGGTGTCCCACGATTCGATTCAATGTCGATTCTTGGGGTCACGATTCGATTCAAAATCGATTTTTTTTTTTCAATTCAACACGATTCTCGATTCAAAAACGATTTTTTCCCAATTCAAAAGGATTCTCTATTCATTCAATACATAGGATTTCAGCAGGATCTACCCCAGTCTGCTGACATGCAAGCAAAGTAGTAGATTTGTGTAAAAAGCTTTTATAATTGTAAAGGACAATGTTTTATCAACTGATTACAATAATGTAAATTTGTTTTAACTATTAAATGAACCAAAAATATGACTTATTTTTTCTTTGTGAAAATATTGGACACAGTGTGTTGTCAAGCTTATGAGATGCGATGCAAGTGTAAGCCACTGTGACACTATTGTTCTTTTTTTTAATTTTTATAAATGTCTAATGATAATGTCAATGAGGGATTTTTAATCACTGCTATGTTGAAATTGTAACTAATATTGATACTGTTGTTGGTAATATTAATTTTTGTTTCACTACTTTTGGTTTCTTCTGTGTCGTGTTTGTGTCTCCTCTCAATTGCTCTGTTTATTGCAGTTCTGAGTGTTGCTGGGTCGGGTTTGGTTTTGGAATTGGATTGCGTTGTTATGGTATTGCTGTGTATTGTTTTGTTGGATTGATTAATTAAAAAAATAAAAATAAAAAATAAAAATAAAAATTTAAATAATTAAATTAAAAAAATCGATTTTTAAAAAAAAAAAAGAGAATTGATTTTTTTCCCACACCCCTAGTGGTTAGCAATGCAGCTAGTGGGAGCAACCAATGTAACCTCTAAATCACTTTAAAAATGCAAAGTGAAAGTGACTCACTCGATGCACAGTTGTTCGTCCGGTCCAGCTGGCCAGGGATGTTTCCTGTTGATTTTGGGTAAGCACGCCATTTATGTTGAAATAGCTTGGCTCCAAGTTCCATATTCATAGCATCAAAATCGCTTTCATCCCCCTCTCCCGGCTTCCGTCTGCTCCAACGTCTCACTCTTCCTTCGTGCTCACTTCTATAAGCAGCAGCATATTCAGCTTCAAAAAGTACAAGGTTGTAAATTCTCATTTGTCCAGAAATAGTTGTCTTCGTTGTCTACTACCATGTCTGCCATGAATCCTGAAGTAGGAACACACATGTTGCCAGAAGTCAGACGTGTGTTGCCATGGAAACAGAAATCAATGCACTAAAGAAATCAGTAAATATTGAACATATTACAAATTGTTATGAGTCTGTTACTACAATATATATAGACTTGCGGTGTGTATATAAAATGTTGATGGAGGGTTTTGAAGTTGTTTTAGAGGGCGTTGAAGGCTACAACGTGGACTCTCTTTAGCCACATCTTTCAGGCGTTTTATCATTCTTAAAATCTTGAAGAAAAAAAAAAGATGTGTCTTCTTATTCCTCATAATGATTGTGAACGATAGGCAAATTCCAAAAAAGTGCAGTTCCCCTTTAACAGCTATGAAGCCAATGACTATCCGTTTAATGAACAGCCCCTCTTGGGTCTTGGATCTGTCAGAGAATTGTTAGTTGCGGTCACTTAGGGAAAGGCAATGCATGTTTCTGTAAAAAAAACTCACATGTTTATGTTGAGGTTCCAGGTTCCAACAAGCTCTTAAGTTAGAGTAACACATTCTTCCTTATTTAGAGCTCCTAAAATGCACTGAACCCAAACATCTACATGTGTTTTGATGGAAAAATCTTAAACTTTTGGCTAAACTACTTTCTGGTTCTGCTCTCGGAAAACTATGATGACAAGGGAATACCTTTAGTACATCCCAATGCAACAAAACTGCTGATGTCAGTCCAGATTATGCAAAAACTGCATGCAGAGCTGAACTATCATGTCCATCCATCCATCCATCCATTTTCTACCGCATGTCTTGTTATTTAAAGGGGAACTGCAGTTTATTGGGGGAATTTTGCCTATCCTTCACAATCATTATGAGAGACAAGAACATACGTCTATTTTCTTTTTTTTAGGATTCTAAAGATGATTAAAAAAAACGCTTGCAAAATGTAGCCTTGCACCATTGTAGCCTTCAAAGCCCTTTAAAACAGCTTCAAAACCCTCCATCAACGTTTTATATACACACTGCAAGTTTATATATAATGCAATAACAGTGACGTTATATATATATATATATATATATATATATATATATATATATATATATATATATATATATATATATATATATATATATATATATATATATATATATATATATATATATATATATATATACATACACTACTGTTCAAAAGTTTGGGGTCACATTGAAATGTCCTTATTTTTGAAGGAAAAGCACTGTACATTTCAATGAAGATAACTTTAAACTAGTCTTAACTTTAAAGAAATACACGCTATACATTGCTAATGTGGTAAATGACTATTCTAGCTGAAAATGTCTGGTTTTTGGTGCAATATCTACATAGGTGTATAGACGCCCATTTCCAGCAACTATCACTCCAGTGTTCTAATGGTACAATGTGTTTGCTCATTGGCTCAGAAGGCTAATTGATGATTAGAAAACCCTTGTGCAATCATGTTCACACATCTGAAAACAGTTTAGCTCGTTACAGAAGCTACAAAACTGACCTTCCTTTCAGCAGATTGAGTTTCTGGAGCATCATATTTGTGGGGTCTATTAAACGCTCAAAATGGCCAGAAAAAGAGAACTTTCATCTGAAACTCGACAGTCCATTCTTGTTCTTAGAAATGAAGGCTATTCCACAAAATTGTTTGGGTGATCCCAAACTTTTGAACGGTAGTGTATGTATATATATATACATATATAAATATAAGAAATACTTTAATTTCAGTGAATTCTAGCTACAAATATACTCCTCCCTCTTAACCCCGCCCCCGACCCCCCAATCTCCCGAATTCGGAGGTCTCAAGGTTGGCAAGTATGGTGACTTGACGCTGCTAATGCGGAACTTAATTGGAACCAAGCTATGCCGACATAAATGGAATGCTTACCCAAAATCAACTGGAAAAAACTTTCCCGGCCAGCTGGACCAAACGGACAACTCTCCTTCGAGTGAGTCACTATAATATTGATCATGATACATGCAACACGTCATGCTTGTTAATACAACTACATACGCTGTCGAGCTAGCTGTGTACAAACAAAACATAAAATGTGGGCTAATACTTTACAGATACTGTAATATAATTGTTCATGTTTTTCAGTCAGTACACATTGGTGTCCTATCGCATTGTGTTGTGCATTACAAACTCAAAAGTCATTCAGCTGTTGACGCTGTAGCTAGCTTACGTCGCAAGGCGATGTGTTACTACGCTAGAAAAACAGTACTTCAGTGTTCGCTCTTACAATAACTATGTTGCTACAGCTTTGTTATTATACAGGTTACAGAACGTAAAAAAAAAGTATTGTTGGCGGTTTTCGGATGCATTTTAAGGTGATTTGAATGCAGAATGGATTGATCCCAACGAGAACGAGCTGATTATTACAAATTAGAATGCAAAAAAAAACAATCTTTTGACGTCTTGTCGTTCATAAGGATTGCGACCTAAAACAACGTTACAGTACAATTTTAGCTTCCCTTGTTATCCAAACCAAAATTGATGCTCCTCACACGGGTTCACAGAACCTTCCCCAGTTTTCATCAACATGATGAGTCTCATTCTCTTCACCAGGACTTAGTCGTGTTTCCAAAACTGAGCATTAGACATGTGAAGCACAGTGCTGTTAAACACGAGCGCCTCCAGCTCTCTATATTCAAGGAGGACCACAAAACCGGAGGGAATCTCCTCCGTCTGCTTGAATAACTTTTTTAAATAAACTCAGATGATTTCATTTCACTGGCAGTAAAAATAATGTAAGCAAACCTGTAAGATCTAACTAATGACATCCATTGCAAGGCATGACTGTATGAAGGCGTATGAATAAATAATGGACCAATGGGGATGTTCTTGCAAAAAAAAAAAAATAGTAGAGATAGGACGTTCGCAAATGAATCAAATCAAGTCCACTTTTGAACGGCTCTTTTAAGTGAACGATTAGAACCGATTCCCAGTTGTGAGCTGTTTGTCAGGGAGCCGTTTTTTTATTATAAACATAAACATAACTTAGAACTGGCCCCCAGGCCACAGCCGCCTGCTGCTGTTTTGCACGCAGCAATACTCCATCAGTGTTGGCGCTAGGAATTTTCAAAATGGGGTCCCATCAAGTCATAAAAATGGGGTCCCACAGCAAATTTTTGGGGTCCCAATTTTTTGTAACCGTTTTGAAAACAAATGATAAATGTATGCATTATCCTGTTATATCTCACATTCTATATTGTGTTTTGGAAAAAGGTTGTCATAAACAATACTTAATTCTTTTTTTTTTTTTTAATACAAAATAAAACACATTTTCATGCATATGTAAATTCATTCAGTTATAAAAAAAAATTCACTTTCTTCTTTCCTTCATGGATCCAAACTTTACCGCTGCCGGTATTTTTTTCTATATTTTTATTGTAATATTTTCAGAATGTGTTTGTTCTATTTTTGGCCAAAGTAAGACAAAGAAAACAATCTGAAGTTGTCCTTATTTTTTAAATTTAATGACATGATTTTAATAGTCCGTTCCGCTTTTGCACAAATCTTCCTCCATGCGGCCCCTGAGCTAAAAATGAGTTTGACACCCCTGGTCTAAAGGGAGGTACCGTATTTTTCGGAGTATAAGTCGCTCCGGAGTATAAGTTGCACCGGCCGAAAATGCATAATAAAGAAGGAAAAAAACATATACAAGTCGCACTGGAGTATAAGTCTAATTTTTGGGGGAAATTTATTTGATAAAACCCAACACCAAGAATAGACATTTGAAAGGCAATTTAAAATAGATAAAGAATAGTGAACAACAGGCTGAATAAGTGTACATTATATGAGGCATAAATAACCAACTGATAACGTGCCTGGTATGTTAACGTAACATATTATGGTAAGCGTCATTCAAATAACTATAACATATAGAACATGCTATACGTTTACCAAACAATCTGTCACTCCTAATCGCTAAATCCCATGAAATCTTATACGTCTAGTCTCTTACGTGAATGAGCTAAATAATATTATTTGATAATTTACGGTAATGTGTTAATAATTTCACACGTAAGTCGCTCCTGAATATAAGTCGCACCCCCGGCCAAACTATGAAAAAAACTGCAACTTATAGTCCGAAAAATACGGTAGTTCAAGCATACACGCACCAGGTATGGTAGTACAATTTTGTACTCACATTTTCATTATGTTATAATTTTTATTCTACTTTTATTTGCACTTTTTATATCCATCAATGCATTTGATTCTAACTCATTGTGTATTTTGTTCTATATTGTTAAAATAGTACACATTTTTTAACGAGTGCGGTCACTGCCAAAGCATAGAAATATGCAACTGTCTTATGGAATGTTTACAATGAAATTAATTATCGCCAATATTTCAGAATAATTTCCACCAATAGAGTAATGTTTGTGTAAATTAAATTATTCTGATCTACATTTTATTGTATAACTGATACTGGTGATTTTTTCTTTGATAAAAAAAACTGTAAAAAAAACGTCTATAATAAAAAAAAACTATATAGAGCCAGTCTTTTGAACGGCTCCTCACAATCTGGCTCCCTTCAGAGAGCCATGAATGCCATCTCTACAAACTAGTATTGACTTGTTCCGGTATTTGGTGCACTTTGATATCAACACTTGTCAAAATATTTGTTAAGTATTTCAGAAAAGAGCATCACTCAACAGAATTGTTTTCAATGAAAATGTTGTAGTGAAAAGCTAAAAAGAAGTGCAGCAGCTAACACACAGAGAGACACAAATGTTTGTTCAGGTTTACCAACCAATGGTGAGGAAAAAATCAAACAGAGAGTAAACCTTCATTTCAAATGCAAATGGCCTTTTTTTTTTTTTTTTTTTTTTTTTTGCACGTGTGCTGAAAAACAACACAGCTGCAACCCAGCTGAGCACACAACACAAGCAGAAGAAGAAGAAGATCTTTGGAGCTCCCAACTAACTACCACTAAAACAATGGCTATTGTGAGCATGAGGATGCTGAAGTCATCAGACAAGTATCACAGTCACCTGCTTGTTTTCCAGCTCCATCTTTTCCGCCCTGACTAACTCTTTCCAGGCTCCATCCGAGCTGGCCGACACCAGGTTGCCAGTCGCTCCCAGAACAACAAACACGTGGCATCTTTTTTCAATGTGATGTTCCACTAAAATTGCTTTGCCGTTTCCTACCAGGAATGCTGTTCACTGTATTTTGGGTCCCGTCCCACGTCCTGGCAAACACAGGACGCACTGTTTGACCCTCACAGCATGGCACTTTGCAGGGTTGCATGCTGAGAGAGTGCTACCGCTTTACGTTAATGGCTACTTTAACAGTGTTGACGCCAAAAACAGAAAAGTTGGCACGTTCTGTAAATCGTAAATAAAAACATAATACAATGAGTTGCAAATCATTGTCAACTTATATTCAATCGAATAGACTGCAAAGACAAGATATTTAATGTTCGAACTGAGAAACTGCTTCACTTACTTAGAATTTAATGGCAGCAACACATTGCAAAAAAGTTGGCACAGGGACACCCCTTCTTATTTCAGCAAGACAATGCCAAGCCACATTCTGCACATGTTACAACAGTGTGGCTTCATAGTAAAAGAGTGCAGGTACTAGACTGGCCTGCCTGTAGTCCAGACCTGTCTCCCATTGAAAATGTGTGGCGCAATATGAAGCCTAAAATACCACAACGGAGACCCCGGACTGTTGAACAACTTAAGCTGTACATCAAGCAAAAATGGGTAAGAATTCCACCTGAAAAGCTTCAAAAATTGGTCTCCTCAGTTCCCAAACGTTTACTGAGTGTTGTTAAAAGGAAAGGCCATGTAACACAGTGGTAAACATGCCCCTGTGCCAACTTTTTTGCAATGTGTTGCTGCCATTAAATTCTAAGTTAATGATTATTTGCAAAAAAAAACAAGTTTCTCAATTCCAATATTAAGTATCTTGTCTTTGCAGTCTATTCAATTGAATATAAGTCAAAAAGGATTTGCAAATCATTGTATTCTGTTTTTATTTACGAATTAGACAACGTGCCAACTTCACTGGTTTTGGGTTTTGTATCAATAAAAATCTGAAATGCGGTGTTTGCCTAATTTGCCAAGTACCAAGTAAAATGGTCTGCGAGCTAATGCTAACTGTGTTGCTACATTAGCTCTAAGGCTAGGAATTGTGTTAGCAAAAATTTAAAAAGCAGGAAGTAGCCTGATTTTACCTCAAATGTAGTAGTTACCAACCCAAACTACATCTTTAAATGCAAAATGTGTTGACATCATTAAATAGTTTAGCAGTGGTTGCTATTCCTCTCCCTTCCTGTGGTTAGTGTTGTTTCTTCTCTATGCTTCATTGTCTATTTTAAAGCAGTTTGACCTTTTTGTGCACACACATAAAATGTACACGTTAGACAGGGAGAGTTCAAAAGAAAAAGTGACGTGTGACATGATGGCCGCCACTTCCCGCATTTGTCTTCGCACTTTGAAGCGAGCTGTCCGTCATTAAGAGCGGCGCACTCTTAAGAGGTCCTTGTTTGGGCGCGGGTAAATTTAGCCATTCCTGTTTTTACCCCCACCTCCCTCTTGTTTTGATTTGTAGTCTTCGCTGGAGATGGTCTCGCAGATAACAAGTTTCCTTCTCAAAACACAATAAAACTTGCGTCAGGACGCGGGGGGACTTGTCGAAACTCATAAATAAACCCATGACAACTCATTTGCAGCTAACTCTTCAAAAATAAGTCATGGATTCTTATTCATATTGATACTGTTGTTGATATTATTCCTTTTTGTTTGACTGCTTTTGGATTGTTTTGTGTCATGTTTGTGTGTCCTCTCAATTGCTCTGTTTATTGCTATTCTGAATGTTGCTGGGTTGGGTTTGGTTTTGGAATTCAAATTGCATTATTATGGTATATTATTGTGTATTATTTTGTTGGATTGATTACTTTAAAAAATAATAATAATACAATTAAATAATAAGTTATATTCTTTATATACTTCAATGACAGGGAGGGTCAGTGGGGCCCCTCGCCATGTACTTCTTAAAATAACTGAATTGTTTTTACCTAGGCTGACCATATTCTGAAATCCCAAAAAGAGGACACATATATGCGGGCCAAGGCCGGGACTAGGTGAAAATTTGCCAATGATACTCGAACTTGCTTCATAAATAAGATATTTATTTAAATAAAGCATATTTTCTCCTCTGTTGACAGCAGTGTTGGCGCTAGGTATTTTCAAAATGGGGTCCCACAGTAAATTTTTGGGGTCCCACTTTTTTGTAAGCGTTTTGAAAAAAAATGATAAACGTATGCATTATCCTGTTATATCTCACATTATATATATTAGTGGAATATTTGATGTGAAGTAATCGGAACCTTGGATAGGTCAATCATTCATAACAACATTGATTTTGATTCAATATTATATTTTGAGCAATGACAGTTTGAAAGAAAAAAAAACAGCTTTGTTTTATTAGTCAACATTGCAACTTTTTCTAAATTACATTTCACCTTTAAGCTTTTTCATTTCACTTTTGTTATGTTTTTGTTTATTTTAATAGTATTTTTAGAATGTGCCGTGGGCCTTTAAAACATTAGTTGTGGGCCGCAAATGGCCTCCGGGGCACACTTTTGACACCCCTGCTATAGATAATAAAAAATTAAATCTGATAAATCTATAGATAAAAAGCAGTGCCTGGCGACGCATGCGCGTTTATCATAACTCTCTCACTCTCTCTGTCTCTGCCCCTCCCTCATGCATGCTGCTGCGTGTGCAAACCTTCACGATTTGTTTTGTTTTTAACCCCTTCTTAACCCTGAACGTACATTGAAAATACACGCAACCCTAACTCAAAATGCCGGACATTTGAGGCATTTAAGAAACTCCGCCCGGACAGCCCCGCAAAAGAGGACATGTACGGTAAAAAGAGGACGTATGGTCAGTCTATCTTACCTTATGTTGGCTTCATTTTAAAGGGTTTTACTGCGTTTCTGTTTCTGAGCTAACACGCTAAAGGCTAACATGCACTGCAATTTCTGTTATGTGGTGGCTTCCACGCGAATCTTTATTTTTTTTTCATTCTTAAAGTCAGCGAACGCCCGACTGCGGACCAGATGACGAACATTAGAGTGCAGCAGAAGCCAGCTTGTATTTGGACAAGATCCTCCTTGGAAAGAAATACAACACAGTGACTACTTCTTTCAAACGCCTGATGAGCTCTGACTGAAAAGTTTACATTCTTTGATTATCCAAAGACTTCTGTTCATTTTAACCAGTCCAGTGTGCACCCGAATGTCAATTATGTGCACAGATTTGTTTAGGAAAGTCACCAAATTGTCCTCGTGATTGCTTTCAGGCGCCCACAACTCAACTAAAAGCAATATTTTCCAAGTAAACACATGACTTTTTCCAAATATTGTTACATATGTTGGTTTTTAGTATAGCTTTAGTTGAGTTAAAGTTAGCTAGGATAAGTTAGAAAGCTCATTTTAGGTTGAAGGTAATAATGTTGAGCTAGCGCGCTGGTGTTTTTTAACGTTTTTTTGAATGTATTTTTGTCATAAAGAAATACAATCATGTGTGCTTACGGACTGTATCCCTGCAGACTGTATTGATCTATATTGATATATAATGTATATATTGTGTTTTTTATGTTAATTAAATTTTTTTTTTAAAAAATATATATTTATTTATATTTATTTATTTATTTTTTTTAAAATGTATTTCTTGTGCGGCCCGGTACCAATCGGTCCACGGACCGGTACCGTGCCGCGGCCCGGTGGTTGGGGACCACTGATGTATCATGTTTAGAGATGTCGATAATTGCAGATAATTGCTTTAAAATGTAATATCGGAATCGTTTTTTTTATTATCGGTATCGTTTTGTTTTTTTAAATCAACATAAAAAACACAAGATACACTTACAACTAGTGCAGCAACCCAAAAAACTTCCCTCCCCCATTTACACTCATTCACACAAAAGGGTTGTTTCTTTCTGTTATTAATATTCTGGTTCCTACATTATATATCAATATATATCAATACAGTCTGCAAGGGATACAGTCCGTAAGCACACATGATTGTGCATGCTGCTGGTCCACTAATAGTACTAACCTTTAACAGTTAATTTTACTAATTTTCATTAATTACTAGTTTCTATGTAACTGTTTTTATATTGTTTTACTTTATTTTTTATTCAAGAAAATGTTTTTAATTTATTTATCTTATTTTATTAATTTTTTTAAAAAGGACCTTATCTTCACCATACCTGGTTGTCCAAATTAGGCATGATAATGTGTTAATTCCACGACTGTATATATCGGTATTGGTTGATATCGGTATCGGTAATTAAGAGTTGGACAATATCGGAATATCGTCAAAAAAAGCCATTATCGGACATCCCTAATCATATTGTATGTTGGAAATAAACACAAACTCAACTCAACTGAATGATACCTGCATGGCTCGTGGAGCCATACGTGTTAGCGTTGTAGCTAGCAAACATATCTTCTTTAGTAAGCGCTACGTTAGCCGTATGGCTAGCAAAATGGTTAGCCTGCTATAATTGAAACGAGCGGTTGCCAGACGCTAATGTTATCTCATCGTCGATGTGTTCAAATACTGACATTTCTATTTATACTGACTTGGCTAAAGAAAAAGTTGAGTTATCCAGCATGTGACCCATGACCTCAGTCTGCAACGTTCAATGCCAGCTTCCTTCCTGTCTCAAAATTAGGGAGTGTTTCCTTTATGTTTTATCGCTGAATAGTTCCAAGACTATGTTTAATTCTAAATGACACGGCGAACAATTACGCTCTGTCGGGACCACTCACCCTCGTTAAGGAGAGTCCTAATTAGTGGCAGAGAGGTGCGGGGGACAATGCTGCCTTTGTGACATGCCAGGTTCCAGTGCCAGACAGGGGAGGACACTTGAACGCATCACAAAGCACGCCAGCCGCTTCTTCCTGATATCACTCCCAGGAATTCGGGGACTTCCACCTTCATTGCGGCTAATTGCGACGTGTCATGTTCAGGGACTCGGGACATTAAAGCGTCTTGTTGTGGGCGCTGATCTTATCCAATGCAAACATGGACTTTCTCAGGGTGATTAGAGGTAATAATTGGCAGTGCACCAGATAAGGGTTATAAACAATCCTTTTTGAGAAATGTGTCTACACTGGAGCATGTAGCCTCACAGTTTTCATTTGATTCAACTGTTTTATTTCATTTTAAAATGTGACACTGGCTAATAAGAAAAACTGTGATAGTAACAAAAAATATTTAAAAAATATCATTTATTAAAACTGGGGACTGCGGCCACACTTTGGGTACCCCGACAACATAGGGGACCTTAATTTTTCCACTGAGGGCCACAGACAAATCGAAGGAGACCATTTTGTTAGCTTTCACCTTCAAAACGCCCAGGCAGGGGGTCCCCACATCTGCGGTCCCCTCCAAGGTTTCTCATTGTCCCATTGGGTTGAGTTTTTCCTTGCCCTGATGTGGGGTCTGAGCCGAGGATGTCGTTGTGGCTTGCGCAGCCCTTTAAGACACTCGTGATTTAGGGCTATATAAGTAAACATTGATTGATTGATTGATGAAAACCCATCCATCCATCCATCTTCTTCCGCTTATCCGAGGTCGGGTCGCGGGGGGAGCAGCCTAAGCAGGGAAGCCCAGACTTCCCTCTCCCCAGCCACTTCGTCCAGCTCAGTACAATATATACATTTTTGACAACTACCATATTTTTCTGACTATAAGTCGCAGTTTTTTTCATAGTTTGGCCGGGGGTGCGGACTTATACTCAGGAGCGACTTATGTGTGAAATTATTAACACATTACCGTAAAATATCAAATAATATTATTTAGCTCATTCACGTAAGAGATTAGACCAGTGGTTCTTAACCTGGGTTCGATCGAACCCTAGGGGTTCGGTGAGTCGGGCTCAGGGGTTCGGCGGAGGTCAAGACACACCCGACTCATTGTGTGAATAAAAACTTTTCCCTATTGGCGTATTACGGATACGGCAACAGCAGAAGTCACACTGATTTGCAGGTGTGTAATTTGTTGTGAGTTTATGCACTGTGTTGGTTTTGTTGTTTGAACAAGGTGATGTTCATGCACGGTTCATTTTGTGCACCAGTAATAAAACATGGTAACACTTTAGTATGGGGAACATATTCACCATTAATTAGTTGCTTATTAACATGCAAATTAGTAACTTATCGGCTCTTAACTAGTCATTATTAAGTACTTATTGCCTTATTCGGCATGGCCTTATTATAACCCTTACCCTCTAACCCTGGCCCTAACCCTAACCAAATAACTCTAAATTAAGTCTTTGTTACTTAGAATATGTTCCCCTAGTGTCCAAAAAACTCTAAATTAAGTCTTTGTTACTTAGAATATGTTCCCCATACTAAAGTGTTACCAAAAACATATAACTTTGTCTTGAATTTGAAAAAAACCAACATTTTATTTTTCACTAAAGAAGGGTTCGGTGAATGCGCATATGAAACTGGTGGGGTTCTGTACCTCCAACAAGGTTAAGAACCACTGGACTAGACGTATAAGATTTCATGGGATTTAGCGATTAGGAGTGACAGATTGTTTGGTAAACGTATAGCATGTTCTATATGTTATAGTTATTTGAATGACTCTTACCATAATATGTTACGTTAACATACCAGGCACGTTCTCAGTTGGTTATTTATGCGTCATATAACGTACACTTATTCAGCCTGTTGTTCACTATTCTTTATTTATTTTAAATTGCCTTTCAAATGTCTATTCTTGGTGTTGGGTTTTATCAAATAAATTTCCCCCAAAAATGCGACTTATACTCCAGTGCGACTTATATGTTTTTTTCCTTCTTTATTATGCATTTTCGGCCGGTGCGACTTATATTCCAGAGCGATTTATAGTCCGAAAAATACGGTAACTAGCATTCACATTTCATGTGAATGCTGAAGAGCCAAAACTGAACTAAATTGCTAACAGTTAGCATACTGGCCAGATCGCTTCAAGTCACAAAATATTTGAGCAAATTGAGCAAAAAAGCTAGCATGCTAACAGTACTATGTTAACATGCTAACAATAACATGCTTACAATTAGCATTGGTGAAATACCAAAATATATGCCAGTGAGCTGTATACCAGCTTAATTCATACTTGCCAACCTTGAGACCTCCAATATCGGGAGGTGGGGGGTAGGAGTTGGGAGCGGGGGGCGTGGTTGGGGGTGTGGTTATTTACAGCTAGAATTCACCAACTCGAGTATTTCATATATATTTCATATATATATATATATATATATATATGTATGAAATACTTGACTTTCAGTGAATTCTAGCTATATATATATATATATATATATATATATATATATATATATATATATATATATATATATATATATATATATATATATATATATATATATATATATATATATATATATATATATATATATATATATATATATATATATTTATTTATTTATTTACATTAAAAAAAAAAAAATACTTGAATTTCAGTTTTCCTGTGGCTGTCCATTAGATGGCAGTATTGTCCTGTTTAACTTCTCCGTTCTTAATGAGTATATCATTTCGGCCACTGTGTTCAATGGAGAAGTCTGTTCTACAAAATTTACAGGCAACATACACCTTCCCCTTCAAACTGTCCTGGATGAACTGAAATTCTTGTTTCCATTCGTTTTGGAACTTGCAAGCGTATTTCTTCATCTTGCCCTCACGCAGTCTCAGGTCCGCATTGAGCTGGAGGGGGCGTGGCCTCCAGCTCCGGCTGAATACCGGGAGTTTGTCGGGAGAAAATCTCTGCCGGGAGGTTGTCGGGAGAGGCGCTGAATACCGGGATTCTCCCGCTAAAAACGGGAGGGTTGGCAAGTATGGCTTAATTATCTAAAAAAAAATCTAACAAGCTAATTTTAGCATGCTAAAATGCTAACTGCAAAGTGCGCCAAGTACCAAAATATGAAGTGTGTACCTGCTAGCCTGCAGACGTTAGCATGCATCAAGTACTAAAATATGACTGAGTTGTACACCTACAATATAAAAAAAAGCTAGCATATTAACATTAGCATGCTAACAGGTATAATTTGTTAGGTAATTCAATATTTGACACTGAGGTATATACCTGCAAAATTTGCAAAAAAAAAGCTAGCATACTAACATTAGAATGCTAACGATTGTGCCGCGGGCCGTTAAAAAAATAGTTGCGGGCCACACTTTGACCACCCCTTCACTACAGTACAACAAAAATGTGCTGGATATTTGTCAAGTATTTTCAAATAAACAGGAGCGACAGCAGCTATAGAAATACTATCAGCAGGAAGTCAAAAAGGCAACACGCAGGAAATGGCCCAGTAGAAACTCATTCAAATGCCTTGACTTGATAGACATTGATACGGAAAAATTAATTGGTGTGATAAATAAAGGACTATAAATACATTTTATGGACCTACACTGAGGGAATGATGTCTGACTCAGCAAGATAGACGCATAGGTTGTGAGTTCAAACCCCGGCCGAGTCATACCAAAGACTATAAAAATGGGACCCATTACCTCCCTGCTTGGCACTCAGCATCAAGGGTTGGAATTGGGGGTTATATCACCAAAAATGATTCCCGGGCGTGGCCACCGCTGCTGCTGCTCACTGCTCCCCTCACCTCCCAGGGGGTGATCAAGGGTGATGGGTCAAATTCAAGGCATAATTTCGCCACACCCCGCGTGTGTGTGTGACAATCATTGGTACTTTAACTTTAACTTTAATACTCAGTCTTCAGCTCTTAAAGTGAAACTACACTTGTTAGTGTGTTGACATGCTTGGTTTTTTTCTTTCATAATATTTTAGCGACAAAATCACCCTTTTAATAGAATAGAAAGTACTTTATTGATCCCTGGGGGAAATTCAGCACCACGATTTGCTCACAATAAACATTTAGGTATTTTTACATGTGAATAATATAAATACAGTCTATTATAAAGCATTATTCACATGTGAATAACATAAATAATGTCTATTATACAGCATTATTCACATGTGAATAACATAAATAAAGTCTATTATAAAGCATTATTCACATGTGAATAACATAAATAATGTCTATTATACAGCATTATTCACATGTGAATAACATAAATACAGTCTATTATAAAGCATTATTCACATGTGAATAACATAAATACAGTCTATTATACAGAATTATTTACATGTGAATAACATAAATACAGTCTATTATACAGCAGTATTCACATGTGAATAATATAAATACAGTCTATTATAAAGCATTATTCACATGTGAATAACATAAATACAGTCTATTATACAGCATTATTCACATGTGAATAACACAAATACAGTCTATTATAAAGCATTATTCACATGTGAATAACATAAATAATGTCTATTATACAGCATTATTCACATGTGAATAACATAAATACAGTCTATTATAAAGCATTATTCACATGTGAATAACATAAATACAGTCTATTATACAGCATTATTCACATGTGAATTACATGAATACAGTCTATTATACAGCAGTATTCACATGTGAATAATATAAATACAGTCTATTATAAAGCATTATTCACATGTGAAAAACATAAATACAGTCTATTATACAGCATTATTCACATGTGAATAACATAAATACAGTCTATTATACAGCATAATTCACATGTGAATAATATAAATACAGTCTATTATATATTTAAGTACAGTCAAAGGGGTTGAAAATACTCAAAAACTCACTAAATATTGCAAAAATTAACATCAAAGGGCACTGGAGAGTTAGTAAAAAAAAAGGGGTGTCAGACTCTTTGTTACTGAGGGCCACATCGTAATTATGGCTGCCTTCAGGGGGCCGCATGTAACGTATATAATATATATGAATTCAAATGTATAATAGCTTTGTTACACAGTTTGTATTGGCAACTTATTTTGATTATTATTGATTAATATTATTGATTGATGAATAACTTACTCTGAAACCGTAAGTCAAGTATTTTAAATTTGATAACCAGATAAATGGTTAGAACATCCTGTGGCGTGATCAGATACATGTAGAACATATGCAGTTGCATGCGGTACATTTTTCTGTCAAAACCGAAAGAAAACAATACATTTATACAGAAGTGTTTTGTTATTTGCATAAATGAGGCTGGCCACTTTAAATAATGTGCCGGGCTACATTTATTGATGTGGCAATTCATTTAAATGATATGGCAGTCCACTTGAATAATGTGGCGGGCCACTTAAAGTTATGTGGCGGACCACTTAAATGATGTGGTGGACCACTTAAATGTTGTGGCGGGCCACATTAAATGATATAGCAGGCCACATACATTTATTGATGTAGCAATTAATTTAAATGATATGGCGGTCCACTTGAATAATGTGGCGGGCCACTTAAAATTATGTGGCAGGCCACTTAAATGATGAGGCGGGCCACTTAAATGATGTGGCAGGTCACCTAAATTTTGTGGCGGGCCATTTTAGATTATATAGCGGGCCACTTGAATGACGTGGTGGGCCACATTAAATTATATAGCGGGCCACTTGAATGATATTGCGGGCCACTTAAATGACTTGGTGGGCTACTTAAATGATGTGGTGGGGCACTTAAATGACATGGTGGGCCACATAAATGATATTGCGGGCCAGATAAATTACGTGGCAGGCCACTTAAATGTTGTGGTGGGCCACTTAAAATTATATAGCGGGCCAGTTGAATGATATTGCGGGCCACTTGAATGATATTGCGGGCCACTTGAATGTTGTGGCGGGCTACTTTAAATGATATGGCAGGCCACTTAAATGATATGGCAGGCCACTTAAATGATGTGGCAGGTCACTTAAATGTTGTGGCGGGCTATTTTAAATTATATAGCGGGCCACTTGAATGATATTGCAGGTCACTTAAATGACGTGGTGGGCCAAATAATAAATATAATAAATAAATAATGTGGCTGGCTACATTTAATGATGTGGCTATTCATTTAAATTATATGACGGTCCACTTGAATAATGTGGCAGGCCACTTAAATTCCTGTGGCAGGCCACTTAAATTCCTGTGGCAGGCCACTTAAATGATATGGCAGGCCACATAAATGACGTGGCGGGCTATTTTAAATTATATAGCGGGCCACTTGAATGATATTGCGGGTCACTTAAATGACATGGTAGGCCAAATAATAAATATAATAAATAAATAATGTGGCTGGCTACATTTAATGATGTGGCTATTCATTTAAATTATATGACGGTCCACTTGAATAATGTGGCAGGCCACTTAAATTCCTGTGGCAGGCCACTTAAATAATGATAATCCGGGCCACTTAAATTAAATTGTGGGCCACTTAAATGTTGTGGCCGGCCACCTGAAATGATACAGCAGGCCACATAAATGACGTGGCATGTCACAGAAAAGCTGTGGCAGGCCACATTAAATTATATAGCGGGCCACTTAAATGACGTGGTGGGCCACTTAAATGACGTGGTGGGCCACTTAGATGATGTGGCAGGTCACTTAAATGTTGTGGTGGGCCACTTTAAAAGATATAGCAGGCCACTTAAATGATGTGGCAGGTCACTTAAATGTTGTGGCGGCCATTTTAAATTACATAGCGGGCCGATTGTATGATATTGCGGGTCACTTAAGTTACATAGTGGGCCAAATAATAAATAAATAAATAATGCGGCTGGCTACATTTATTGAAGTGGCTATTCATTTAAATTATATGGCGGTCCACTTGAATAATGTGGCAGGCCAATTAAAATGCTGTGGCAGGCCACTTAAATGATAATGCGGGCCACATAAATTAAATTGTGGGTCACTTAAATGTTGTGGCGGGCCACTTAAATGATGTGGCATGTCACAGAAAAGCTGTGGCGGGCCACTTAAATGACGTGGTGGGCCACTCAAATGGCGTGGTGGGCCACTTAAATGACGTGGTGGGCCACTCAAATGACGTGGTGGGCCACTCAAATGACGTGGTGGGCCACTTAAATGACCGGGTGGACCACTTAAATGATGTGGCAGGTCACTTAAATGTTGTGGCGGGCCACTTTAAAGATATAGCAGGCCACGTAAATGATGTGGCAGGTCACTTAAATGTAGTGGCGGGCCACTTTAAATTATATAGCGGGCCACTTAAATGATATTGCGGGCCACTTAAATGATGTGGCGGGCCACACAAATGACGTGTTGGGCCACTTAAATGATGTGGTGGGCCACTTAAATGACCGGGTGGACCACTTAAATGAGGTGGCAGGTCACTTAAATGTTGTGGCGGGCCACTTTAAAGATATAGCAGGCCACGTCAATGACGTGGCAGGTCACTTAAATGTTGTGGCGGGCCACTTTAAATTATATAGCGGGCCACTTAAATGATATTGCGGGCCACTTAAATGATGTGGCGGGCCACACAAATGACGTGTTGGGCCACTTAAATGATGTGGTGGGCCACTTAAATGACCGGGTGGACCACTTCAATGAGGTGGCAGGTCACTTAAATGTTGTGGCGGGCCACTTTAAAGATATAGCAGGCCACGTAAATGACGTGGCAGGTCACTTAAATGTTGTGGCGGGCCACTTAAATGACGTGGTGGGCCACTTAAATGATATTGCGGGCCACTTAAATGATGTGGCGGGCCACACAAATGACGTGTTGGGCCACTTAAATGATGTGGTGGGCCACTTAAATGACCGGGTGGACCACTTAAATGAGGTGGCAGGTCACTTAAATGTTGTGGCGGGCCAGTTTAAAGATATAGCAGGCCACGTAAATGATGTGGCAGGTCACTTAAATGTTGTGGCGGGCCACTTTAAATTATATAGCGGGCCACTTAAATGATGTGGCGGGCCACATAAACGATATTGCAGGCCACTTTAAATCAAATCTGGCACGCGAGCCTCGAGTCTGACACCTGTGACGTAAAGGACCTACAGAAGTTAGACAAAGAGAAAAGTTTTCGTCATTATTCTGGAGCAGCTGTGAATTCAGAAGTGTTTTCTTTATGTTTCTCAAGCTCTGCTTTCTCCCTCTCAAGCCCCTGCCTTGGGGAATGTACCCAGTGGTCGCCATACTTGAGGCCGCTACGATAGTTTCACTTATAGTATCTTGTAGAAATGTAAAAAAAACAAAAGTAGTGGAGATGACAACAACGTGACCTACTTTGCATCTCAACTAGTATCCTGCATGCAAGCCTGCTGAGTCATTCATTCTCTGCTGGTGATGCAGCACAAGCATCAGAACCAGAGGAAGAGGTGACACCTACCGTCCAGCTGGTACCCGGAGGAGCAGCTCAGCACGTTGAGAAATAATCCAACAAACCAGGGAGAAATCCTGCAGGAGAAAGAAAAAAAAGTCAGGGAAAGTTGTCTCCAAGAAAAATAAAAAGTGATTATTTACCGTGAGATCATCTTGCCAAGCTTTGAATGATGGCGATTAGATCCTGCTCATGTGCGAGAGATGGAGTCCACTCTGACTCCTGCGGGTTTGCGCCAAGCTTAAAAATGTTACTTCTCCTCCTCCTCTTTCCCTCCCTCTCTCCTCCCCTCACTCCCGGTCCAAACAAAGGCAGCTTCAGTGCATCAGCTTCCCTAAAAAAAAAAAAGAAGGGTGGGCTGAAACCTGACTCCAGCGGACCACCGGCTTCTAAGCCTGTCCCCCCACCCCCCCCCCCCACCCCCCTACGCACACACAAATTAACACACTGCAGTCAAGTCCTTCCTCCGCTTACTTTCACTCTGATTTAAAACGTGGGAGTCGTGTGGCCTTGACCTTAAAAGGAACTGACGCGTCATCGCCGCCATCAATTTTTGCTTGATTATAAAAAGTCAATGCGACATTTATTAACGCAGAAATTTGTGTTTGACAATTGCTCCCAAAGGAACGGGAAGTCCAAATAAGGACATTTTACAACCAATGTTAGGAGAGTCCAAAATGCACAACCAATCACAGTGCAAACTTTATATAAGTCATGTGGACCCCAACTTAAATAAGTTGAAAAACGTATTCCGGTGTTACCATTTAGTGGTCAATTGTACGGAATATGTACTTCACTGTGCAACCTACTAATAAAAGTTTCAATCAATTCTATCGCTAGAGAGCAGGCCTGGGCAATTATTTTGACTCGGGGGGCCAAATTTAGAGGAAAAAATGTGTCTGGGGGCCGGTATATCTATCTATCTATGTATACATACGGTCGTGGTCAAAGGTTTACATACACTTGTAAAGAAAATAATGTCATGGCTGTCTTGAGTTTCCAATAATTTCTACAACTCTTAATTTTTTGTGATACAGCTCATTTTTTGTTTCATCTGACCACAGAACTTTCCTCCAGAAGGTCTTATCTTTGTCCATGTGATTTCAGATGAAACAAAAATTGAGCTGTTTGGCCACAATACCCAGCAATATGTTTGGAGGAGAAAAGGTGAGGCCTTTGATCCCAGGAACACCGTCTCTACCGTCAAGCATGGTGGTGGTAGTATTATGATCTGAGCCTGTTTTGCTGCCAATGGAACTGGTGCTTTACAGAGAGTAAATGGGACAATGAAAAAGGAGGATTACCTCCAAATTCTTCAGGACAACCCAAAATCATCAGCCCGGAGGTTGGCTCTTGGGCGCAGTTGGGTGTTCCAACAGGACAATGACCCCAAACAGACGTAAAAGTGGTAAAGGAATGGCTAAATCAGGCTACAATTAAGGTTTTAGAATGACCTTCCCAAAGTCCTGACTTAAACATGTGGACAATGCTGAAGAAACAAGTCCATGTCAGAAAACCAACACATTTAGCTGAACTGTGTCATGTCTTTGTGATCATGTTTTGTTTAGTTATGTCCTGTTGGTTTTTGGACTCTTTTTTTCTGTTTACGCTCCATTGTTTTGGTCACTATGGTTACTTATTAGTTTCACCTGTCACTTGTTTGGACTCACGCACCTGTTGCGAATCATGTCACTGTTATTTAAGCCTGTCATTTTTCTGTTGGTCGTCCTGGCGACATTATCTGCTGTTACCTCTGTTCATGCTCGTTTCATGCCACAGATTCCTGCTCTGCCAAGTTAGTTTTTGTTATTAATGCCACAGTTAGTGATTTTTGTTTCATGTCCATAGTTTCTGCCCAAGTGCTAGTTTATGTTCATACGCTAAGTTTGTACCTCCGCCTTGTGTGTGCCTTTTGTTGGTTCTTTTCATTGTAATAATTAAATCATGTATCTACCTTCATCCCATGTGCAGTCCAGTTCTCTTGCATCTCGGGAAAGCAATCCACACAGGAAACTGCGCCATAGTCCACGTCGTCGTGACAAACTGCACCAATTTTGTCAAGAAGAGTGGTCAAAAATTTAACCAGAAGCTTGCCAGAAGCTTGTGGATGTCGACCATAAGCGCCTTATTGCAAACTTGCCAAGGGACATGTAAGCAAATATTAACATTGCTGTATGTATACTTTTGACCCGGCAGATTTGGTCACATTTTCAGTAGACCCATAATAAATTCATAAAAGAACCAAACTTCATGAATGTTTTTTTGTGACACACAAGTATGTGCTCCAATCACTCTATCACAAAAAAATTAAGAGTTGTAGAAATGATTGGAAACTCAAGACAGCCATGACATTATGTTCTTTACAAGTCTATGTAAACTTTTATATATATATACAGAATGTAAACTGTGAAAATCTGCTGTACAGTATTTGTTTGGGTCCTATTTTTAGGAACACTAATACAAAACCTCACAATAATGTTTGATTGAATGCTAAAAGCGCTATGACAGACCGCCTTAAAAAATGGAATGGAATTTTAAATTTTTTCAATGAATGAGACACCCAGAATGTACATGAAAATAAAGAATGTGGGATTTACAATATTAACTATGAACGATAAAACACTGAATATTAACAACATATGAACCTCACACCCCCTCTCCATCGACACATTTTACAATCAAGCGAAACGCAACAAAAATATAACAAACACAGCCAAATATGAACGCGAAGGGTAAAAAAAACCCCACCTACAATCTGATATATGTGATATATCACAAAGCTTTCGAACTTTGTTGTAAAAATCTCCTTCCGCGTCTGTCCCTGACACCCGCATTTCAGGCTGGCCGCTCTGGAAACACTCTGTGGAAACGCTCCCCACCCACACTGCTTGGTGCCTTGTCTGAGCTGCTGTGACTTAGATTACCATAGTAACTAATTGGATTACCATAGTAACTAGTATATCATGCAAAAGCACAGATTCCAACCATTGAAATACTTTGTATAGTTCAAGACTTACGGTAATTCAAAAACATCACTGCTCATCATAGTGCCAGCTACAGTTTCCATCTAAAACAGGGGTGTCCAAAGTGCGGCCCGGGGGCCATTTGCGGCCCGCAGATAATTGTTTACCGGCCCGCCACACATTCTGGAAATACTATTGTAAAAATAAAAAAGAACATTAAAAAAAGTGGAATGAGGTAAAATCTAACGAGAAAAAGTTGCAATGTTGACACAAAAGCTGCCATGCAGGCTGTTTTTTTTTTTCTTTCTTCATTTTTTTTTTTTTGCTATTGCTCAAAAAAAAAAAAAAAAGACAAAAAATCCATGTTATAATGAATTATTTTCAGGGCTCCAATTACTTCAAATATTTCACTTTAAATGTTTTACGTGGTAAATATTGCATATATTGTGTAGTAGCAATATAAAAACATCAAAGTTTTCTTTGACAAAAGCGCATAAAACAAACAAAATAATAGTTCCAGCATAAAATTGACAGATATCTGAAGTTGATCTCGTAACTTAAGTGTTGAAAGTAAAAGAAAAACCTAATAAAAATGTATCACTTTATGAGTGGGGCACCTTTTGGATCCCAAATATATTTAGTGATTTTTTTATTTATCTTTTCACTGTGATTCCTCAAAAATATGAAAGAATTAAAATCAATGGTGTCCTGCATTATTGATCTTTTAGGGCTCTAATTACTAAATACTGCATATTTCAATCAATCAATCAATCAATGTTTATTTATATAGCCCTAAATCACAAGTGTCTCAAAGGGCTGTATATTTCAGTTTTACTATAAAAAAAAACTAAGTTGTTTTTGACAGAAAAGCCATAAAACATTTTTTTAAATTTGTATTACTTTATATAAACTTGAAGTTGATATAGAGATTTACTGTAAGTGTTAAATAATTAAAAAAAAAAATAATAATCTGACTTATTTTTAACATTTTAATGACTGAGACCCTTTATGGTCCCCGGGACCCCTAAAGGTAAAACAAATCAAAAATGCATATATTTTGTTATGGTTTGAAAATGAAAAATATCAAAATGGCCCCCACATGCTTTAATTTTTCAGCGTGCGGCGCTCAGTGGAAAAAGATTGGACACCCCTGATCTTAAAGATCAAAAAAATATATTTGGGAATGTCCATCGGGCCAGATTGAAAAGCTTAACGGGCCTTAATTTGCCCAGGTCTGCTATTGAATGATGTAATGCTTGCCAAATAGTGAGCCTCCATTGAGATTTAATGCTTACAAATAATTTAGGCCTATGTTTTTAAAGTCTAACAGAGGGCTGGACAATTAATCATATTCAAATGTTGATTTTGATTTTGGCTTCTCACAATCATAAAAATATTATGGTTAAAAAAAAACAATTCTTGCGCTGGGAAAACGAATAAGTGAGCGTATGAGTGGGGGGAAAAAAACACGTCTTCTCGAAATTTGGGATCCAACCATGCTTGCTACTTTTTATTTGACACAGCGCTAGTATGCCTAATCAATAATTACTTGACTCAACAAAAAAAGTAAGGCCATGTAAATTTTCGTGGAATAAAACCGATATCCTATCACAGATATTGACATAAATGCGAGTCATGAGCTGTCATGCGGAAGAGACAGAACCTTTGTTTAGGGAAATAATGTGTCCGCTAGTGCTCATCCATAGCCGAAACACTCAACCGCCGCATCCCGGACTAGACAATGTGGAGACGGCCACTTGAAACAGCCACTAAAGTACGAAACTAAAGCTCGCAAAAACAATCCATACACCCACGACACAGCTCCAGTGCTGGGATTGTTGTGAACGACATCATTGATGTAAGATCAACGTACAAACAGGACAGCAGTAACTTGAGAGGCTCACTTTTTTTTTGTTTCAACAGCCTCAAGTCGTCTACACTCGTCAAGCTCCGGACTGCAGCACACATCCCACCTCCCCGGATTGTAAATAATCAAATGTAAATAATCAAATGTATATACCTGTTCTTATGCTTTCTGAGCTCACTATGTTCACTGCTCGCTGTACATATCCTACCAAGTCAGACCTACACTGTTACAATGTCCATTTCTCAGATGATATAATTGTTGATGACTGAAGTGCTGATATCAACTAAACCAAAGGTGTTTGTTATGCGGGATTCATTTGTGGCATATTAAATATAAGCCTGGTTGTGTTGTGGCTAATAGAGTATATATATATATATATGTCTTGTGTTTATTTACTGTTTAAGTCATTCCCAGCTGAATATCAGGTCCCACCCGCCTCTCACAGCATCTTCCCTAGCTGAATCGCTTCCACTGCCCTCTAGTCCTTCACTCTCAATTTCCTCATCCACAAATCTTTCATCCTCGCTCAAATTAATGGGGAAATTGTCACTTTCTCGGTCCGAATCGCTCTCGCTGCTGGTGGCCATGATTGTAAACAATGTGCAGATGTGAGGAGCTCCACAACCTGTGACGTCACGCTACTTCCGGTACAGGCAAGGCTTTTTTATCAGCGACCAAAAGTTGCGAACTTTATCGTCGATGTTCTCTACTAAATCCTTTCAGCAAAAATATGGCAATATCGCGAAATGATCAAGTATGACCTGCCATCCCTGTTTAAATAAGAAAATCGCATTTCAGTACGCCTTTAGAATACTGGTCCATATTGTCCGAAGATGTATAGCACCAATAAATGTGAGGATTTTTGCATTTAATTAAGAAAAATGTTTTCACATTTTATTTGTGACGCAAAAGGTAAAATAAGTTTAAAAGATAAAAAAGGTAATTAAATTTTTACGGAAAATCTGAATTTTATTTTTTTATTTTAATTTATTGCTGTTACTATTATTATTATTATGCTTCTTGTTGTTTATTTGTTACTAATTATATATCCTGTTCTTTTAAATAATTTTTAAAGGTTAGGTTTGGTTGTACTATAAATCAGTGGTCCCCAACCACCGGGCCGGACCGATTGGTATCGGGCCGCACAAGAAATTAAAAAAAAAAATATATATATATATATATTAAAAAATAAAAAAAATAATTAAATCAACATAAAAAACACAATATATAGATTATATATCAATATAGATCAATACAGTCCGCAGGGATACAGTCCGTAAGCACACATGATTGTATTTCTTTATGAAAAAAAATAAAATAAAAAAATAAACACCCCTCCTCCCCGGTCTTTTCTTTTTCAAGCGTTGACCGGTCCGCAGCTACAAAAAGGTTGGGGACCACTACTATAAATAGTCCCATCCATCCATTTTCTACCGCTTGTCCCTCTCGGGGTCGTGGGGGTTGCTGGGGCCTATCCCAGCTGCATTCAGGGTTACACCCTGGACAAGTCGCCACCTCATCGCAGACAATAAATACTCACGTTTTCAAATTAACGAAAAATCAAGGTAATAATCTGGATTTCAATATCAATCAAAATATTTGTGGTCATTATTTTTGCCATAATCATCCGGTCTAAGTCTAACACCTTATCTGTTTCCCCCCCCAAAAATAGTGAGACTATTGGGAAAATGCTGGATATTGACGTTGCCAAATAGTGAGCCTACACTTATTGAAGTACTTTTTCTAAAGGAAAACAAATAAGGTGGTTAAAAACGTTAAATAAAGTGTTTTTGAGCGGACTATTATCATTGTTTATTATCAAGGCAGCCATCTTGGTTTTAGGCCCCTGCTGTCAGCCATTCTTGTAAGCTCCGCCCCCATGTTGACACTTTTGCTTCAATCGGTTCAGCAAACTACAAGACTTCTTTAGGGTGACTTCTCCTCGTCGCCGCGGCAACATTCCTGCTCGGATCGGAAGTATTAGTATTCCTTGTTGACGCATGCGGAATACCTCAGCGGCGAGAAACCCGATGCGAAGGTGCTAAGGCATCCGAAAAAAGGCATTGTTTGCAGGTCTCAGCTTGTCCCTCAGAGGCCCACCTAGGAGAAGAACATGAGCCTCTTCCATGTTCTAAAATTGGTGACTCGATCAATCTGCATGTCTTTTCATCAGGTCTTGATTAAAAATTCCCGCCCCCACTTCTCAGTCAGTGTTTACCAGACCCCCAAGAGGCGTTCAAGCGCCTCATTTTGCAAAAAACTCCCCAAATTCAGTTTTTTACTGCTCCAAACACCACAAAGCTGGAACAACTCAAGATGGCAACTGTTTGTGATGTCGCCGCGTCGTCTGGACCCCAGCGTTTTCAAAAGGGGGCTGCTGCCACTTGGAATTTGCCTTGAACAAACATGGCGGCTCCTCGTCAGGAGATAAAGACGGCGCTCGGGACCTTGTTCGTGACGGCCGAGGTTGATAAGCATGCGAGGGACGCCGTTAGGAGAGTCGGTGATAAGATGGTCGCACCTCAAGGATCTGAAGGCTGACAATGGAAGGTTACAGATGGCTTCTTCTGAAGAAGAAAAATACATTTGTGGATAAAATGAAATGTCATTGTACTTGTGCGAAGACAAAGAGCTTATTTTTCTTTTTCTTCTTTACAGTGCAACTAAAGTCTGCTCTTTGGACCAATGGCTGTTTTTGTGTGAACAGCACCGACACGGAATGGTCAACTTGATAGTTTTCCAGTTTTAGGAGTGGTATCAGATCTAAATGGACGACCACAAAAATGCTTCGACATATAATACTAACTAGAGATGTCCGATAATATCGGGCTGCCGATATTATCGGCCGATAAATGCTTTAAAATGTAATATCGGAAATTATCGGTTCGGAAATTATTGGTTTCAAAAAGTAAAATTTCTGACTTTTTAAAACGCCGCTGTACGGAGTGGTACACGGACGTAGGGAGAAGTACAGAGCGCCAATAAACCTTAAAGGCACTGCCTTTGCGTGCCGGTCCAATCACATAATATCTACGGCTTTTCACACACACAAGTGAATGCAAAGCATTCTTGGTCAACAGCCATACAGGTCACACTGAGGGTGACCGTATAAACAACTTTAACACTGTTACAAATATGCGCCACACTGTGAACCCACACCAAACAAGAATGACAAACACATTTCGGGAGAACATCCGCACCGTAACACAACATAAACACAACAGAACAAATACCCAGAACCCCTTGCAGCACTAACTCTTCCGGGACGCTACAATATACACCCCCCGCTGCCCCCGATCCCCCCACCTCAACCTCCTCATGCTCTCTCAGGGAGAGCATGTCCCAAATTCCAAGCTGCTGTTTTGAGGCATGTTAAAAAAAATAATGCACTTTGTGACTTCAATAATAAATATGGCAGTGCCATGTTGGCATTTTTTTCCATAACTTGAGTTGATTTATTTTGGAAAACCGTGTTACATTGTTTAATGCATCCAGCGGGGCATCACAACAAAATTAGGCATAATAATGTGTTAATTCCACGACTGTATATATCGGAATCGGTAATTAAGAGTTGGACAATATCGGATATCGGGAAAAAAGCCATTATCGGACATCTCTAATACTAACACCTTAATTGGAGTATCAATTGGTCAACAAGTAAGTTCTGTGTGAAATGCACTACAGATCAAATGTGAGATATTTTGTTAGGCCCCTAATGTGAAGCATGCTGTTGTTGTTTGGCTTTTACATAAACACTAAATCACTGCCCTTAAAAGACATAATTTTTTTGCAGTGTAACTATTCTGTGTGAACAGCACTGGCAAAGGAATGGTAGCAGAAGTAATATTAGAGCTTCAACAGAGGCCAGACGGTGTTAGTGTGAATGTATGTAATGCCTGGACACCTACAGTAAGACTCTCTTCTCCCACTCTGTTGAAGTAATTGTCCAACAAGTTCTGTGTGCAATGCACAACCAATCAAATCCATGTTTCCAATTTGTTAAATATCTTTGTGTGGAGTTTGCATGTTCTCCCCGTGACTGCGTGGGTTCCCTCCAGGTACTCCGGCTTCCTCCCACCTCCAAAAACATACGCCTGGGGATAGGTTGACTGGCAACACTAAATGGTCCCTAGTGTGTGAATGTGAGTGTGAATGTTGTCTGTCTATTTGTGTTGGCCCTGTGATGAGGTGGCGACTTGTCCAGGGTGTACCCCGCCTTCCGCCTGAATGCAGCTGAGAGGCTCCAGCACCCCCGTGACCCCGAACGGGACAAGCGGTAGAAAATGGATGGATGGATGTTGACATGTACCATATTTTTCGGACTATAAGGCGCACTTAAAATCCTTACATTTTCTCAAAACTCGACAGTGCGCCTTATAACCCGGTGCGCCTAATTTACGGTATAATTTTGGTTGTGCTTACTGACCTCAAAATTATTTTATTTGGTACATGGTGTAATGATAAGTGTGACCAGTAGATGGCAGTCACACATAAGAGATACGTGTAGACTACAATATGATGGCAGTCACACATAAGAGATACGTGTAAACTGCAATATGACTCAAGTAAACAACACCAACAATTTTTTATGTTCCATTGAAAATATAAAACATTACACACGGCGCTCAAAAATCTATCAAAATGCTTTAGTACGACTTTGGTAAGCTATGAAGCCGCACCGCTTGATGGATTGTACTGTGCTTCAACATACAAGTATTATTTTGGTGTGTGTATAAGGAAAGACATATTATCTGGCGTTTTGTTTCGCAGTATAATGCAAAAGCAACTTTTCTTACCTTCTGGTACCTGCTGATCTGTATTTTGGATCTGCATAAGTCCTCAAAATTTGCGCGCATCCGCCGTAGTCGATAAGCTTCTTATTTTCCTCTATCTTCTTGTAATGGGACATTCATCCTCCACTGTTGCCATTTCTAATATAAAGTAGTGTAAATTTCTTACTTATATCTGTCAGTAAACTCGCCATGAAAGCGCTAAAACATACCGGTGTAGTGAGTTTACATTAATCATATATTTATGAATTTATATATATATATATATATATATATATATATATATATATATATATATATATATATATATATATATATATATATATATACTACCGTTCAAAAGTTTGGGGTCACATTGAAATGTCCTTATTTTTGAAGGAAAAGCACTGTACTTTTCAATGAAGATAACTTTAAACTAGTCTTAACTTTAAAGAAATACACTCTATACATTGCTAATGTGGTAAATGACTATTCTAGCTGCAAATGTCTGGTTTTTGGTGCAATATCTACATAGGTGTATAGACGCCCATTTCCAGCAACTATCACTCCAGTGTTCTAATGGTACAATGTGTTTGCTCATTGGCTCAGAAGGCTAATTGATGATTAGAAAACCCTTGTGCAATCATGTTCACACATCTGAAAACAGTTTAGCTTGTTACAGAAGCTACAAAATTGACCTTCCTTTGAGCAGATTGAGTTTCTGGAGCATCACATTTGTGGGGTCAATTAAACGCTCAAAATGGCCAGAAAAAGAGAACTTTCATCTGAAACTCGACAGTCTATTCTTGTTCTTAGAAATGAAGGCTTTTGAACTGTAGTGTATATATACACAATAACAATAATCCTAATTTACGGGAATTCGTAAATTAAATTAACGGTACCAATTAACCGTGATAGTGCACCAAATTTGAAGGTTCTCTGTGTGAAAGAGGCGTTTGATTTCCTCTTCGGGAGGTCTTGGGTTCTAAACCCAGAAGAGTCTATGGCGTTTTGGGGGTAGCAGTTGGGAAAAGTCACCAAAGCCGACCTGCTATGGACCAAAAAGGCTGAAACCCCCCAAAAATGTCGGTAAAAATGTAGGATTTTGTTCGGCTTTGAAGGTCTGTGTTGTTTAAAATAAAGGGATTGTGTGCTTAAAGGTAGCACGAAGGGGTGAGAGTAGTATTATGTGTGTGTGTGTGTGTGTGTGTGTGTTTTGAAGCTGAACTCCAAATGTGAAGTTGACAAAAGAGGAGCCCTAACAGCAGGGGGGTTGTAAGGTCTGTCTGGGGTGGGCCGGGGGGCTACTTGGCAGATATTCGGGGCTCAGAGTGATTGGCAGCAACTCAAGCTGAAAGGTCACTTCTCATTTGAGGAGTGAAAGATGATCTTAAAACCTCGTAGAAGACCAAAAAAATGGGAGAGAAAGTGCAGGTGAAAATAATTCAAACAGAAAGTGTGATATTCATAACAAATATGGCTGCATGAACTTTAAGCAAATAAAAAAACACTTAGAACTTGTCATCTCGTGTTTTGTTTGGACTTTACAGTCGGAGTGCAAGCAGTCTGCCGGGAGGTGCGTGTGTTGGGAGGGGGAGGTTGTGTGTGTGTGTGTGTGTGTGTGTGTGTGTGTGTGTGTGTGTGTGTGTGTGTGTGTGTGTGTGTGTGTGTGTGTGTGTGTGTGTGTGTGTGTGTGTGTGTGTGTGTGTAAGTCAGGCAGCCAGACTTTGTTCATTCATCCCGCGCTTGGCGAAGAGCCGCAGGTCCCAGCGGAAAATACGACGGAAAAAATGAAGTCCTCCACGTAGAACAAGTATACGGAGGAGTGTTGGGCCTTGTAATAACGACACTGCCACTGAATCGTAATTTTTTACACCTATTTACGATGGGAGATTAAAGTGCACTTTTTTTAACTGTTTAAAAGTGCAGATGATGTCACACTACATTCTGCGTTATGGCTAAGTCTTGTGTTTGTTTTTACACAATACTAACAGTAGTGCTAAGCTTAGCTTCTCTTTACACTTGCGTGACAATTAGGAACGTGCAAATGAAGATAGTGTTACTACACACATGCCACATTATCTCGTCAGTGCTGAGGAATGAATAATATAAATACAAAACCCAAAACCAGTGAAGTTGGCACGTTGTGTAAATGGTAAATAAAAACAGAATACAATGATTTGCTAATCCTTTTCAACTTATATTCAATTGAATAGACTGCAAAGACAAGATATTTGATGTTCAAACTGACAAACTTGGTTTTTTTTGCAAATAATCATTAACTTAGAATTTAATGGCAGCAACACATTGCAAAAAAGTTGGCACAGGGGCATGTTCACCACTGTGTTACATGGCCTTTCCTTTTAACAACACTCAGTAAACGTTTGGAAACTGAGGAGACCAATTTTTGAAGCTTTTCAGGTGGAATTCTTTCCCATTCTTGCTTGATGTACAGCTTAAGTTGTTCAACAGTCCGGGGTCTCCGTTGTGGTATTTTAAGCTTCATAATGCGCCACACATTTTCAATGGGAGACAGGTCTGGACTACAGGCAGGCCAGTCTAGTACCCACACTCTTCTACTATGAAGCCACGCTGTTGTAACACGTGGCTTGGCATTGTCTTGCTGAAATAAGCAGGGGCGTCCATGATAACGTTGCTTGGATGGCAACATACGTTGCTCCAAAACCTGTATGTACCTTTCAGCATTAATGGCGCCTTCACAGATGTGTAAGTTACCCATGTCTTGGGCACTAATACACCCCCATACCATCACAGATGCTGGCTTTTCAACTTTGTGCCTAAAACAATCCGGATGGTTCTTTTCCTCTTTGTTCCGGAGGACACGACGTCCACAGTTTCCAGAAACAATTTCAAACGTGGACTCGTCAGACCACAGAAAACGTTTCCACTTTGCATCAATCCATCTTGGATTAGCTCGAGCCTAGCGAAGCCGGCGGCGTTTTTGGGTGTTGTTGATAAATGGCTTTCGCTTTACATAGTACAGTTTTAACTTGCAGATGTAGCGACCAACTGTAGTTACTGACAGTGGTTTTCTGAAGTGTTCCTGAGCCCATGTGGTGATATCATCAATCAATCAATGTTTATTTATATAGCCCTAAATCACAAGTGTCTCAAAGGGCTGTACAAGCCACAACGACATCTTCGGTACAGAGCCCACATACGGGCAAGGAAAAACTCACCCCAGTGGGACGTCGGTGAATGACTATGAGAAACCTTGGAGAGGACCGCATATGTGGGTAACCACCCCCACCCCCACCCCCCCTCTAGGGGAGACCGAAAGCAATGGATGTCGAGTGGGTCTGACATAACATATCCTTTACACACTGATGTCGCTTTTTTATGCAGTACCGCCTGAGGGATCGAAGTTCACGGGCATTGAATGTTGGTTTTCAGCCTTGCTGCTCACGTGCAGTGATTTCTCCAGATTCTCTGAACCTTTTGATGATATTGCGGACCGTAGATGGTGAAATCCCTAAATTCCTTGCAATAGCTCGTTGAGAAATGTTGTTCTTAAACAATTTGCTCAGGCATTTGTTGACAAAGTGGTGACCCTCGCCCCATCCTTGTTTGTGAAGGACTGAGCATTTCATGGAAGCTGCGTTTATACCCAATCATGGCACCCAGCTGTTCCCAATTAGCCTGCTCACCTGTGGGATGTTCCAAATAAGTGTTTGATGAGCATTCCTCAACTTTCTCAGTCTTTTTTGCCACTTGTGCCAGCTTTTTTGAATGTTGGCAGGTATCAAATTCCAAATGAGCTAATATTTGCAAAAAATAACAACGTTTTCCAGTTCGAACATTAAGTATCTTGTATTTGCAGTCTATTCAATTGAATATAAGGTTGAAAAAGATTAGCAAATCATTGTATTTTGTTTTTATTTACGATTTACACAACGTGCCAACTTCACTGGTTTTGGGTTTTGTGAATAAGAGTAACTAAATATTCATAATAACATTACTGTAAAGTACAGAAATAGAAACTAATACTTCCCAATGAAAACACATACAAAATGAAAACAATAAAACATGGTTAGGTTTTTCATGTCCAAACAGGAGTGGGAAGAAGTGAAACATATTTACTCCAACCCTTTATTCATGAATCAAATACATAGCTTTCTTGTCATTATTATTATATACAATGATTAATTTGCTGGTCTTATTGCAATACATTCTCAAGTGTCGACATAGTTGGCCAATAAAGATGATTCTGATAATCTTTTACTTTTCTAAATCAAGTTAAGACCGAGTGGTGTCATTGTTTTTAACAGCACAAGTGGTTAGCTACTTTTTACACTTGTATGGCTGTTTGAAACATAAAAAATGGAGATGTGATGGCTAGGGATGATGTTTGATAAGAAATTATCGAGTTCGAGCCCATTATCGAATCCTCTTATCGAACCGATTCCTTATCGATTCTCTTATCGAATCCAGATAGGTTGTTGTATATGGAAAAAAACACAATAATTGGTTTAACAAAAGCTCACTTTTATTTTATAAGAAAAATAAATAAATAAATAAATATTGACTGTTACCCCCCTAAAAAAATAAAATAAATAAATATTGACTGTTGTTACCCAAAGTTTATTAAGTGGGATTTTTCAGAAAAACAAATATATACAGTAACACATAAACAACCTGTCTCTGTGATCACTATAGGTGAATAGCCATGCCTTGAGGCGTTTTTTTCCGGTCCATTATTTTTGCTGCTTGAGTGACATCACAGGAAATGACGTAGCTCAGTCCAATGACTGAGCTACGTCATTTCCTGTGATGTCCCACAGGGCATTTCTTGTGGGACGGGATTCGTTCCCAGGGATTCAAATAAAGAACCAACTCTTTTTCTTTACTATAGTGGCCTCGATAACGGGAACCGGTTCTCAAAAAAGGGATTTGAGTCCATGGAATCGGTTCTTTTCTTATCGAACGGTTCTTTTCTTATCGAACAACCGGGAGAACGGGTTTCAAACATCATCCCTAGTGATGGCACATGCACTGCACTGTGGCCTCATCCCACTTTATAAAATGTTTTCAAAGTTATTTATACTTTTCCTAACTATATATTTTAATGCTTGCATGACTTAGACTTAGACCTCCTTTTTATTGTCATTCAAATTTGAACTTTACAGTACAGATAAGAACGGAATTGTGTTGCATTAGCTCATTGTAGTGCAGGATAAAAAAGCAATAAGGTGCAGATATAAATAAATAGATTACTGTACAGATGAATATATTGCACTTTTGCATATGCATCCACGTTTATGGATGTATGTTATATTGTCTTTATTTTCCAGCGAGTTAATCCATTTTTGGGGGGAATTGAGGGGATTATTTTATGATGCGTTCAAGAGTCTTACGGCCTGAGGGAAGAAGCTGTTACAGAACCTGGAGGTTCTGCTTCGGACTATTCAGAGTGTTAAAATTGGAGATCATGTTGCACATACAAACACAAGAAGGCTGTGTTTTCGCTTCTTCTTTGGGTTTTTTGCAACACTTTTTTTGGAAAGTAACCTAACAATGGTTAAGTTATTTTCCAAAACATGGCCTGTGTGGTTAATAAAGGTTTGACCCAGGAACAGACCATTTCTATATTAATTCCCTTGTCTAAATCTAAACATGACGCTCGTATCCTTACAAATGTCTTCTTACAAGCCAGAGAGTAACCATTTTGGAAACTTTCTTCGGATTAGTCGCAGGATTCTGACGTGACGCTCGATGGATGAGCACTTGATTTTCCCAGGAGAGCAACAGCTGGTTTCAATGTGGCGAAGGATTACGAGGGGCTCCTTCTTCCCTGGACTTAAAGAGAAAAGTTGTAGTGTTTGGGAGCTATTTAAGCGTAAGCTCCTTTTGAGGTGCGCTGGTTTTAAAAAACAAACGCACTTCAGCACCTGAGGGCCTAACTTTTTCCACTGAGGGATGCATACTGAAAAATCAAAGAATGCTGTGGCCATTTTGATTATTTTTCATTTTTAAAAGCAACGACATAAAACATTTTTTTACATTCAAGGCTCCTCGCAAGTTTGGTCCCGGGGCTTGGAAAAGTAAATCATATAAATCTTGAGATCAACTTCAGATCTATCTGTGGATATGAAGTTGTCATTTTGTTAAATAGAAACCCTGTTTTTATGGCAAAAACACAAAATATGCAACATTTACCCCAAAAAAATCTCAAAGTGGAACATTTAATGTGAAGTAATTGGGAACTTAAATAGGTCAACAATTCATAACAACATGGATTTTGATTCAATTAAATTATTTTTTGAGGAAAAAAAATCCCACTAAAATTCTCAGGTATCCAAAAGGGCTTCACTCATAAGAGAGTTAATAATAAGTCAAGTTTTTTTTTTTTACTTTCAACGCCTAAATCTCTAGATCAACTTCAGATCGATTATAAGTTTTTATTATGTTTTATTATTTTTATGTTTTTTGTTTGTTTTATGCCCTTTTTGTAATAGAACATTTAGTTTTTTTATGGCAAACACACAAAATATGCAATATTTCCCACCCCCAAAAAAATTCAGCCTTAAAATTACATATTTAAAGCCTTTAATAGGTAAATAATTCATAACAATATGGATTTTGATTCAATTATTTGCAACAAGCAAATTATGTAATATTTTTTTTAAATGTTTTTTTCTTTGTCTTATTCCCTTTTTGTAATACAACATTTAGTTTTTTTAGGGCAAACCCACAAAATATGCAACATTATTCCCCAAAAAATATTTCAAAGTGGAATACTTGGTGTGAAGAAATTGGAGCCTTAAATAGGTCAATAATTCATACCAACATTGATTTTGATTCATTATTATTTTTTGGGTAATGACAGTTTTTTTTGTTTTTTTTTAAAGCCTGCATAGCAGCTTTGTGTTATTAAACTTGTTCTCGTTCAATTTATGCTGCATGTATGATCTTATATTCCACTTTTTGTTTTATTTTTGTAATAGTATTCTTAAATTTTCTGCTAAAAAATTACCTGTAGGCCCCCAGGCCACACTTTAGACACCACTGCCCTAAATAAAATAAAAGTCATGACTTGAGACATGAATACAGACGTCCCTAATGAAGTGGCCAGTGGGTGCATACACATACCGTATTTTTTGGAGTATAAGTCGCTCCGGAGTATAAGTCGCACCGGCCAAAAATGCATAATAAAGAAGGAAAAAAACATATGTAAGTCGCACTGGAGTATAAGTCGCATTTTTTGGGGAAATTAATTTGATAAAACCCAACACCAAGAATAGTGAAAGGCAATTTAAAATAAATAAAGAATAGCGAACAACAGGCTAAATAAGTGTACGTTATATTTACCATGAATTGATTTAAGTGGAGCCAGACTTAAAGAAGTTGAAAAACTTAGTCGTGTGTTACCATTTAGTGGTCAATTGTACGGAATATTTAATGTACTGTGCAATCTACTAATAAAAGTCTCAATCAATCAAAGACGCATAAATAACCAACTGAGAACGTTCCTGGTATGTTAACGTAACATATTATGGTAAGAGTCATTCAAATGACTATAACATATAGAACATGCTATACATTTACCAAACAATCTGTCACTCCTAATCGCTAAATCCCATGAAATCTTATACGTCTAGTCTCTTACGTGAATGAGCTAAATAATATTTGATATTTTACGGTAATGTGTTAATAATTTCACACGTAAGTCGCTCCTGAATAGAGTCGCACCCCCGGCCAAACTATGAAAAAAACTGCGACTTATAGTCCGCAAAATACGGTACACAACTGATGAAGAAGCCGAGAGATCAAAACAAGCGAGCGGGAGGCCTGACATCCAAAAAAATCTGCTCCCAACGTCTAATGTGGGACGAGCCACCCAAAATGCTGAGTCGTCCCTCGTAAATCCACTTCCCTGGAAACTCCATCTGACTTAAACACGGCTGCTGCTGAACGTCTGCTTCGACGGACGCCATCTTGGCCGTGCGACATGTTGACATTCTCTTCCCAAGTATAAACTTTGGCTGCAACTATAATAATAAGGGGGAAGTCATGTGACCCGACCACAAAGTGAAAACGGGGAGCGCGATCCCGACGGTTTGGCCGACTCGGGGCTAAATACTTTTGGCCTCTTTGTTTTCCCTGAGAGAGGACCGCAATGTTTGCCTCCGTCAGACCTCCACCACGAAGAACAAGTGTGGAGGAGGTTGCAAGAGGTGCTAGACACCATGGCGTGCTGCTTTTATAATTTACTACTGTGAGGGTTGACTTCTTTTTACACTTGAATGACAATTAGGACCATTAAAAAGGGAGATTGGATCATGCATAAACTACATTATGACCTTGTCATTCCTTATTGAATTTAAAGGCCTACTGAAACCCACTACTACCGACCACGCAGTCTGATAGTTTATATATCAATGATGAAATCTTAACATTATAACACATGCCAATACGGCCGGGTTAACTTATAAAGTGACATTTTAAATTTGCCGCTAAACTTCCGGTTCGAAACGCCTCTGAGGATGACGTATGCGCGTGACGTAGCCCGGGGAACACGGGTATGCCTTCCACATTGAAGCCAATACGAAAAAGCTCTGTTTTCATTTCATAATTCCACAGTATTCTGGACATCTGTGTTTGTGAATCTGTTGCAATCATGTTCATTGCATTATGGAGAAGGAAGCTGAGCAAGCAAAGAAGAAAGTTGTCGGTGCGAAATGGACGTATTTTTCGAACGTCGTCAGCAACAACAGTACACAGCCGGCGCTTCTTTGTTTACATTCCCGGAAGATGCAGTCAAGATGGAAGAACTCGGATAACAGAGACTCTAACCAGGAGGACTTTTGACTTCGATACGCAGACGCCTGTAGAGATCTGGGACAACACAGACTCTTACCAGGATTACTTTGATTTGGATGACAAAGACGCAGACGTGCTACTGTGAGTATGCAGCCTGTGAGTATGCAGCTTTGGCTTCTAAACATTTGATCGCTTGACCGTATGTGCGCAACTTTTTTTTGCGTATGTACATAACTTTTTAAAAATATATAAGCTTTATGAACCTTGGGTTAGGTGAACGGTCTTTTGGGCTGAGTGATTGTGTGTGTTGATCAGGTGTTTGAATTGTATTGGCGTGTTCTATGGAGCTAGGAGCTAGCAGAGGAGCTAGGAGCTAGCGTAACAAACACGCAGGTGTTTTTATGCAGGATTAATTTGTGGCATATTAAATATAAGCCTGGTTGTGTTGTGGCTAATAGAGTATATATATGTCTTGTGTTTATTTACTGTTGTAGTCATTCCCAGCTGAATATCAGGTCACCCCCGGCTCTCACAGCATCTTCCCTATCTGAATAGCTTCAACTCCCCACTAGTCCTTCACTTGCACTTTACTCATCCACAAATCTTTCATCCTCGCTCAAATTAATGGGGAAATTGTCGCTTTCTCGGTCCGAATCTCTCTCACTTCATGCGGCCATCATTGTAAACAATAGGGAACTTTGCGTATATGTTTAACTGACTACGTCACGCTACTTCCGGTAGGGGCAAGCCTTTTTTTTATCAGATACCAAAAGTTGCAATCTTTATCGTCGTTCTATACTAAATCCTTTCAGCAAAAATATGGCAATATCGCGAAATGATCAAGTATGACACATAGAATAGATCTGCTATCCCCGTTTAAATAAAAAAAATTCATTTCAGTAGGCCTTTAAGACAGACTGCTTTAATGTGCGGTGCAATATCAGCAAAAATATAACTGGTATCGCATTATATCCAATGGCATCTAAAACATCCAATACAAAAACGTTGTTCCACGCAGTTGGTTCTGTTCCCGCTAACGTCTTTTCTTGCTAGCTTAGCGGACTGATAACAGATTGTCTTGCCTTTTGGGAGCCTTTTAAGAGTCTTTATTTAGAAAATAAAGTATGTTAATATACTTTACATTAGACTAGGGTTGTACGGTATACCGGTATTATTTTAGTACCCCAATACTAATGAATCAAATTCAGTACTATACCGCCTCTAAAAAGTACCGGTCATATTATGTTTATAAACTCAGGAAATATGTCCCTGGACACATGAGGACTTTGAATATGACCAATGTATGATCCTGTAACGACTTGGTATCGGATTAATACCCAAATTTGTGGTATCATCCAAAACTAATGTAAAGCATCTAAACAACAGAAGAATAAATTATTATTACATTTTAACAGAAGTGTAGATAGAACATGTTAAAAGAGAAAGTAAGGGGATATTAACAGTAAATGAACAAATAGATTAATAATTCGTTTCCTACCACTTGTCCTTTATAATTTTTACAAAATAATAGAATGATAAATGACACAATATGTTACTGCATATGTCAGCAGACTAATTTAGGATCCTTTGTTTGCTTACTTACTACTAAAAGAAAAGTTGTCTTGTATGTTCACTATTTTATTTAAGGACACACCTACAATAAGAAACATATATTTAAGGTACCCTAAGATTTTTTGTTAAAATAAAGCCAATAATGCATTTTTTTGTGGTCCATTTATTTAGAAAAGTATCGAAATACATTTTGGTACCGGTACCAAAATATTGGTATAGGGACAACACTACATTAGACACAAAATAACGGATCTGTGACATTTTAAGATAATAGAGATGCATTCAAACAAATGCACTATGTAACCTATATGTGCTACAAATCAATGCAATATATATGGGGTGTTATGGGCTAGGAACAGAGGACTAGAGCTTCGACTCTGAGAGAGAAGGCAGAGCTTGAATTGCAGTTTGGTTGGCACCGTGTATTAGAGAATTAGTGATGGACAGCAGATATATACACAACAATGAGTTGAATGGCCATTCGACATGAAAGCAATTTGAAGGAAAAAAAACACAAGTACTATATACTGTACATATACAGGTATACACAATTCCAATTCAACTAATCAGTGTCTCTGGATCTTGTATAAATATCAGCTCAGACTTAATAGAGTTCTTGGGAAAAAAAACATGGCAGTACAGTCCATGTGCTGCAGGTTAAGGATGAAAATTGTAAAGGTTTGGCTCGAGAGCCTCCTACCAGCCCAAACAGAACAGGTGGTGGGGTTCCTGGCTGGAATCTTCCAAGAAAGATCCTTGGACTAGATGCTTCTTTTCCTTAGCTCGCCATCAAAAAGAGAAGCCTGGCCTGTGTAAGAACCAGGACCTGTTATGTCTTGGCGTAAATGAGGACTCAGATGCAGAGGAGTGACAATTGACTCAGACCTTTATTTAAATAATTCCTTGCTATCTCTAGGACAGAGTGATTAAAGAAAGTGGCTACAAAATCTATCTAAGATATATTCAAGCACCTATAGGGTATTAGCATAGGACATAAGGCAATAAACAGAAAATCACTCCATAAGGAGGAACAGGCAATAGCAAAAAAGTTCTATGAGTCGAATACACAAAAAAAAAAAAACAATCTATAATAATCTACAAAAAGGAAATTCTCTCATGCTAAAAAGTTGAGACGCTATAAACAGAAAGTATGTATAAAGTATTTGAGAAGCCTGAAAACTAAAAGCGCTCCAGAAGGAGGGGAAAAAAAAGGAAGACAAGGCACTATGAAAATTGATACAAAAAGACTTGACCAAAAAACTTAGCAAAAGAAAATCACTCTCTCAGAGGGAACAAAGGAATCAATAAACAAAGCGAGACAATACTTATCAACTTGGTTGATGGCTGTGAACAAGGCTGTGGACAAGGCTGGAGGTACGTAGCGAGACGATATACTCTGGCAACAAGACAGGGGAAGACGAGGACTATATACACATGAGGGAGGGTGACACAGGTGGACACAATCAGGCAATCAGGAGAGACATCAGACCAGTGACACAGGAGGAAGGGCAAGTGGCCTGAAACGAGAGGAGGATTAGAACTTTCAAAATAAAACAGGAAATGTGCCAGACAACCCCAAAACAGGACTTCCCTCACCACGGTGTGACAGGACCACCATTATAAATCCATGTGCACACAAAATATCTTCATTAAATAACACTAATTGCATTATAAAGTATTCAGAATAGGTTCTAGTTCTTTCCTCAATATTGTACAATATAAATCAATAAACATGTCAGAATCACAATATGCAATAAAATGCTAAAATAACCATTAGCAGCATATATATGACCTATACAAAGCAGTCAGTGCACTAAACGTGCTTATTATCAAAACACATTTAAAAGTACATTCAATACACAAATCGTTATCATTGGTTTAAGTCAGTGGTTCTCAAATGGGGGTACGCGTACCCCTGGGGGTACTTAAAGGTATGCCAAGGGGTACGTGAGATTTTTTAAAAAATGTCTGTCAAAAAGAACTGTGAAAAGAAATGCAACAATGCAATATTCAGTGTTGACAGCTAGATTTTTTGTAGACATGTTCCATAAATATTGATGTTAAAGATTTCTTTTTTTGTGAATAAATGTTTAGAATTAAGTTCATTAATCCAGATGGATCTCTATTACAATCCCCAAAGAGGGCACTTTAAGTTGATGATTACTTCTGTGTGTAGAAATCTTTATTTATAATTGAATCACTTGTTTATTTTTCAACAAGTTTTTAGTTATTTTTATATCTTTTTTTCCAAATAGTTCAAGAAAGACCACAACAAATGAGCAATATTTTGCACTGTTATACAATTTAATAAATCAGAAACTGATGACATAGTGCTGTATTTTACTTCTTTATCTCTTTTTTTCAACCAATAATGCTTTGCTCTGATTAGGGGGTACTTGAATTAAAAACATTTTCACAGGGGGTACATCACTGAAAAAAGGTTGCGAACCACTGGTTTAAGTCATAAACCTTGTATATGGACGATTGAGAATATGCCACAAAGACTGTTGCAATGAAACAATCGAAAAAAGATCAATGCTAAAGGTGCTATTTTCATAAATATGGACTCACCAACTCCGCTTCTACAGTCACACACAACTTAATGACAAAAAAATCCGGCGCTGGTAGTCGGCTCTATAAAGTTACAAATGGGCATTTTAGTTCAGAATTCGTTAGCACAATATTTCAGGTGAAAACGAGAATAAAAACCTACCTCGAGCAGAAATACAATAGGTCTCCCCTCACGTCCTGTCTACTGGCCACTTCCTGCACTGCAAAAACTGAAATCTAAGATTAAATATCTCAAATAAGGGTGATATTTGCTTATTTTCTGTCTGATAAGATAATTCTTCTCACTAAGCAAATTTTATGTTAGAGTCCTTTACTTGTTTTAAGGGTTTTGGTCCTAAATGATCTCAGTAAGATATTACAGCTTGTTACGGAGATTTTATGACCTATATTGAGTAAAAATTGCTTGAAACTAGAATATCAACTGTTGCAAAGCTGTGTCATCAACACTCACAAGTATAAAACTACTTTTTTAAAGTAATAACTTCTTATTTCAAGCATGAACGAGACAATTGTGTCTCATAATTAAAACAGATGACAGCCAAATTGACTTTGCTGTTTTATTTTCAATGAAACAATAGAAAACACGTACTCATATAGTAGTACAGTCGGCACAGTACAGTAGACTGACAGTTAATATTTAAACATTTAACATTTGACATTTCAAACAATTTTGAACAGAAATAGTTCATGCACATTCAGATAAACTCCTCAAAATTACAATAAAAATGTTTTGACCGGGGGCCGGGCTGTATATATGCGCACTAATTGACTGAAAGAGCACACACTTGGCGCGATGATGTCATGTTATCGATGGAAAAATGCATTTTTAGACCATATGATTTGCCTGAGCGGCTAGGAGACCCCGAGAGTAACAAGCGGTTGCCTTGTTGCCTTTCATTAAGAACATTAAATTAGTTTCAAGAAATGTAATGCCGAGTGCATATCATTATGTCAAGATAATGGCACTAGCATTTACTTCATTTAAGAATATTTTTCGACATATTGAGCAAAAAAGTCTCTTTTTTTATACCAAGAAAAGTGCACTTGTTATTAGTGAGAATATACTTATTTTAAGGTATTTTTGGGTTCATTGAGGTTAGCTAATTTGACTTCTTTTGGAAAGTCTTGAAAAGCCGAATTTTGTTGTTCTATTGGCAGATAATATTGCTTAGTTCAAATAAAATACCCCTAATTTTTGTTTTGTTTTTTTCTTGTTTTTGAACACTGACTTTTTGCAGTGTGCTACCGGCTTATAAGCACAGCTAATTGGACCGTGGCGGTCACGTGACTAGGAAGAGCGCAAAGAGTATGGATTTGACACCTGCGTTACAACTAGCTCGATACCAATTAGATATGTCATATACATGCTACTAATTAGCATTAGCGATTTTGTAAGGCGATTTCAACACGTCCAAATTTGGCATTCAGAATTACAACTAAGATGCACTTTACAATCAAACAGATGATGTGTAATAAGTACAATACTTACAGTACAAACAGTTTTAGGCTAAGACTGGCACATTCTACTTCAGAATCAGAATCAGAATAGTTTTATTGCCATTGTTTGAGAACGGGTTCACAAACTAGGAATTTTTCTTGGTGCAAACGTGCGACATAAAACACATATAACACATATTTGGTATAAAAAGAGCTGTGACTGAGCTATCAGATAGACTTAGAAGGGATTCAAGGAATTCAAGGAGCTGCTGTTAGGAGTTCTTGTTCATTTGCCTGATGGCCGAGGGGAAAAAACTGTTCAGGTGGCGGGAGGTGTGGGTCTGGATGGAGCGTAGTCTCCTGCCTGAGGGGAGAGGGGAGAATAGTGTGTGTCCAGGGTGAGAAGAGTCAGCTGTGATCCGACCCACACGTCCTGGTCCTGGAGGAGAACAAGTCCTGGAGGGATGGGAGCTTGCAGCCAATCACCTTCTCCGCAGCACGTACGATGCGTTGCAGTCTATTCTTATCCTGGACTGTGGCGCCGGGGAACCACACTGTGATGGAGGAGGTCAGGATGGACTCTATGATGGCTGAGTAAAACTGCACCAGCATCTCGGTCGGCACCTTAAGTTTCCTCAGCTGCCGCAGGAAGTACATCCTCTGCTGGGCCTTCTTGATGAGGGAGCTGATGGTCAGCTCCCACTTGAGGTCCTGGGTGATGGTGGTGCCCAAGAAATGGAAGGAGTCCACAATGGGGACGGGGGTGGGAGAGTCAATCAGGGTGAGGGGGGATGGTGGGGCTGTGACTTTCCTGAAGTCCATGATCATCTCCACTGTTTTCTGGGCGTTCAGCTCCAGGTTATTGAGGCTGCACCAGGACGTCAGCCGGTCTACCTCTCTCCTGTAGGCGGACTCATCGCCATTCGAGATGAGCCCGATGAGGGTGGTGTCATCCGCAAACTTGAGCAGTTTTACGGATTGGTGACTGGAGGTGCAGCAGTTTGTATACAGGGAGAAGAGCCAGGGGGAGAGTACACAGCCCTGAGGAGTACCAGTGTTTGTGGTTCGACTGTCCGAGACAATCTTCCCCAGCCTTACGTGCTGTCTTCGGTCTGTCAGGAAGTCATTAATCCAACTGCAGAGGGAGTCGGGCACGCTGAGCTGGTAGAGCTTGTCTCGTAGCAGTCCAGGGAGGATGGTGTTGAAGGCAGAGCTGAAGTCCACAAACAGGATCCTAGCGTAGGTTCGTGGGGAGTCCAGATGCTCCAGGATGAAGTGGAGGGCCAGGTTCACTGCATCATCCACAGACCTGTTGGCTCTGTAGGCGAACTGCAGTGGGTCCAGGAGGGGGGCGGTGATGTCCTTGAGGTGAGGCAGGACCAAGCGCTCTCAAAGGACTTCATGACCACAGACGTCAGCGCGACCGGCCTGTAGTCATTTAGTCCTGTGATCCGTACTTTCTTGGGGTCAGGGACAATGGTAGAGGTCTTAAAGCAGGACGGCACGCGGCATAGCTCCAGAGAGGTGTTAAAAATGTCAGTGAAGACAGGAGCCAGCTGGTCCGCACAGTGTCTGAGAGTGGAGGGGGAGACACCATCCGGCCCGGGGGCCTTCCGCGTATTCAGCTTCAAGAACTGCCGGCGTACATCCTCTTCTTTAATGGAGAGGGTCTTTACAGTCTTATTGTGTTTTTGGAGTCCTGTGATGTCATTGGAGTCCTTTAACTCCTTTAATGATGTGCTGGCATTGGTGGGGAGGGTGATGGTGGGGGGAGCATGGCTTTGATGAGCTGAAGGCCGTTCATGACGACAGTAATGTGTGTTGAGGCCCTGAGCGAGAGTCCGGTCATTCAGGGCCTGGGGGGTTTTGGGCTTATAGTTCGTAAGGGCCCTTAGACCTCTCCAAACTGACGCAGAATCATTGGAGCGGAACTGTTCCTGTAGACGGTTAGAGTACACAGATTTAGCTTTCTCCACTTCCCTGGTGAAGAGGTACTTCGCTTCTCTGTATGTACTTCGGTCCCCGCTTCTCCATGCAGCCTCCTTCTTCTTGCGCAGCTGTCGGAGCTTGGGTGTGAACCAGGGCTTGTCGTTGTTATAACAAACCCTGGTGCGCGTTGGAATGATGCGCGCCTCATTGAACTGTATGTATGAGGTCACAGTGTCCGTATACTCGTCCAGATTGTTCGTGGCCGCTCCAATTGCCTCCCAGTCTGTCGTTTCCCAACAAGCACGCAACTCGTCCACAGACTCGGCGGTGAAACACTTAATGTTCCTCATAACAGGTTTAGCCAGTTTCAGTCTCTGTCTGTATGAAGGGATTAAGTGCACCATCACGTGATCTGATAGTCCAAGAGCAGCGCGCGGGACTGCATGAAAAGCCTTGCTCAATGTAGTGTAGCAGTGATCCAGCGTGTTCTCCTCTCTGGTTGGGCATTTAATAAACTGTCTATACTTTGGTAATTCCTGGCTCAAATTTCCCTTGTTAAAGTCTTAATGGCAAAGACTACTTCCTGGCTGTTGCAACATACCTAGGACCTTTGTTGCCAACTCCTCAGTTTGAAAAGTTGCTTCTGGCTGTCTGAGGAGTTGCTAAAAGTCACTAGATGATGCCATCGCCTCATTTGCATAACTGACTGCAATAGACGCTGTAGAAGAGAGCAATAACTGTGGGAGAGATAAAAAGTGAGTTAAAAATGTTTAGTACAGTATGAGAACTGCACATTAACTTTCTTCTCTTTATCCTTAGTTTGTTTTCTTTAAATCTAAATTCATTTTGTTCTGCAATATTAAATGTTAGAGTAGCAAATTTGATCAAAAGAATGGAGGGTTGTGACATTCATGAACGAACTGAACATGTAACGATGATATTGGAATATGATTTTTTTTTTAGCATAGCATGACAGGGAAGAAACATTTGCATTTACAAAAAACAAGACGCAGGGAGCAGTGGCTTTGCACATGCGCATTTCATTTGCAGTGCGGACGCGGAGGTGTGTTTTCTGACTGCAGCTGGGACTGCAGCTGGGACTGCTGCGCGAGGCTACTGTCAACATGAGGAGTATGGGCTCACGGCAGCACTTGCTGCTCATTTGGAACATTTACTGCAGATATGTTCTTTCGCGTCTCCAAAACATCCTAAAAAGTCGCCAGATTTGTCCTTTTTGAGCAAAAAAGCCACTAAGTTGCACAGTTGTCAGCACTCCCTAGGACAAACTGTAATGAAAGCATATTTGCAAATGAGACTCAGAAGTGTAAGAAAGCAAGATATAACAACTAAATAGGATAGAGTCCATTCCAGACTGCCCCTAAGAGGGTCGCCAAAAAATATCTGTTTCTCAGCTGTGGTCCGTATGGGCCGCATCGGTACTCAGCTGTAATACTCTTTTCCGCCACGTGTGTCAGTAATGACAATGTAAAAAAAAAAAACAGACGAAGTCGGAAGCGCCAAATTATGACTAAAGTGGTGAAGCTATATTTTTATTTGCACTTTATTTTCATTGACAGTTTAGTTAAGAATCATATTCACTATTAATTTAGGTTATTTTAGCACAACAAAATTGTATGTAAATGTGTATTTGTAAGTTATTTATGATTTCCTTTGCAGTATATTTGGTTTTCTAATCAGCCTGACCTAAGCCTAAGGTTTGGTTTATGTGTTAAATAAATAATAATCCTTGCGATTAACACACTGTTTCATATCATTTGACAAGGTTGTAAATGAAGTAAGTTACATATAATAATTGAATATGAATAAAATCAAGAGTAAGATGACTAATTTAGTGTTAATATTTGAGTGGAAAAGTTGGGCCGGGAGGTCAAAAAGGTTAAGAAACCCTGGAATAGGACAGAGTTTGTCTCGGTACAGTCCCTTATTTCTTTTAATTGTACGGTGCATTTTAATCCAGTTTGTTGCTCGCTTTCACATTGTAAACCAAGTCTTTATCCAAAAAGTATGTCTACCGAGCCCCCACAATGCATTGCAAAATCACGTGGCCTTTCGATCCCTATGGGCCACGTGAGGAAATCAAACCAATCAAGATAGCGCTGTTCAGTACCGTGCCCACTGATTGGCTGAGCCTCAGGCAGCGTTATTGGAATTAAAAGAGTGTAAAGGTGATTAAAGAGTGTTATGTAATATTTGGAGGGATCTTATAATATTGAAAAACATATTTAGAAAGTCGTAAACAGAATTTTAAGCGCGAGCTATGAAAATATTTCATTCAATATTTATGGGTTCTACTTTGCGTAAATTCATTTATAGCGATCATGTTCAGAACCAATTAACAGTAATAAACGACTGCATTGCTTTATAGAATATTTCTATTTGGGTTTCAAAACACTACATTGATTTAGTGGGTATTTCAGAGCCCTTTCTCATGCTCATCGCTCTAAAGTAAGCACACCTGGTCACCGTGGCAATGCGAGCATCTTGAAGCAAAAAGGGGCCTCCTTTATTTTCTTGGAAAAGGTGCTTTTCAACACAATGCAGCATTTTTTGTATCTGCGTGTCGCCCTTCAGGGCTGGCTAAGTGCTATTCAGCGAATGTCGTAACGCGCCTCCATCGCTCTCTGAGCCGAGGTTGCAGACAGAATCATTCATCTTTCTTTAAGAACAAAAAAAAAACATCAGAATACTGAACTTTGGACATAACGTCTGCTCTCACAATCAGGATGACTAAGAAGGTAACAGTTACTCTTGCACTGGTTTTTGAACGCACCATGAACAATGGAAAGAATGTGTCATACTTTATCCTACACTGCAAAAACTGAAATCTAAGTAAGATTAAATATCTCAAATAAGGATGATATTTGCTTATTTTCTGTCTGATAAGATAATTCTTCTCACTAAGCAGATTTTATGTTAGAGTGTTTTACTTGTTTTAAGGGTTTAGGTCCTAAATGATCTCAGTAAGATATTACAGATTGTTGCTGATATTTGATGACCTATATTGAGTAAAACATGCTTAAAACTAGAATATCAACTGTTGTAAAACTGTGTCATCAACACTCACAAGTATAAAACTACTTTTTTAAAGTAATAATTTCTTATTTCAAGCATGTAAAAAAAAAATCATGACTTTGACACAATTGTGTCTCATATTAAAACAGATGACAGCCAAATGGACTTTGCTGTTTTATTTTCAATGAAACAATAGAATATACGTACTCATATAGTAGTACAGTTGTTATTAGTGAGAATATACATATTTTAAGGTACTTTGGGGTTCATTGAGGTTAGCTAATTTTACTTGTTTTGGAAAGTCTTGACAAGCCAAATTTTCTTGTTCTATTGGCAGATAATTTTGCTTAGTTCAAATAAAATACCCTTAATTTAATTTTTTTCCTGTTTTTGAACACTTTTTGCAGTGTACCAAGTGTGTTCTTATTTGAGTTAAACGGATCCAGGAGTCTCCTTTAGTCCTGCAGATTTATCACAGTGCAGATCATCTGTCTCTATTAGAACATCTCTGCTCAGACAGGACCTCCAGCAGCAATCAAACCCTACAAAATATGGGAAAATAAATTTTACTCTCACACTTGAACTCAAGTCCATGAAATATAAAATTTCAACAAGATGCTGGCAACAGAACATCGCGGAATCAAAACACAATCCCGTTCATCTCCAGGAGACCCTGGCTTTTTTCTGCTCGAAAGTGTAAATCATGTTTTAATGACAACTTGGAAAGAAAGTGTTTAAAGAATCCAGCAGAGAGCGCTGTGGTATCTCACAAGCTTGACATATTCCAGCATGAAGATGCGTTGTCCAGACGTGATGTTATGTAACTGCACGTTTTTGTAAGTATTATATTGAAATATGTATAACTGAATATTAAAGGCCTACTGAAACCCACTACTACCGACCACGCAGTCTGATAGTTTATATATCAATGATGAAATCTTAACATTGCAACACATGCCAATACGGTCGGGTTAACTTATAAAGTGCAATTTTAAATTTCCCGCGAAACTTCCGGTTGAAAACGTCTAGGTATGATGACGTATGCGCGTGACGTCAATGGTTGAAACGGAAGTATTCGGACACCATTGAATCCAATACAAAAAGCTCTGTTTTCATCTCAAAATTCCACAGTATTCTGGACATCTGTGTTGGTGAATCTTTTGCAATTTGTTTAATGAACAATGAAGACCGCAAAGAAGAAAGCTGTAGGTGGGATCGGTGTATTAGCGGCTGGCTGCAGCAACACAACCAGGAGGACTTTGACTTGGATAGCAGACGCGCTATCCGATGCTAGCCGCCGACCGCATCGATGATCGGGTGAAGTCCTTCGTCGCTCCGTCGATCGCTGGAACGCAGGTGAGCACGGGTGTTGATGAGCAGATGAGAGCTGGCTGGAGTATGTGGATAGCTAATGTTTTTAACATAGCTCTGTGAGGTCCCGTAGCTAAGTTAGCTTCAATGGCGTCGTTAGCAACAGCATTGTTAAGCTTCGCCAGGCTGGAAAGCATTAACCGTGTAGTTACAGGTCCATGGTTTAATAGTATTGTTGATTTTCTGTCTATCCTTCCAGTCAGGGGTTTATTTCTTTTGTTTCTATCTGCAGTTAAGCCCGGTGCTATCACGTTAGCTCCGTAGTTAAAGTGTTTTGCCGATGTATTGTCGTGGAGATAAAAGTCACTGTGAATGTCCATTTCGCGTTCTCGACTCTCATTTTCAAGAGGATATAGTATCCGAGGTGGTTTAAAATACAAATCTGTGATCCACAATAGAAACAGGAGAAAGTGTGGAATCCAATGAACCCTTGTACCTAAGTTACGGTCAGAGTGAAAAAAGATACGTCCTGCACTGCACTCTAGTCCTTCACTCTCACGTTCCTCATCCACAAATCTTTCATCCTCGCTCAAATTAATGGGGTAATTGTCGCTTTCTCGGTCCGAATCGCTCTCGCTGCTGGTGTAAACAATGGAGAAATGTGAGGAGCCTTTCAACCTGTGACGTCACGCTACTTCCGGTACAGGCAAGGCTTTTTTTATCAGCGACCAAAAGTTGCAAACTTTATCGACGATGTTCTCTACTAAATCCTTTCCGCAAAAATATGGCGACATCGCGAAATGATCAAGTATGACACATAGAATGGATCTGCTATCTCCTTTTAAATAAAAAAAAATAATTTCAGTAGGCCTTTAAATAACTGTGAGAAGCATTGTGTGGGTCAGGGGTATTCAACTAAATTGTTTTGAGGGCCACATTTCCAGAAAGCTAAGGACCGAGGGGGCCGGACTTCCCCCTTCACTATCATTTCTATTTTGTATATTCCGGAGAACCAGTCTATTTACTATTATTTCAGAGTTACAGGATTGCTCTGTTGTTTTCCAGGACCTTCTGCAAAATCAAATATCATCTCTATGACAGCACCCTTGTGTTTTTAAGACTATGCTGCAAAAATGTGGATCCCTCGCAATTTTTTTTAACTGAACTCGCAAACTCCCAAATGATGAAAAAGAGAGGACCTAAAATAGGACCTTAAGGAACACCACTAGTGTAACTAAAGAAGTTGAACAAATGACTACTGACTGCATCTGAAGTAAACAAGCTACAGCAACACCTTAGTTACGTAAATCACATCACGAAAAAACATGTGTACCTGCCAGAAAGGAGAGGACTTAAATGGGTGCCTTGAGGAACGCTGCAGTTATGTAAATCCTAAATTCGGACCCAAGTGTTTTATGTTTGCTAGCAAGGTTAAAATGTCAATGCAGGGATCTGCAATTGTGTTTACTGTGGTCCAAGTTCATCTATACAACAGGAGCACTCTTGTTTTAGGAATTTGCTGTAAAAATGTTTGTCTCCCAAGTTTTGAACTGAACTCTGGAGGCCGATATGGTATCATTCGCGGGCTGGATTTGGCCCCCGGGCCGCCAGTTGAATAACCCCCTGGTGTAGGTTTTGCAGAATCAAAATCAGGCATTTTCATGGGCACAATACACGGGGGGTTTTATTCCTCGCAAGTAAAACTACTGCAGATCCAAAAGTAAACCGTGCATTGTCAGCTCATTTAATGTGCATGTACTCTATTCTAAAAATAAAAACATAAATAAAGCAAACTAGCTATAAGTTTGGAGATTTAGTTGTTTAGAAAACAACTCCTTTGTTTCTAGAAGCATAAAAAACGACTTTTCTCCACCAACTTCCCACTTCCTGTTTCTTATTTTACTGTCGCCACATTCCCTTAATCAAGCACGCCTCCCCCTGGTGGATGGAAGATATATGACAAGAAGTTATGTTAGCCATGAAGTAGGGTTGTCACGATACCAGAATGTCAGTAGTCAATAATGACACCTTTGAATTTCCACAATTCTCGATACCTAATTGATACCATAAAAATAAAAAACTAAACAAACCCACATACTTTTAAATTCACTACTTTATCGAAAAGTGTTTTTAAGTGTGAAATGTTTAAGATCAACGCGCTTTTAATCTTTTTGCACACAATTTAATTCACAGTATCAGCAGTGGCGTGGAGCCTTCAAATATATAAAACAAACAGTATTGTTATAAATATTATTTCAATATGATGGTAGTGTGACATCATTGTGTCATCTGTAATGAAATAGAAGGCTAAAACAGATGTCCAAAGACAAATCCTTATAAGTATCAAAATGTCAGCCTTTTTTCATTACGTTATGCCTTTTCACTCTATTTTTAAATTGTCATCTACTTTATTTATACACTGTGCCACAGGCCCATAAAAAAAGAGGTGCATTTAACACATTGCCTTCCTGGTGAAAACAGTAATTTGCTGTTCAGGACAAGCGGTAGAAAAAATGGATGGATGGAAAGCGTTGAAGAGTGTCTCTGAGCTGTGTTTTCTTGGCAATTATATAAGTGATCAAAGTTAGGTTGCACACTTCTGGAGCTTTTCTGCACACTGTGGTAATAATGCACACTCCCTGGGCTTGTGGTGGCGGATCTGCGCTCTCCCTCGTGTGGCAAATACTTTTGCGACCGCTTGCATTTGATTACCGACTAAATTAGAGATGTCCGATAATATCGGCAGTCCGATATTATCGGCCGATAAATGCTTTAAAATGTAATATAGGAAATTATCGGTATCGGTTTCAAAATTATCTGTATCGGTTTCAAAAAGTAAAATTTATGACTTTTTAAAACGCTGCTGTGTACACGGACGTAGGGAGAAGTACAGAGCGCCAATAAACCTTAAAGGCACTGCCTTTGCGTGTCTGGCCAGTCACATAATATCTACGGTTTTTCACACACACAAGTGAATGCCATGCATACTTGGTCAAAAGCCATACAGGTCACACTGAGGGTGGCCGTATAAACAACTTTAACACTGCTACAAATATGCGCCACACTGTGAACCCACACCAAACAAGAATGACAAACACATTTCGGGAGAACATCCGCATCGTAACACAACATAAACACAACAGAACAAATACCCAGAACCCCTTGCAGCACTAACTCTTCCGGGACGCTACAATATACACCCCCCGCTACCTTAACCAACCATTCCAAGCTGCTGTTTTGAGGCATGTTAAAAAAAATAATGCACTTTGTGACTTCAATAATAAATATGGCAGTGCTATGTTGGCATTTTTTTCCATAACTTGAGTTGATTTATTTTGGAAAACCTTGTTACATTGTTTAATGCATCCAGCGGGGCATCACAACAAAATTAGGCATAATAATGTGTTAATTCCACGACTGTATATATCGGTATCGGTTGATATCGGTATCGGTAATTAAGAGTTGGACAATATCGGAATATCGGATATCGGCAAAAAAGCCATTATCGGACATCTCTAGAAAGATGCACTAACTATAGCTACAAAGTGGCAAAAGAGCATCACAGATCATTTTTGCTTTGTCTTTTTCTCTACCAAAGCAGGCCCGTATTAGGTGTGTTGTGAAGCCACACCTACACTTCCATTCCATTCCAACCAGAAGTGCCAAATCAAAGGCTTCTACAAGTAAATAAATGTATGGAAACGCTGACTCATTTTGGATCATGAATCATGGATCACCTGACGATACTGAAAAAAGCAGGTATTGATGTATCTTTGGCATTATTGGGATACTTGGCATAGTAGTATTGATACTTGAAGTATGAAAAACTACAGCAGGTGCAATTAGCACGCTGGCATCCTTATATCCATAGGGTCAGCAGGATTTTTTGAAGGTGGAACCGACAGTTCAGTCAGCACACACATGGAGCCACTTAGCAGACAGAAGCTCACAGACAGAAAGAGAAATAAAAAACGACAAGTCTTCGCGCGTCACCGCAGACTTTGGGGAGGGAAACTTTTACCCACAAGTGTCGTTTTAAGTGTTGCAGTTCTCCTTTGATGAGAACAAATCGCCTCGCTCGAGAGCGCTCTCTCCAAAAAAAAAAAAAAAGCAGTGGAAGGTGGAATGATTTAACGCCTCAGCTGCCTGGAGCCTGCACCGGGTCCTCGTCTGAGTCAGCGCCTCCTCGCCACGGCCGCACAGAGCGGGGCTCTCACTTTCCACAAAACAATGACATAAAAATAGTATCAGTCAGCAGCAGCTGGTGAGCCAGGAATGATGTCATGGGTGACACATGCCGCTCACCTGCTTGGATCGTTAGGATGGAGATCATGTCTGACTGACAAGACGTTACCTCAAAAAGTCCACCTTAACAAACACAATCGTTCACCTCGGATTCTTCAATTGTCAGAAAGTTTAAAGACAGAAAGCCAATTTTACCTTGGCACTAGCCAGGTTAAATCAATAGTGTGCTCTTCTCACCTAAAATGTAAAGTAGTACTCTTTAAAATTTGCTAAAAAAATGCACTGATTTTAACGTTTAAACTCACCTTGTTGGCCACCTTGGGTAAAACCGATGTTCAAAATCAGTAGTGTTCCTTCTATGGCCAACACTGTTAAAATTCAATAGTGTCCTTCATCCGACATAAAGTTGTAATCCTTGAAATTGGCTAAAAATCAATAGAGACGCACTGATTTTAACGATTCAACTCATCTTGTCGGCCACCTTGGGTGAGATCAATGTTTAAAATCAATAGTGTTCCTTCTTTGGCCAACTTGGGCAACACTGATCAAAATAAACAGTGTCCTTCCTCTGAAGTAAAGCAGTGATCTTCGGAAAACTGGTAAAAAATCCGCAGAGACAAAAAGAAAGAAATTCACCTGTAAATCACCTTTCTTAGGCAAGATTGATCAAAATCAATAGTGTTCATCCTCTGACACAACAAGTGAAGCAGCTATCCCTCAAAGTTTAAAAACAGTTGTTTGGAGACATGACAATGGACATTTGATGTTTGACTTCACCTACTCCCGCTCAAAATCAACTGGGTTCTTGCACAACAAAATATTTTAAAAATTGCGACCAGTAGAGAACCTCATCTTTTCACACTGGGATGCAGCCATCCATCCATTTTCTACCGCTTTTCCCTCTCCTTCCGTCTCACATAAAACGTGAAACGGTAATCCCTAAAATGTGACTTTGACCGCTTTTTCTGTCTTGCCACTGGTGAGGGCGGTCGCATCTCTCTCCGCTCCCTCCTTCCCTCCCTGCTTGCTCTCTTTGTTTTTGTCTTGTTTGAACTATTTTGAAGCCTCTTTTCTTGAGCTGTCCTCAAATCTAAACATCAAAATGAATTTGATCAACTGGACTCTCGACGCAATTGACACAGTCTTTTCGACAAGGAAAAGAGGCTCGGGGGAGCCTGGCTGCCCTGATGGAACCATTGCTGCGGGGTACGTGAGAGATTCCTGGAATACTTGGAGAATCATGTGCCTCTCAGTCCTTTCCATCGAGGACGTGGAAGACATCTACCTATTTGGAGCGATGGCAGCCACTCAAGGGGCCAACAGGCTGTTCAACGCAATGGAAGGAATGGGTCGTGCTGTGGGATCACAGACTGGAGCGATTGCTGATTTGAATCGCAAGGTAGATTCGATCTTGATGATGTTACAGAAAGAATAAATTGGAATTGTCAGAGCCAGCATATAGAGCAGGAATGTCATTGTTTTGACTGCTCGAAGGAAAAAAACAACATCTTAATCTACGATTTGACTCCCTCGAATGGCCTTGAGGAACAGGCTGTTTGAAAACACTCCCCCGAGGACTCCTCAAAGATGGACGCTTTTGACCTTTCCCTTTTTTTCAAAAGCACCTGGGTCGGACTCTTGAACTCTTGGGGCCGGCCTCGGCCCATAAAGACAATCCAACATCTCACCCAAGTTAATTGGGCATACATGCACGCATATACCCTTCCCCAATCAACGCCTTCACCACTGCTTTATTCCTCCGGGGTTGTGGGGGCTGAGCAGCGCTTAACAGCAGCTGCTGGCCTCCAAGGTCCTGTTGGATGACTTTGTTGCGAGTTTGTTGTGATTAAATGTACCTTGTTTATGTGTGCCATGCTATGTGAGGTTTTTTTCCTCGGACTCAGTCTGGACCATTCCTGAGGGTCCAGCCTCAGACTGATATTTTTTTTACTTCCACCCTCCCCCCAATGTCACCTTTTTCCCACCTTTTTGAGGAGCGCCTAAGTGAGGCTGATCCGTTGGCGGTCCCGTCTTGTCTCCCTGTAACGTATGTCTGCTCTTAGCGGGATTGTGCCGAAAATGTAATTTCAGTTCTTATGTGTCTTGTACATGTAAGAATGGACAATAAAGCTGATTGATTGATTGATTGATTGATTGATTTACCTTGGCTGCCACGAGCGCCCTTTTCAAAACCAACCGCATTCTTGCTTTAATGAAGCGACACAATTTCTGTTGAGTGACTGGTTTCTTCCTGAAAAGAACATGTGCGCTGATTTGACCTTTGCCCCCAGCCACCTTTAGACAGGCTGATGTTCAAAATAAATAGCGCTCTTGCCTTAAACTCTAAACAATGAGCTTATAAGGCAAAAAGTCAAAGATCCTCTATATGACAGCAGCAATCTGCTACTTTTAAGGACTTGTTGCCAAAAAACGCCAGTCAAAGATCCTCTATAAGACAGGAGCTCTTTGCTAAACCTGAACACTAGTCAAAGATCCGCTCTACGACAGGAACGCTTTGCTGTTTTAAAGACCGACTGCAAAAACACTAGTCAAAGATTGTCTATATAACAGGAGCACTCTGAGGTTTTTTAAGAAAATTATTTTTAAAAACGCTAGTCAAAGATCCACTATAAGACAGGAGCTCTCTGCTAAACCTAAACACTAGTCAAAGATCACCTCTATGACAGGAACGCTTTGCTGTTTTAAAAACCTACTGCAAAAACACTAGTCAAAGATTGTCTATATAACAGGAGCACTTCGAGGTTTTTTGAGAAAATTATTTTAAAAAACGCTAGTCTAAGATCCTCTATAAGACAGGAGCTCTCTGCTAAACCTAAACACTAGTCAAAGATCACCTCTATGACAGGAACGCTTTGCTGCACTAGTCAAAGATTGTCTATATGACAGGAGCAGTCTGACGTTTTTATGAAAATTATGAAAAAATAAACACTAGTCAAAGATCCACTATAAGACAGGAGCTCTCTGCTAAACCTGAACACAAGTCAAAGATCCGCTGTATGACAGGAACGCTTTGCTGTTTTAAAAACCTACTGCAAAAACACTAATCAAAGATTGTCTGTATGTTAGGAGCACACAGGCTTTTTTAAGGAAATAATGAAAAAAAACGCCAGTCAAAGATTCTCTATAAGACAGGAGCTCTCTGCTAAACCTAAACACTAGTCAAAGATCCGCTTTATGACAGGAACGCTTTGCTGTTTTAAAGACCTACTGCAAAAACACTCGTCAAAGATTGTCTAAATGACAGTAACACTGACTTTTTTAAGAAAATAATGCAAAAAACGCTAGTCAAAGATTCACTCTATGACAGGAACGCTTTGCTGTTTTAAAGACCGACTGTAAAAACACTGGTCAAAGAATGTCTATCTGACAGGAGCACTCTGACTTTTTTAAGAAACTAATGCAAAAAACGCTAGTCAAAGATCCTCTATAAGACAGGAGCTCTCTGCTAAACCTAAACACTAGTCAAAGATTTGCTCTATGACAGGAACACTTTGCTGTTTTAAAGACCGACAGTAAAAACACTGGTCAAAGATTGTCTAAATGACAGGAGCACTCTGAAGTTTTTGAAGAAAATTATTTAAAAAAACGTTAGTCAAAGATCCTCTATAAGAAAGGAGCTCTCTGCTAAACCTGAACACTAGTCAACAAAGATCACCTCTATGACAGGAACGCCTTGCTGTTTTAAAGACCGACTGCAAAAACACTGGTCAAAGATTGTCTATATGACAGGAGCACTCTGACTTTTTTAAGAAGCTAATGCAAAAAACGCAAGTCAAAGATCCACTATAAGACAGGAGCTCTCTGCTAAACCTAAACACTAGTCAAAGATCCGCTCTATGACAGGAACGCTTTGCTGTTTTAAAGACCGACTGTAAAAACACTGGTCAAAGATTGTCTATATGACAGGAGCACTCTGACGTTTTTTAAGAAAATATTTTAAAAAACGCTAGTCAAAGATCCTCTATAAGACAGGAGCTCTCTGCTAAACCTGAACACTAGTCAAAGATCCGCTCTATGACAGGAACGCTTTGCTGTTTTAAAGACCTGCTGCAAAAACACTAATCAAAGATTGTCCATATCAGGGGTGTCAAACGTACGGCCCAACAGGTTTTATCCGGCCCGTGGGATGAGTTTGCTAAGTATAAAAATGAACGGAAATTTTTGAATGAAAGAAACTGCTGTTCTAAATGTGTCCACTAGATGTCACAATAGCAATTTTTTAAATCTTTGTAGATGATGCTACATATGTACAAAATAAACCACATCAGTCGAGAAAAATGAGCAAACTACATAAATAATATCCTGTAATTTGATTTTAATATAATTTTTTTATCTTGATAGATTGAAACTTAACACCAATGAGTTATCACTCTCATTATCACATTTATTCAAAAAGTATAAATAACAACAAATGAAGATAGAATACTATTAACCGCAACATGTAAGTGTAAAAAAACAACAACATTGTTATTTGTACAATTTCAGAATGTGCTTGTTCTATTTTTAAACAAAAAAAAACAATGTGAAGTTGTCTTTATTTTTAAGTTATCATGCCGTGATCTTACCAGTCCGGCCCACTTGGGAGTAGATTTTTCTCCATGTGGCCCCCCATCTAAAATGAGTTTGACACCCCTGGTCTATATGACAAGAGCACTCTGACTTTTTTAAAGAAAATAATGCTAAAAAGGCTTGTCAAAGATCCTTTAATTGACAGGAGAAAATGAGGGACTACCGTACAAATGCAAGTCAAAAATCATTTAGCGTTTAAAGACAATGGGTTAAAGAACTGGTCGAGCCGTAAAAAAATGATCATTTTCCTTGTGATATCAGCAACCAAATGCCTGAAATCAACAGGGTTCTTGCTCTAACAAAAGAAACAGCACTAATCTCGCAAAGCTTGAGCAAAAATCTGTTGAAAATTATCTGAAGGTGGCAAGGAAGGTGACTTGACTCGACCTTTGACCTCATCAAATGGATATAGCTCAAAATCAATAGCGTTCACGCGTTGACATCATCAGCAGTTCTGCAGCTGAGTGAGAATGAGTGAAAACCAAAGTATAAGTGGTGTATTTGACTATTTCCTCCTATGCCAGTAAAAATCAGCAGGGTTCTTGCTTTGACAGGAGCACTACACAGCTAATAGGTCACGATGAAGAGCGCCCACACTCGGCACAATCATGGCCGCCATGACAATGCAAGCGTGCACATTCCTCAGCTGTCATCTGAAGACCTCCAGCGTTCTCAGACTGCAAAGAATTCCCGTCGTCAAAGATCCTTAAAAATGTGCGAGATGGATGTTCGTGTGACACGGCGATGTTTTCAAAAGTACATTGAGTCATGATCATGTCCTCTTACACTCGGCCTGATGTCTTTGGAACTCTTTTCCTACGTTGGCAGGGACAGGAAACAGCAGCAGGAAAGACAAAGGCGGTTCTTCCATTCCGCTGGAAAACTACTGACTTGTTTTCTTTGTCAAGTAACACAATCGTTCATGCACATGAAGTCACCACAACTATTCTCATCATTATTCACAAACAACATGTTTGCGCTTCTCGAAGATCCTCTATATCAGTGGTCCCCAACCTTTTTGTAACTGCGGACCGGTCAACGCTTGAAAATGTGTCCCACGGACCGGGGGGGGGGTGATTTTTTTTTTTTTTGTCACAAAAAAATACAATCATGTGTGCTTACGGACTGTATCCCTGCAGACTGTACTGATCTACACTACCGTTCAAAAGTTTGGGGTCACATTGAAATGTCCTTATTTTTGAAGGAAAAGCACTGTACTTTTCAATGAAGATAACTTTAAACTAGTCTTAACTTTAAAGAAATACACTCTATACATTGCTAATGTGGTAAATGACTATTCTAGCTGCAAATGTCTGGTTTTTGGTGCAATATCTTCATAGGTGTATAGAGGCCCATTTCCAGCTACTATCACTCCAGTGTTCTAATGTGTTTGCTCATTGGCTCAGAAGGCTAATTGATGATTAGAAAACCCTTGTGCAATCATGTTCACACATCTGGAAACAGTTTAGCTCGTTACAGAAGCTACAAAACTGACCTTCCTTTGAGCAGATTGAGTTTATGGAGCATCACATTTGTGGGGTCAATTAAACGCTCAAAATGGCCAGAAAAAAATAACTTTCATCTGAAAGTCGACAGTCTATTCTTGTTCTTAGAAATGAAGGCTATTCCACCAAATTGTTTGGGTGACCCCAAACTTTTGAACGGTAGTGTATATTGACATATAATGTAGGAACCAGAAATATTAATAACAGAAAGAAACAACCCTTTTGTGTGAATGAGTGTGAGTAAGTGTAAATGGGTGAGGGAGGTTTTTTGGCTTGGTGCACTAATTGTAAGTATATCTTGTGTTTTTTATGTTGATTTAAAGGCCTACTGAAACCCACTACTACCAACCACGTAGTCTGATAGTTTATATATCAATGATGAAATCTTAACATTGCAACACATGCCAATACGGCCGGGTTAACTTATAAAGTGCAATTTTAAAATTCCCGCCACACTTCCGGTTGAAAAACTCCTTTGGATATGATTTATGCGCGTGACGTTACAAAAGCAACGGAAGTGGTTGGACCCCATCGGACCCGATAGAAAAGCCTCTTGTTTTCTTTGACAAAATTCCACATTATTCTGGACATCTGTGTTGGTGAATCTTTTGCAATTTGTTTAATGAACAATGGAGACTGCAAAGAAAAATGTTGTAGGTGGGATCGATCGGTGTCTTAGCGGCTAAGTACAATACTATAATATCTGTGATATCTGCATTAGTGTACTGTCTTTAAGGGTTTGGGGAACGCGCATGCGCGAGTGAGTTGGCGGAGAACTTGTGTGTGTGAGCGTGAGTTTTGGCTAACAGCAGCTCGTGTATGTGTGTGCGTTACTTTTTGAACTACAACCAGTTACCGCTTTTTAATAAAGCGATTGAGCAGCGCTTCCTCGTCTGTGTGACTCCTTCTCCACTGCGGGGCATTACAATACTTACAGCAACACAACAAGGACTACTTACTACGCCTAGCCGATGCTTGCCGCCAAACCCACGGATGAAGTCCTTCGTCGTGCCGTTGATCGCTGGAATGCAGGTGAGCACGGCTGTTGATGGGTTTCTATCTTCATTTGAGAACGATGCTACGCGCTAGCTCAGTAGCTAAGTGTGTCACCGATGTATTGTCTTGGAGATAAAAGTCACTTTAAATGTCCATTTCGCGTGCTCGACTCTCATTTTCAAGAGGATATAGTATCCGATTTGGTTTAAAATACAAATCCATGATTCACAATAGAAAAAGGAGAGAGTACATAGTTCTGTGAGGTCTGGTTGCTAAGTTAGCTTCAATGGCGTCGTTAGCACAGCATTGTTAACCTTCGCCAGCCTGGAAATCATTAACCGTGTATTTACATGTCCACGGTTTAATAGTATTGTTGATTTTCTATCTATCCTTCCAGTCAGAGGTTTATTTATTTTGTTTCTATCTTCATTTGAGAACGATGCTATCGCGCTAGCTCAGTAGCTAAGTGTGTCACCGATGTATTGTCTTGGAGATAAAAGTCACTTTAAATGTCCATTTCGCGTGCTCGACTCTCATTTTCAAGAGGATATAGTATCCGAGGTGGTTTAAAATACAAATCCGTGATTCACAATAGAAAAAGGAGAGAGTACATAGTTCTGTGAGGTCTGGTTGCTAAGTTAGCTTCAATGGCGTCGTTAGCACAGCATTGTTAACCTTCGCCAGCCTGGAAATCATTAACCGTGTATTTACATGTCCACGGTTTAATAGTATTGTTGATTTTCTATCTATCCTTCCAGTCAGAGGTTTATTTCTTTTGTTTCTATCTTCATTTGAGAACGATGCTATCGCGCTAGCTCAGTAGCTAAGTGTGTCACCGATGTATTGTCTTGGAGATAAAAGTCACTTTAAATGTCCATTTCGCGTGCTCGACTCTCATTTTCAAGAGGATATAGTATCCGAGGTGGTTTAAAATACAAATCCGTGATTCACAATAGAAAAAGGAGAGAGTACATAGTTCTGTGAGGTCTGGTTGCTAAGTTAGCTTCAATGGCGTCGTTAGCACAGCATTGTTAACCTTCGCCAGCCTGGAAATCATTAACCGTGTATTTACATGTCCACGGTTTAATAGTATTGTTGATTTTCTATCTATCCTTCCAGTCAGAGGTTTATTTCTTTTGTTTCTATCTTCATTTGAGAACGATGCTATTGCGCTAGCTCAGTAGCTAAGTGTGTCACCGATGTATTGTCTTGGAGATAAAAGTCACTTTAAATGTCCATTTCGCGTGCTCGACTCTCATTTTCAAGAGGATATAGTATCCGAGGTGGTTTAAAATACAAATCCGTGATCCACAATATAAAAAGGAGAGTGTGGAATCCAATGAGCCAGCTTGTACCTAAGTTACGGTCAGAGCGAAAAAAGATACGTCCATCACTGCCTCTCAAGTCGTTCACTGTAACGTTCCTCATCTACGAATCTTTCATCCTCGCTCAAATTAATGGGGTAATCATCACTTTCTCGGTCCGAATCTCTCTCGCTCCATTGTAAACAACGGGGAATTGTGAGGAATACTCGCTCCTGTGATGTCACGCTACTTCCGGTACAGGCAAGGCTTTTTTTTATCAGCGAGCAAAAGTTGCGAACTTTATCGTCGATTTTCTCTACTAAATCCTTTCAGCAAAAATATGGCAATATCGCGAAATGATCAAGTATGACACATAGAATGGATCTGCTAATCCCGTTTAAATAAAAAAAAATCATTTCAGTAGGCCTTTAATAAAAATTAAAAACTATTTTTATTTTTTTTATTCTTGTGCGGCCTGGAGACAACCGGTGGTTGGGAACCACTGCTATATATGACAGGAGCGCTCTGCTGTTTTATATGGATCTACTACACCAGGGGTGTCCAAACTTTTTCCACTGAGGGCCACACACTGAAAAATCAAAGCAAGCGGGGGCCATTTTGATATTTTTTACATTTAGGCCTCCACTCAGGCTTGATCCCGGGGACCCCAAAGGGTTTTGGTCAAAAAAATATAAAAAATGTGTCATTATTCAGTATTATTATTTGTATTATTATTCAAGTTTTAAATCTCTAGATCAACACTAGGTATATCTTTCTGTCAATATAACGTTTTTAAAGATTTAAGTTGTATGCTCTTTTTGTCAAAGAAAACCCTGTTTTTTTATGGAAAAAACACAAAATATGCAATATTTTCACCCAATAAAACTTTTAAGTGGAATATTTGAGATTATATAATAAAAGGAGCCTTAAAAAGGTCAATAACTCATAACAACATTGATTTTAATTCTTTTTTTTCTTTTTTTGAGCAATGACACTTAAAAACAAATCACACTAAAAGTATTGGGATCCAAAAGGGTTCTACTCATTAAAGTGTTAAAAAATTAATTATAATTTTTTTTTACTGTTTACTTTTAACACAATAATCTCAAGATCAACTTCAGATCTATCCGTCAATTCTAAGTTTTATTGTTGTTTATTACTGGTGTGGGAAAAAAATCGATTCAAATTCGAATCGCGATTCTCACATTCTGCGATTCAGAATCGATTCTCATTTTTAAAAAATCGATTTTTATTTTTATTTTTATTTTTTTTTTTTTTTAAATATTTATTTTTTTATTTTTTAATTAATCAATCCAACAAAACAATACACAGCAATACCATAACAATGCAATCCAATTCCAAAACCAAACACATAGAGGAGACACAAACACGACACAGAAAAAAACAAAAGTAGTGAAACAAAAATGAATATTATCAACAACAGTATCAATATTAGTTACAATTTCAACATAGCAGTGATTAAAAATCCCTCATTGACATTATCATTAGACATTTATAGTAATAAAAAAAGCAACAACAATAGTGTCACAGTGGCTTACACTTGCATCGCATCTCATAAGCTTGACAACACACTGTGTCCAATATTTTCACAAAGATAAAATAAGTCATATTTTTGGTTCATTTAATAGTTAAAACAAATGTACATTATTGCAATCAGTTGATAAAACATTGTCCTTTACAATTATAAAAGCTTTTTACAAAAATCTACTACTCTGCTTGCATGTCAGCAGACTGGGGTAGATCCTGCTGAAATCCTATGTATTGAATGAATAGAGAATCCTTTTGAATCGGGAAAAAATCGTTTTTGAATCGAGAATCGTGCTGAATTGAAAAAAAAAATCGATTTTGAATCGAATCCTGACCCCAAGAATCGATATTGAATCGAATCGTGGGACACCCAAAGATTCACAGCCCTATTGTTTATGTTTTTTGTTTGTTCCTTTTAGGCCCTTCTTTAAAAAAAAAAAAAAACAGCTCAGTTTTTTATATGGCAAACACAAAATATGCAACACTTTCCCCAAAAAATATCTCAAAGTGGAATATTTAATGTGACGTAATTGGAGACTTGAATAGGTCAGTAATTCATGACACTGATTTTGATTCATATTATTTTTTTAAGAAAGAAACAACCTGCAAGGCAACTTTGTGTTATTAGAGTAAACATTGCAACATTTTCTTGTTACATTTCACCTGTTTGCTCTTTTATACCACTTTTTATGTTTTTTTATTTTTTTCAATCATATTTTTAAAAAGTGCAGTGAGGCCGTTAAAAAATGACCTGCGGGCCGCAAATGGCCCCCGGGCCGCACTTTGGACACCCCTGTACTACACAAACGTTAGTCAAAGATCCTCTTTATGACTGGAAAGTTCTGCTGAAAGGACCTACAGTACTGATAAAATGCTAGTCAAAGTTCCTTTATATATAAGAAGAACACTGTATTTTTAAGTACTCGCCGCTAGTCAAAGATCCTCTATATGACATGAGCGATCTGCTCTTTTTTTAAGGATTTGCTGCCAAAATGGTAGTCAAAGTTGCTTTATAGATAAGAAGAACTCTGTATTTTTAAGGACTCGCCGATAGTCAAAGATCCTCTGATGACATGAGAACTCTGTATTTTTAAGGACTCGCCGCTAGTCAAAGATCCTCTATATGACATGAGCGATCTGCTCTTTTTTTAAGGATTTGCTGCCAAAATGCTAGTCAAAGTTCCTTTATCTATAAGAAGAACTCTATTTTTAAGTACTTGCCGCTAGTCAAAGATCCTCTGATGACATGAGAACTCTGTATTTTTAAGTACTTGCCGCCAGTCAAAGATCCTCTATATGACGTGAGCGATCTGCTCTTTTTTTAAGGATTTCCTGCCAAAACGCTAGTCAACGTTCCTTTGAGTTCAAACCCCGGCCGAGTCATACCAAAGACTATAAAAATGGGACCAATTACCTCCCTGCTTGACACTCAGCATCAATGGTTAGAATTGGGGGTTAAATCACCAAAAATGATTCCCGGGCGCGGCCACCGCTGCTGCCCACTGCTCCCCTCACCTCCCAGGAGGTGATCAAGGGTGATGGGTCAAATACAGAGAATAATTTCGCCACACCTAGTGTGTGTGTGACAATCATTGGTACTTTAACTTTAACTTTTTTTTAAATATAAGAAGTTTCTTCTGGCTAAAACAGCCCACTCGTTAGCAGCTATAGCGCCACCTGCTGCTCTGGCATGCACTTGACAGCCTGTGAATTCATTTTGGAAGTGTTTTTTCAGGCTGTAAAATGATGTCAAAAACTGATAATTTCTCCATCTTAGCTTTTCCTTACATGTCAGCGCGTCTTTGAAGAGCATCAGTATCTTCATGCCTCATCCAGCTCTCAGACATCTTTAACAGGTGTCTCTCATGACTTCCCACAAGGATCTGCGGGTCGGTGGCTGAGTGGATCCATGTGTGCGGAGAGAAAAACAGAGGCTAAGCAACATGAAACATTATCAAACATGTCACACATGTTTCATCTTACACTTTGTGCTTGATGGCGTCTTTCATCCGTTTTTATGGGGACTCGAACCCCCGCATGGTCACCTCGTTAGGAGGAGGATGCTGGAAATTGATCAGATCCAAGTCCTAGCCATTTGACTTAAAACACAAAATTTGTTTTACATTCATATTTTGCATTCAACTAGTTTCCTTGTTGTTTTCTAATACATTTTTTTTAATATTTGTGCATTTTTCTAAATTTCATTATTTTGTATGCTCACAAACTCCTATTAGTTTTGTCAACCCTACTGCCACTACAGTAAAAGTATACTACATGTAGACTATTCTAATATGAATCAAGGAAGTGTCTCCCCCTGCTGGCCATTGCACATGTGACGCTGCGTTGATACAGTGTGTCCACACAGGGGCGCTACATATTTAAAGTCCATCCATCCATTTTCTACTGTTTGTCCCTTTCGAGGTCGCGGGGGGTGCTGGAGCCTATCTCAGCTGCATTCGGGCGGAAGGCAGGGTACATCCTGGATAAGTCGCCACCTTATCACAGGGCCAACACTATCACATGTGATTGTTTTTATTTATTTAATTGACTAATTGTGATTATTTTTCAAAAGTGATATCTAAATACATAGATTTTCAAGATTGTAATTTTAATTATGCATCTAATCAAATAAAACATAACTTTGTTCATCACTCTAACTAATGTGGTATGACAATGATGTAATTACATTTTTTCTTAGTACACTACTCATAAAGTTAAGTTAAAGTTAAAGTACCAATGATTGTCACACACACTAGGTGTGGTGAAATTTGTCCTCTGCATTTGACCCATCCCCTTGTTCACCCCCTGGGAGGTGAGGGGAGCAGTGGGCAGCAGCGGTGCCGCGCCCGGGAATCATTTTGGTGATTTAACCCCCAATTCCAACCCTTGATGCTGAGTGCTAAGCAGGGAGGTAATGGGTCCCATTTTTTTATAGTCTTTGGTATGACTCGGCCGGGGTTTGAACTCACAACCTACCGATCTCAGGGACCAAGAGAAGAATTAAATTTCCAGTGACAAATATTTATTTTACAATGTTTTGTGTTGGTTTACTTTTGAGACTGTAAACAACAATTTAAATCCAATACATAACATTTACTTGGAATGAAAACGAGCCGAAAGAGGACTTTTCATATTTATAATTATAATATTTATATTGTACATAATTACTGTTTGATTTTATAACTAAGTATGCTCTTATTTTATTTTCAGTCAATATTTTTGTACGCTTTATTTTATTTCTCCATCTAATTATTACATTTAAATTCATTTGTTTGTTCTCACTTTTAATTTATGTGGCTGGTTACCACCACATTTGTATGTATTACACTACTCATAAAACCACAAGAAGTGATTTTCATTTACACTGACAAATTATATACTGTACATACACATATACATACACACATATATATATATATATATATATATATATATATATATATATATATATATATATATATATATATATATATATATATATATATATATATATATATATATATATATATATATATACATATATATATATACATATATATATATACATATACATATATACATATATATATATATATATACATATACATATATATATACATATATATATATACATATATATACATATATATATATATACATATATATATATACATATATATATATACATACATACATACATACATACATATATATATATATACACATACATACATACATACATACATACATACATACATACATATATATATATATATATATATATATATATATATATATATATATATATATATATATATATATATATATATATATATATATATATATATATAATACACACACACACACACAGGTATATATATTCATACATATATACATATATATACATACAAATGTGGTGGTAACCAATAAAAGTACATTAATAACACGCTACATAAATTAAAAGTGAAAGCAATATATATTTACACAGTATATATATATATTTACACAGTATATATATATATATATATATATATATATATATATATATATATATATATATATATATATATATATATATATATATATATATATATATATATATATATATATATATTGGGGTACCTGATTCTCACCAAGACACAAGATTGGTTTTGCAGCAAGCCGAAAAGGGCATTTATTGCACAAGTCTTTTAGGAAGGGCGGGGTGTGGAAGTAGCAAACTTAAAGTGTCCATTAATAAACATAAATATCTCCCATCTGGGGCTCTCAATCCTTCACACAGCACTCTTCTTTAAAAGGTCAAAGGTCATTGCCGCCTGATGCACCTGCCTTGACACAGAGGAGAGCCAGACCTGAATGAGGCAGAGTTAAGAATAGTTTGTAGCTGGGCCCCACCTGGCCGCACAGCTGGTGGCACTTCAGGCTGATTGAGCAGGTACTGGGGATGCGATGATGCGGCCAAGGCTGGGGCGTTGTCCTCTGTGTTCCACTCTGCCCCCATGCCCTGGCTCCTCCCCTGTGAGGTGCCTACCTGTCAGGGGGTGCCTGAGTGAGACTCCACATATCCCCCCCCTAAGCTCGCCGGTCGGTCCAGGAGCTTCTTTGTCCTCTTCGTAGAGCCGGGACATGGCGTCTGCATGTGGGATCGCCTTCCCAGGCCGATATTCCACGGTGAAGTGGTAATTCTGTAATTCCAGGAACCAGCGTGTGACGCGATCGTTTCGATCCTTATTTGTTGACATCCACTTCAAGGGGGCGTGGTCTGTTACCAAGGTGAAGGTCCTACCCCATAGGTAGTAGCGGAGGTGGTGTATGGCCCACTTGACTGCCAAGCACTCCTTTTCTACTGTGGCATAATTTCGCTCATGGCTCTGGAGCTTCCTACTAATAAATGTCACGGGGTGCTCTTCTCCGTCCACGAGCTGGGCAAGCACGGCTCCAATGCCGGTGCCTGAGGCGTCAGTGTGGAGGATGAACGGCTGACTGAAGTCGGGGGCTTTCAACACCGGTTCCTCACACAGGGCTTTCTTTAACATCTGGAAGGCAGTCTCGGCCTCAGCCGTCCAGGTGACATGATGGGGCAGTTTGTTCCTTGTCAGTTCATACAACGGTGTTGCAATCGTAGAGAAATTTTTAATAAACTTTTGATAATAGGACACCAGGCCAATAAATGATTTCACTTGCTTTTTTGTCAAGGGGCGGGGCCATTCCCTGATGCGCTCCACTTTGCGGGCCTGGGGTTTCACGCAGCCTCTTCCTATTGTGTAGCCGAGATAATCCGTCTCCGTCAGACCCACTCGGCACTTCTTAGCGTTGACAGTTAGTCCGGCACGTCTAAGGGCTCCTAGGACCGCGTCGAGATGCTGGAGATGGAGAGACCAGCTGGTGCTGTGAATCCCAATATCGTCCAGGTAGGCGGCTGCGTATTCTTGGTGGGGTCGTAGAATTCTGTCCATCATCCTCTGGAATGTTGCAGGGGCCCCGTGGACCCCAAACGGCAAGACGGTATATTGGAATAGCCCCTCTGGTGTGGAGAAAGCCGTTTTAGGTTTCGCCCTTTCCGTCAATGGCACCTGCCAGTAGCCCTTGGTCAGGTCCAGGGTGCTGACGAAACGAGCAGGGCCGAGCCGCTCTATCAGTTCATCTACTCTGGGCATGGGATAAGCATCATACAGTGAAATCTCATTCAATTTGCGAAAGTCATTACAAAATCTCAGGGACCCGTCTGGTTTTGGCACAATAACAATCGGGCTGGACTATGGACTATGGGATTCCTCTATTACTCCCAGTTCTAACATTTTCTTTACTTCTTCTTTTATAGCCGCCCGCCTGGCTTCTGGGATTCGGTAGGGTCTTTGTCTTATCACCTTTCCGGGTTTGGTCTCAATGTCATGTTTGATCGCCTGGGTCCTTCCTGGCAGTTCCGAGAGGCGGTCCTGGTTCCGTCCCAGAAGTTCCTTCACCTCCTGCTTTTGGGACGGGGAGAGGTCCTCTCCTATAGGTACCGGGGGAGTGGTATGGGGAGAGTGTGCAGTTAAAAACGCAGTAGCTGGCAACGGCTCTGCCGCATGCCATTTTTTCAGAATATTTACATGGTAAATTTGGTGACCTTTCCGCCGGCCTGGCTGGTTTACCTTGTAGTTGACGGGGCCCATTCGCTCAATTACCTCGTAAGGCCCCTGCCATCTGGCCAAGAACTTGCACTCGCTGGATGGAACTAATACCAGCACTTTTTCCCCAACTTGGAACTCTCGGAGTGTGGCACCTCTGTTATATGTTCTTGCCTGTTCTCTTTGGGCTTTTTCCATATGTTCTCTTACCATGGGCCAGATTTTGCGAGCCCGGGCTTGTAGTTGGGCGACATGGTCAATCACACTGCGGTGTGGCGAGGGTTGGTTCTCCCAGGTCTCTTTCGCAATGTCCAGCACACCTCTGGGACGTCGGCCATAGACTAGCTCAAAGGGGGAGAAGCCAGTGGACGCCTGGGGCACCTCTCTGATGGCAAAGAGGACATATGGAATGAGGTGATCCCAGTCTTTTCCGTCTTCGTCGGCTACTTTTTTTAGCATCTTCTTCAACGTACAGTTGAAGCGTTCCACCAGGCCATCTGTCTGAGGATGATATATAGAGGTTCGTATGCGTTTCACTTTCAGCCATTTGTACAGCATGGTTAACACTTGTGACATAAAACATGTGCCCTGGTCCGTTAAAATCTCATCGGCAATTCCCACTCGGCTAAACATCATAAACAGTTCATGTGCTATCGCTTTGGCTTAGGCTGTGCGTAATGGTACAGCCTCAGGATATCGGGTGGCATAATCTAGTATTACCAGTATGTAGCGATGTCCTCTGGCTGACTTTGGGAGTGGTCCAACGATGTCCATTGCCAGACGTGAAAACGGGGTGCTGATGATGGGGAGCGGGACCAAGGGGTTTCGATAGGTGGGTCTCGGTGCATTCTTTTGGCATTCGGGACAGCCCTTGCAAAAGTCTTCTATGGCTCGTTTCACACCGGGCCAATAGAAGCGGGTTATTATGCGGTCATACGTCTTTTGTATACCTAGGTGACCTCCCAGCTGATGAGTGTGGGCAAGATAAAGCACCCGGGAGATATGAGACTTTGGCACCAGCAGTTGCTCAATTATGTCCCCGCCCTTAGTTAGCACCCCTCTATACAGAAGGCCATTTTTTATCATAAAATACGGTGAATTAAGTGCACTCACCCCTTCACATTTCTGTCCGTCAATTTCCACGACTTGCTGTCGGGCCCAGCTGAGGTTCTGGTCATTCCACTGGGCAGTGGCAAACTTGCCCGTTTTAGGGTTGCTGCTCTCTTCTGGCATGGGGAACTCCACAAAGGGGTCCCCTTCCTCTTCTGCCTTCTCCTCCTTCCTGCTCTCCCGTCGCTCCTCTTCAGCAGAGCTGTCACTCAGTGGGGCCTCTGACGAGGGCCTAAACGCGGGGCAGGCTGCAAGCGGTCTCGTACCTTTTTGTCCATTGTTGTGGCGGCGACGCTGCCGTGGAATGGCACCTGGGATGTAGCTCGGGGTTCAGTAACGGTCAAAGAGTACACAGTCGGACCCAATAAGTAGTGGAACAGGTAGGTTTGGTACCACTCCAGCTGGTACCAGTGCCTCACCTCGGGGTGTCTGAATGTGTATGTGTCTCACCAGGTACTGGCGTACATCTCCATGTACGCACGTCACTGGAACGGTGTCTTTGCTGAGGGGTCCGGCCAAGTCAGCGTGTACCAAGGTCACAGCGCTCCCATTGTCCAGCAATGCATGTGCATCAGTCCCTCCGATCTTTATTGGAAGGCTGGGGCGTTGTCGTCGTCGTCCATTCCCCGTGTGGAGGCATGGTTTGCCTGCATCTGAGCTGGGGGCTGTGGCCATGGAGACATCACGGTCGCGTTCCGGGCACGCCCAAGACATGTGGTCCGGGTGTCCACACACATAACATTTCCGATGTGGGGCCCGACTGGGTCTCTCAGGGGCAGCGCCCTGAGGTCGGGGTGGGGACAGAGTTGGCGGTGGCGCTCTTCGGCGGTCACGCCCTAGCCTCTCTTCCCCGGTGGCTCTGGCCGTTTCCATACGAGTGGCTCTCAGCATTTCCATGCTCACTTGGTGGTTTTCTAATAATGCCACCAACTGCTCCACAGTTGAAGGGCTTACTTGTGCGGCATACTTCCGGGCATCAGGCGGCAAGGCTCAGATACAGCGGTCTATCACCAGTCTGTCTACAGAGGGGGGGTTCCCTTCGCTCGTTAGCCAGCGGTGTGTTAGGCGGAGCAGTGCGGCTACCTGCTGTCGCGGGGCTTGTGTGGGCTGGAAGGTCCAGTTGTGATATCGCTGGGCCCTGGCAGGCAGACTGCACCCTTGGCTGTCGAGAATGGCTTTCTTTAGTTTCTTAAAGGCCTACTGAAATGAATTTTTTTTATTTAAACGGGGATAGCAGATCTATTCTATGTGTCATACTTGATCATTTCGCGATATTGCCATATTTTTGCTGAAAGGATTTAGTATAGAACAACGACGATAAAGATTGCAACTTTTGGTATCTGATAAAAAAAAGGCTTGCCCCTACCGGAAGTAGCGTGACGTAGTCAGTTGAACATATACGCAAAGTTACCTATTGTTTACAATGATGGCCGCATGAAGTGAGAGAGATTCGGACCGAGAAAGCGACAATTTCCCCATTAATTTGAGCGAGGATGAAAGATTTGTGGATGAGTAAAGTGCAAGTGAAGGACTAGTGGGGAGTTGAAGCTATTCAGATAGGGAAGATGCTGTGAGAGCCGGGGGTGACCTGATATTCAGCTGGGAATGACTACAACAGTAAATAAACACAAGACATATATATATACTCTATTAGCCACAACACAACCAGGCTTATATTTAATATGCCACAAATTAATCCTGCATAAAAACACCTGCGTGTTTGTTACGCTAGCTCCTAGCTCCTCTGCTAGCTCCTAGCTCCATAGAACACGCCAATACAATTCAAACACCTGATCAACACACACAATCACTCAGCCCAAAAGACCGTTCACCTACCCCAAGGTTCATAAAGCTTATATATTTTTAAAAAGTTACGTACGTGACGCGCACATACGGTCAAGCTATCTAATGTTTAGCAGCCAAGGCTGCATACTCACGGTACCTGATATTCAGCTGGGAATGACTACAACAGTAAATAAACACAAGACATATATATACTCTATTAGCCACAACACAACCAGGCTTATATTTAATATGCCACAAATTAATCCTGCATAAAAACACCTGCGTGTTTGTTACGCTAGCTCCTAGCTCCTCTGCTAGCTCCTAGCTCCATAGAACACGCCAATACAATTCAAACACCTGATCAACACACACAATCACTCAGCCCAAAAGACCGTTCACCTAACCCAAGGTTCATAAAGCTTATATATTTTAAAAAAGTTATGTACATACGCAAAAAAAAGTTGCGCACATACGGTCAAGCGATCAAATGTTTAGAAGCCAAATCTGCATACTCACAGTAGCACGTCTGCGTCTTTGTCATCCAAATCAAAGTAATCCTGGTAAGAGTCTGTGTTGTCCCAGTTCTCTACAGGCGTCTGTGTATCGAAGTCAAAAGTCCTCCTGGTTAGAGTCTCTGTTATCCGAGTTCTTCCATCTTGACTGCATCTTTCGGGAATGTAAACAAAGAAGCGCCGGCTGTGTACTGTTGTGGCTGACTACGTTCGAAAAATACGTCCATTTCGCACCGACAACTTTCTTCTTTGCTTGCTCAGCTTCCTTCTCCATAATGCAATGAACATGATTGAAACAGATTCACGAACACAGATGTCCAGAATACTGTGGAATTATGAAATGAAAACAGAGCTTTTTCGTATTGGCTTCAATGTGGAAGGCATACCCGTGTTCGCCGGTCTACGTCACGCGCATACGTCATCCTCAGAGGCGTTTCGAACCGGAAGTTTAGCGGCAAATTTAAAATGTCACTTTATAAGTTAACCCGGCCGTATTGGCATGTGTTATAATGTTAAGATTTCATCATTGATGTATAAACTATCAGACTGCGTGGTCGGTAGTAGTGGCTTTCAGTAGGCCTTTAAAGTCTCGAGCATCCGCCAATGCCAGGTCACTACACACCCGCTGGGCTTCTCCAGTGAGGAAAGGTGCCAGAATGGATCCCCATTCAGCTACTGGCCACTTCTCCCGGGCCGCAGTGCGCTCGAACAGCTCCAAGTAGGCTTCCACATCATCCTCACCCGATAACTTAGTTAGGACTGCAACGGGTGCCCGTGTACTAGCCACATCTTTAGCAATTTTGGTTACTAACTCTTGTACTGCACTTTGAAGTTCAGCTTGGCTTTTTAACAAAGCACTCAGTGCTTCTGCGTGTGCCATCATGAGAGGTTGGCGTGAATCAGAGTGCCCGCATTCTCCACCGTATGTGGTACCTGATTCTCACCAAGACACAAGATTGGTTTTGCAGCAAGCCGAAAAGGCCATTTATTGCACAAGTCTTTTAGGAAGGGCGGGGTGTGGAAGTAGCAAACTTAAAGTGTCCATTAATAAACATAAATATCTCCCATCTGGGGCTCTCAATCCTTCACACAGCACTCTTCTTTAAAAGGTCAAAGGTCATTGCCGCCTGATGCACCTGCCTTGACACAGAGGAGAGCCAGACCTGAATGAGGCAGAGTTAAGAACAGTTTGTAGCTGGGCCCCACCTGGCCGCACAGCTGGTGGTCCTCTGTGTTCCACTCTGCCTCCATGCCCTGGCTCCTCCCCTGTGAGGTGCCTACCTGTCAGGCGGTGCCTGAGTGAGACTCCACAATATATATATATATATATATATATATATATATATATATATATATATATATATATATATATATATATATATATATATATATATATATATATATATATATATATATATATATCTACATTGCCTGGCAGTAAGTCGGACACGTTTCCAGTGAGGGTTGGACTCCGCCAAGGCTGCCCTTTGTCACAGATTCTGTTCATAACTTTTATGGACAGAATTTCTAGGCGCAGTCAAGGCGTTGAGGGGATCCGGTTTGGTGGCTGCAGGATTAGGTCTCTGCTTTTTGCAGGCAGATGATGTGGTCCTGATGGCTTCATCTGGCCAGGATCTTCAGCTCTCACTGGATCGGTTCGCAGCTGAGTGTGAAGCGACTGGGATGAGACTCAGCACCTCCAAGTCCGAGTCCATGGTTCTTGCCCAGAAAAGGGTTGAGTGCCATCTCCGGGTTGGGGAGGAGACCCTGCCCCAAGTGGAGGAGTTCAAGTACTTAGGAGTCTTGTTCACGAGTGAGGGAAGAGTGGATCGTGAGATCGACAGGTGGAACGGTGCGGCGTCTTCAGTAATGCGGACGCTGTATCGATCCAATGTGGTGAAGAAGGAGCTGAGCCGGAAGGCAAAGCTCTCAATTTACCAGTCGATCTACGTTCCCATCCTCACCTATGGTCATGAGCTTTGGGTTATGACCGAAAGGACAAGATCACGGGTACAAGCGGCCGAAATGAGTTTCCTCCGCCGGGTGGCGGGGCTCTCCCTTAGAGATAGGGTGAGAAGCTCTGCCATCCGGGAGGAACTTTTTGATTGATTGATTGAGACTTTTATTAGTAGGTTGCACAGTGAAGTACATATTCCGTACAATTGACCACTAAATGGTAACACCCGAATAAGTTTTTCAACTTGTTTAAGTCGGGGTCCACTTAAATTGATTCATGATACAGATATATATTTTATAAGATATATACTATCATCATAATACAGTCATCACACAAGATAATCACATTGAATTATTTACAATCCGGGGTGTGGAGGGGGTTAGGTTTGGTTGTTATCATCAGTCATCAACAATTGAGAACAGAGAAATGGACATTGAAACAGTGTACGTCTGATTTGGCAGGATATGGACAGTAAGTAGTGGACACAGAGAGAGAGAGAGAGAGAGAGAGAGAGAGAGAGAGAGAGAGAGAGAGAGAGAGAGAGAGAGAGAGAGAGAGAGAGAGATCAGAAGGCATAAGAAAAAGTATCTGCATTTGATTGTTTACATTTGATTATTAGCAATCCGGGGAGGGTGTTAGTTTAGGGTTGTAGCTGCCTGGAGGTGAATTTTATTGCGGTTTTGAAGGAGGATAGAGATGCCCTTTCTTTTATACCTGTTGGGAGCGCATTCCACATTGATTGATTTACTCAAAGTAAAGCCGCTGCTCCTCCACATCGAGAGGAGCCAGATGAAGTGGTTCGGGCATCTGGTCAGGATGCCACCCGAACGCCTCCCTAGGGAGGTGTTTAGGGCACGTCCAACCGGTAGGATGCCACGGGGAAGACCCAGGACACGTTGGGAAGACTATGTCTCCCGGCTGGCCTGGGAACACCTCGGGATCCCCCGGGAAGAGCTGGATGAAGGCTGGGGAGAGGAAAGTCTGGGATTCCCTGCATAGGCTGCTGCCCCCGCGACCCGACCTCGGATAAGCGGAAGAAGATGGATGGATGGATGGATGGACAGATATATATATATATATATATATATATATATATATATATATATATATATATATATATATATATATATATATATATATATATATATATATATATATATATATATATAAATATATATAAAAAACATATATATGTATGTATATACATATGATTTGTATTTATTTTATTATTATTATTAGTGGTAGTATTATTATTTATTTTTAAATAAAATAAAAACTATATTATATTTACTGTATATATATATATATATATATATATATATATATATATATATATATTTGTTTTTTTAAGTAGTAAACATAAATTTAATTTAAACCCATGATAATGAACTTATAATAAAAAGGAGCAGAAAGAGTAACTTCCATATTACAAATGGTATTATGTTCATTTTATAGGTTATTAGTATGTATATATGTTACTACTTTAAAATTTGATTATATTGTTAATTCAATTTATATTTTATTTTAATACATACTTATGGACATTTGTTTTTATTTCTATACCTAATAACTAAATCAACATTTTGTTTGTTCCGCAATACAAAATATTTTTAAGAACGTTATCCAAAAATCCAAATTTTCATTTACGAATTTTTTTAATACAACATGACTTTGCTGACATAAATATTCTTGGTTTTGCACTGCAGCATTTATTAGTACAGCATTAGGGCACCTGAGGTCCTCATTTGTCTCTGTCATGTGATTGGTCGGCAAGAAGATTAGCGTGTTGTGCTAAAGAGCTGCAGGCATATGCGAGTCTCCGATTAGGATTCAACCGACTTCTTCCACTTCATTAGGTACACTTAGCACATACTGTACATTACATGAGGTCCAATTGCAAATCTGGATGTAGGAATATGTCTTTAAGAAGATAATAACGTGGACTTTGTTCTTATACATTGTAATACACAACGCACAATGACAGAACAGTGGCTCTACCTAGTGGTCAATTTGCTCAATTATTTTTTTCTTGAACAAAAAAACAGCATCAATCCTCACAAAATCTTGTGAATTGAAGGGTGTTTTTATATGGTGGACATATTTATTATTTGGTGGACATATTTAGCTTCCGTTTACAAAACAAACGAACTGCTGATGAAGAAAAGTCTCTCGAGAATCGTCTTCCAGAATGGGATTTGGATGAACGCGGGATTAGATGTGTGCGTGCGTGTGTGTGTGTGTGTGTGTAAACTAACACCAGCTGGCATCCCTCCCGTTAGCCGAGATAGCAAAGTGTGTAAGTGTGTAAGTGTGCAGCGAAAACAAAAACAAAAGGGAGACGAAAAAAAGGGACCTAGAAAATCAAAGTAAACCTCACAAGGTCAATGCTTGCTGGAAACCAATTGAAGATGGCCGCCAGGCTGGCCGCCAGCAGCGCTACCAATCAGCAGCGATGGTTCCCATGACAACAACAGTCCGTGTTACAGTAAATGCTTGCTTCATTTTTCTGGTTTATTGTTTGATGAAGATATGTAAAGAAGTTCAAGCGTTCGCACACAGTGTATCTAGTACAATTTTTGTATTCACAGTTTTATTATGTCCTAATTTTTCTAGTATGATTTATACTTTTTCCATACATATATACTGTACATTTTATTATTACCTATTACTTGTGTGTTTTTCTGCATTCGTAAAATGCTTTTGTGCTACAAAAAAAAAAAAAAAAAGCAACAGTCAGGGTGTGAATCTTTGGGGACCTAACGATTTGATCTGATTCTGATTCCTCGGGTGACAATTCCATTCAGAATTGATTCATAATTCAACACGATTCTTGATTCAAACTGATATTATATTTGGTGTAAGAATTATAAAGAAACCTTGTCAAAACCGGTTACAGGTTAGAAAAGCTCCTTTTGGTTGCATGAAGATGGCCTCAGAACGTCTTTTTAAAAAAGGATTCTTATTAAAGAAATGTTGAATCGATTCAGAAAAGGGATGATTAAGAATCGCGATTCGGAAGTGAATTGTTTTTTTTTTGTGCACCAATACAAAATAGTGACAAAGCATGGGGTTTTGGCACCACCTTGTGGAATGTTTAAAATGAAAACAGCAACAAAAATGTATAGTCAATATGTCGGAATCTTTGCCACTAATAGAAAACTGTTGTTGTAAATTAAAATTATTCCGATCCACATATATATATATATATATATATATATATATATATATATATATATATATATATATATATATATATATATATATATATATATATATATATATATATATATATATATATATATATATATATATATATATATATATATATATATATATATAGATATGTATATATATAGATATGTATATATATAGATATATATATATATACCACATACAGTGGGGCAAAAAAGTATTTAGTCAGCCACCCATTGATTGTCAATGGGTGGCTGACTAAATACTTTTTTGCCCCACTGCATATATATATATATATATATATATATATATATATATATATATATATATATATATATATATATATATATATATATATATATATATATGTATATATATATATATATATATATATATGTATATAAATATTAGGGCTGCAACTAACGATTAATTTGGTAATCAATTAATCTGTCGATTGTTAATTCGATTGATCGATTAATAATCGGATAAAAGAGACAAACTACATTTCTATCCTTTCCAGTATTTTGTTGAAAAAAAACAGCATACTGGCACCATACTTTTTTTGATTATTGTTTCTCAGCTGTTTGTACATGTTGCAGTTTATAAAAAAAATATATATATATATATATATAATTTAAAAAATACACATAAAAATTGCCTCTGCGCATGCGCATAGCATAGATCCAACGAATCGATGACTAAATTAATCGCCAACTATTTTTATAATCGATTAGTTGTTGCAGCCCTAATATATATACATACGCATATGTATACATACACACACACACACATATATATATATATATTTTGTTGGAAGCATATCCATATTTAAGTGTTACTTCTTTCTAAACTCCTATAGTCATATAAAGAATAGCTAGTATTCTTCCTTCTTTTGAGTCTCATAGTAAGGTGTTGGCCTTCTAGATTGGAATGTGTCAGAGTAGAGATAACTCGGAGTAGTCTAAACAGCAGGTGGGGGGGGGGGACAGGAGAAGGAGGAAGTAGACAGGAGTTCCGGGGTTTTGGTAGACCGATCTGGACCGGTCTACACATCCAAGCTGTGTACGGCAAGGATGGGACTTTGCTGACTTCAAGTGAGGAAGTCGTGAGGAAGTCGTGGGGCGTTGGAAAGAGCACTTTGAGGAACTCCTGAACCCAACTACATCAGACACACCCTCCCTGATAGGAGCAGGGCCTGAGGATGATGGGGGATCGACGTCGATCTCTCGGAGTGAAGTCACTGAGGTAGTTAGACAACTCCACGGTGGCAAAGCTCCGGGGGTTGACGAGATCCGTCCAGAAATGCTGAAGGCTCTGGGTGTTGATGGGCTGTCTTGGTTGATACGCCTTTTCAACATTGCGTGGAAGTCTGGGACAGTGCCGAGGGAGTGGCAGACTGGGGTGGTGGTTCCCCTTTTCAAAAAGGGGGACCAGAGGGTGTGTGCTAATTACAGGGGTATCACACTACTCAGCCTCCCTGGGAAAGTTTACGCCAAGGTACTGGAAAGGAGGGTCCGGCCGATAGTCGAACCTCAGATTCAAGAGGAGCAATGTGGATTCCGTCCTGGTCGTGGAACAACTGACCAACTCTTTACGCTTGCGGGAATCCTGGAGAGGGCCTGGGAGTATGCCTATCCAGTCTACATGTGTTTTGTGGATTTGGAGAAGGCGTATGACCGCGTCCCTCGGGAGATCTTGTGGGAGGTGCTGAGGGAGTACGGAGTGAGGGGAACCCTGCTGAGGGCCATCCAATCTCTGTACAACCAAAGCGAGAGTTGTGTCCGGGTGCTTGGATGTAAGTCGGATCCGTTTCCAGTGGGGGTTGGTCTCCGCCAGGGCTGCGCTCTGTCACCTATCCTGTTTGTGATTTTCATGGACAGGATTTCTAGGCGGAGTCGTGGCCATGGCGGAGAGGGTATACGTCTCGGGGGGCTAAAGGTTGCATCACTGCTGTTTGCAGATGATGTGGTCCTGATGGCACCTTCGGTTCGTGACCTTCAGCTCTCACTGGATCGGTTCGCAGCCGAGTGTTCAGCGGCTGGAATGAGGATCAGCATCTCCAAATCTGAGGCCATGGTTCTCAGCAGGAAACCGATGGTTTGTACAGTCCGGGTAGGGGACAGGACTCTGTCCCAGGTGGAGGAGTTTAAGTATCTCGGGGTCTTGTTCACGAGTGAGGGAAAGATGGAGAAGGAAATCAGCCGGAGAATCGGAGCAGCTGGGGCAGTATTGCAGTCTCTCTGCCGCACTGTTGTGACGAAACGGGAGCTGAGCCAGAAGGCAAAGCTCTCGGTCTACCGAGCTATCTACATTCCTACTCTCACCTATGGTCATGAAGTGTGGGTAATGACCGAAAGAATAAGATCGCGGCTACAAGCGGCCGAAATGAGTTTCCTCAGAAGGGTGGCTGGCATCTCCCTTAGAGATAGGGTGAGAAGTGCAGTCACCCGAGAGAGACTCGGAGTAGAGCCGCTGCTCCTTCGCTTGGAAAGGAGCCAGCTTAGGTGGTTCGGGCATCTCGTGCGGATGCCTCACGAGCGTCTCCCTAGGGAGGTCCTCGTTGCACGTCCCACTGGGAGGAGGCCCCGCGGCAGGCCAAGGACCAGATGGGGGGATTACATCTCCTCTCTGGCCTGGGAACGCTTCGGAATTCCCCAGGAGGAAGTCGCAAATGTTGCTCTGGAGAGGGAAGTCTGGGGGTCTTTGCTGGAGCTGCTGTCCCCGCGACCCGATTCCGGATAAGCGGTTGAAGATGGATGGATGGATGGATCTGGACCGGGCTAGGGAACGCTTGGGTGCTGGGTTGGTCTCAGGTTTGTCCTCTAAGCTTTGAGAATAAACTACAAAATACCAACTATTGCCTGGAGATTGAATATAAACATCAGCGTATTGCCATAAAAAGAATCTGGGAGAGACTAGCAATTTGAATTCCCCATTGGAGGAATGCTGGTCAACGCAACAATTTGGGGGCTCGTCCGGGATGGCACGCTGTTGATTGATGACTTCTTGCAATCTTCTGGACAGACTCAATTGGCCAATTCAATGTAAGCAGAACCTTTCTTTTTAGATAAAATCTGCGTTAGGAGTCTGTCCTGAAGTCTGTAAGTCAAACACTGTTTTGTAATCCCAGGCACAGAGTGGTGATTTTGATAGATTGATTGCATTTTTGCCCTGTCCACCATTTTACATAATAGTTGTATATAGTGGTCAACTCATGTCATTGTGTCTTGAATCTTTCATCTGTGCCTGATAAAGTTATTGGTTAAAGTCTATCCGTATATTAAAATTCGCAAGGTTAAAGTCCTTCTGAATAATACGGTAAAGTTCTTGGTTAAAGTCCGTTCGTATTTTTAATTCTGAGGTTGGAGTCCTTATTAATAATACGATAAAGTTGTTGGTTAAAGTCCGTTCGTATTTTTAATTCTGAGGTTGGAGTCCTTATTAATAATACGATAAAGTTGTTGGTTAAAGTCCGTTCGTATTTTTAAATCTGAGGTTAGAGTCCTTATTAATAATACGATAAAGATTACCGTGACGGGCTGCTTCACTGACGAGTAAGCAAATAGTCGGGTGTGGTTCGCCCTGGGGATTTGGTCACCCCTAATAGAGTTCAAGGTTAAAGTCCTTATGAAAAATACGAGAAATACATTCTCGGGTTACGGATGGGGCATGAGAGACACAATGACCACAGGGTTTGACATGAACAAGTGTGACAGATAGAAATGTGATGGCGGTCGGGGAGGAATGTGATGAATCATTACTGTTTTTGATGATCAATTGAATGCACGGTTGTCGACAATGGAATTAGCAGGTACAGTTTAAAAAGAAAAAAAGAGAACGTTCCTTGAAAGGGTTAAGAGGGGGTTTACAATACTCGAAAAGTCGTGAACTCAAACGTCTGGTAAAATAAGGAAATAAAAAAATAAAATAAAATAAAATAAAAAAGTAACTGGAAGTTTTATGGTAGGTGAAACGCAGAGAGAGTGCTCGTGTGTGTGTGTGCTGCTGAGTGTGTGAGTGTGTGTGCGGGAGTGCTTACGCGTGCGTGTGTGTGTGTGCTGCTGAGTGTGCGTGTGTGTGTGTGTGTGTGTGTGTGTGTGTGTGTCAAACAACCCGCCCAGACTTTGACTAGGACACCGCCCCCTACTCCAGTGACAAGAAAAGGAGGTATTAATACGCCCCCTCTAAGATTAATCCTGCCTCCGAAAATTAACCCCTTGTACACGTCTGACCATTTTCTCCGGCAGACATTTTTGACACATGACATTAACACTTTGGACATATTACAATATAAGTCTCTTGCCGATGCATACATGCAAGCCATTGTTGACCTTGCTTTCCCACCTGTACCTCCGGGAGGGAACCTTTGGCCAAACACTTTGGACAAAGTTAACCCTGATATACACGGTGCCAAAAACAACATATGGCAGGGACATTTTATTCATCCCATGCAAAATAGGGCTAATGACAGAGCAACAAGGAGGCAACTACTTAAATTACAGATCGCCGAAGATAAAAAGTCAAAAGAACCAAAAGGTCAAAAATCAGATAGGGTATATTCAGCTGTGGGTGACCTTGCTTTTGAGTTCCAACAGGTGGAGGAAAGAATCCTCAACAGACGTGAGACCAGACGTTTGGACTCGGGTGGTGGACAACACAATAATTCAAAGCCAGTCCGGGGTGGAAACTGTTACATCTGCGACCTGCCGGGTCACTGGCAACGTGAATGTCCTAACTCCTCTGAACGAGACAGGCCCCGGTTTGCAGCCAGAACATCATACCGGCGTGGCAAAGCACACCCACCGCAGGAGCCCCCGCAGGAGATACAGACTGGCCCCCTGCTGGACATGAGTGTCAACGGACAATGTTATCAGTTCGTGATTGACACTGGCGCCACCCATTTGATTCTGAATGCAGAGGTACCAAAGAAACTGTGTGCTTCCTCTTAAAAGGTCGAAGGCTTCGCTGGGGTCACAAGAAGGTTGCCTGTCACCAAACCACTTCCGGTTCAGATTGCTGGACACACACTAAAGCACCCCTTCGTGATTGACCTGCACAAACCCTGCCTAATTGGTAATGACCTCCTTTACAGACTGTACCCTGACATTCAATATCGCACAGAAGGAACCTTCCTGGTGTTACCTGACGGCTCAACCACCAAGCTGCGACACCACTACCAAGGCTCCTCCAGGAGCTCATACCACAGCCTGAAACAACAAGAATGGCTGACATCCAGCTGCTCTGGCAGTGGAGGCCCTGACTGGCTGAGATGCTTCCGTGTGTACTGCCACCCGACTCGCCATATGTTATGATTATTTATATATGTTGGAACTCAAGGTGTGGCTGCTCATGTTGACCTATCTTTGCAACAGCTAGCATGATATAAGATGGACACAATTGATGTCCCACATTGTTCCCTTGCTCTCTGTCTCGCCTACAAAACCAAAGAACTTAGGTCCAATGATAAGACACGGCGTAGCTGCCACACATTACACCGACACCCAAATACCACATTTTCAATTGTTTAGGTTTAGCCCATGGTTATGTTAAACACATAACTATGGGCTGCACTTTAGACACCTGTAGGCTACGAGGAGCTAGCAGCTACACAACAGCTGAGCTAAAACGACACATTACACATTTAAGCATATCAAATAATTATAGTTGCTCATTACATACACAAAGTTGCCATGGCAGAAGTCTGATAGAAAATATTCAGTAACAAACGTGTCCGCATCATTCAACTTTCTACAACATGAGCTTGACTTAATGAATTATTGGTGCCACCAGGTGTGGTAAAAATTCAAAATACTATTGCTAAAGCATCCGCCATAAGGGTAGTATTTTTGTAGTATTGGTGACAATATAAATATAAGCATATTTTGTTACTTTCACCATATTGAATAAGTTACATAAAAGTTAGGGTTCAGATGAGTTTGAGTTAATTGTGATATTGCTACGGGGTCCCCTACCCTAACAACACCCCCCAGTGGACCATAGAGGCTGAAGAGACAATCATTGACCTCAAACATGACCTGCCCTCCGCTACTTGACTATTAGCTGACCTTTTTCTTAGATGTTTCTGAAAGTGATAGTATGACCCCCCCCATGGAAGGAGGACTCAGCGTAAAACCAAAATGGTATTTCACACAAAAAATTGCAGAATTTGTGTGCCAGTTCTTCTGTACAGATTCCCTTCCGCCCGCTGAGAGGGTCAAGATCAAGGTCATCAAACGCAAGTGGACGGAGCCCAGGTGGACTGGTCCCTTCTAGGTCGTAGAACGGACGTCCCACGCCCTTCGACTGGCTGGTGGAGGGGACACCTGGTACCACCTCTCCCTCTGCACTACAGCTGAAGAACCTGACAGATTACCAGCGGATGTCATTGCTGACATCGCCACATCATCTGCCCCACAGCCCAGGAGACGAGAGAGATTTTCTACCTACATTACTCTTTTCAACTTCTATATTGTATATCCTTGTGTGAGACCAATCCAGTATGCTAAATGTTTCTTAGTTTTTCTTGCTTGTTTTCAGCATAACTGTATGTGTCGTTACATTAAGTGAAAAGTTTGATGTTTATCCCCGTTTTGTTACCTAAATTACTCTGATATTGATAGACGAAAGGCAGGATGTTACACTTGGTAGTGTTACCTGACGGACTGGTGCTTGGGCGTGTTCTACTGTCTTTGTGTCTCAGTTCATCCTTCCTGACGACAGTGACTGACAAGTGTCTAAGAACATACAGCGGACTTTAAATAGACTGGGTCAAAGAGGATAGCAAGACTTATTTTTTGACCTGTGCAGTGTGATTAATTACACAATAACTATTACCGTGGTAATAACCTCTATATTTGTTACGACTCAACCCTGAACCATTGGTGTCGGATGCAGACAACATACTCTGGTAAGTTGTGCCCATCGTCCCTTTTATGTTGTTTTGGGGCTTGACCTGACTGATACAGACGCTAAAGGAATTATTAAAATGAATGTCCTTGAGAGGGCGTTAACTACCTCTACACCCTCTGTAGCACCTAAAGTACCACCCCACCTCGGTGGTGTTTCAAAGGCTCACATCCGTGCGTGCTAATGACACCACCGAAGGCCTGGTAACTTTGACCTTTGACCTTAGGAGCGGGTGCAGACAACCTGTGGCTCAGGTGGATGCCAAAACCTGGGTGACTGTGTTGCTTCTTCCGCTGGACGTCCCTTTTCCCACACTTACCCCGCCCCTTTTAAGTTGACTGACATGTGTACCCTTCTGTTGACAATGCCACCCGACTTCTTCCCTTTGTGGCCCAAAAGCTGAATTACACACGTTTTCAAATTACAGGACCCTCTTCGTCCCCCAACAAATTGGGTGACATCAACCGTTACTGGTGCACCACACTGATAGATGGCTCTAGGATAGGCCCTTAGGCACGAGCTGACTTATTCTGGTGTTGTGGGGAGCACAAATTGTACATTAGAATCCCGACGTCAGCCGTTGGGCTTTGTGCTATGGTTAGACTGGTGACCCCAGTCACCAAATTAACACCCCTTGGAACTCCTGTTTCAGCGGCCTCTCTAACTCCCCGCCGCCGTTGAGACTAACCAACCTGACTCGTGACGCCGTTGAGGGACTTGCTGAACAACTTGCCCCGACCTCCCTCAGGGCCGTTCAGATCCGCATAGCCCTTGACCGCATCCTAGCCAAGGAAGAAGGAGTGTGTGCAATGTTTG
>NC_084745.1:16718526-16753526 GCF_033978785.1 Entelurus aequoreus | reverse complement strand
TTCGTCAAGATGGGTATTAACAGCACAGAAAATAAACTGTTTAAGTAGTACAGAGTTACATAACATATATAAAATAGAAAAATATTATTCTGTGTAAAATAAATAACATAGCTGTGCAAATAATACAAAATGTATCAAACTCAGATAAAAAATACATTTGCAGTTAGGCACTTTTTAATTCCCAGTGGACGATGTAATGGACTGTCACACACGTACGGTTCTGATCAGCGCCAAGTAAGCGACTTGACTTAATTGTGCTGCTATGACCTTCCTCACTTCGACGTACATTTTTGGCAGCATTTCTCCTGCGAAATATGCCCGGCTTGGCAACTGGAGAGCAGTTTTGATTTGGGCTTACGTGGTAAACAACTCAAATTAATGTTTTATCCAGACGCATACATTTGTCCAAATGTGGCCAAGTAGACGCGTTGTGGGTTTCCTGGACGTGGTCTACATGGCTAAAAGAAAAATCTAAAGAAGAGAATCCCTCTGCCATCTTCCACTAGTTTTTTTAATATATAAATCGCCCGCTTGAATATTTCCTCTTTTCTTCTACGACTCTCTCCTCGTCATTTGCATACGTGCCAAACTTAAGACCTCCGAATTCGGGAGATTAAGGAAGTGGGCGGGGGCGGGGTTAAGGGGTAGGAGTATATTTATAGCTAGAATTCACTGAAATTAAAGTATTTCTTATATTTATATATACAAACCCCATTTCCATATGAGTTGGGAAATTGTGTTAGATGTAAATATAAACGGAATACAATGATTTGCAAATCCTTTTCAACCCATATTCAATTGAATGCACTACAAAGACAAGATATTTGATAATCAAACTCATACACTTTATTTTTTTTTGCAAACAATAATTAACTTAGAATTTCATGGCTGCAACACGTGCCAAAGTAGTTGGGAAAGGGCATGTTCACCACTGTGTTACATGGCCTTTCCTTTTAACAACACTCAGTAAACGTTTGGGAACTGAGGAGACACATTTTTTAAGCTTTTCAGGTGGAATTCTTTCCCATTCTTGCTTGATGTGCAGCTTAAGTTGTTCAACAGTCCGGGGTCTCCGTTGTGGTATTTTAGGCTTCATAATGCGCCACACATTTTCAATGGGAGACAGGTCTGGACTACAGGCAGGCCAGTCTAGTACCTGCACTCTTTTACTATGAAGCCACGTTGATGTAACTCGTGGCTTGGCATTGTCTTGCTGAAATAAGCAGGGGCGTCCATGGTAATGTTGCTTGGATGGCAACATATGTTGCTCCAAAACCTGTATGTACCTTTCAGCATTAATGGCGCCTTCACAGATGTGTAAGTTACCCATGCCTTGGGCACCAATACACCCACATACCATCACAGATGCTGGCTTTTCAACTTTGCGCTTATAACAATCCGGATGGTTCCTTCCTTCTTCGGTCCGGAGGACACGACGTCCACAGTTTCCAAAAACAATTTGAAATGTGGACTCGTCAGACAACAGAACACTTTTCCACTTTGTATCAGTCCATCTTAGATGACCTCAGGCCCAGCGAAGCCGACGGCGTTTCTGGGTGTTGTTGATAAACAGTTTTCGCCTTGCATAGGAGAGTTTTAACTTGCACTTACAGATGTAGCGACCAACTGTAGTTACTGACAGTGGGTTTCTGAAGTGTTCCTGAGCCCATGTGGTGATATCCTTTACACACTGATGTCGCTTGTTGATGCAGTACAGCCTGAGGGATCGAAGGTCACGGGCTTAGCTGCTTACGTGCAGTGATTTCTCCAGATTCTCTGAACCCTTTGATGATATTACGGACCGTAGATGGTGAAATCCCTAAATTCCTTGCAATAGCTGCTTGAGAAAGGCTTTTCTTAAACTGTTCAACAATTTGCTCACGCATTTGTTGACAAAGTGGTGACCCTCGCCCCATCCTTCTTTGTGAATGACTGAGCATTTCATGGAAGCTGCTTGTTTTCATACTCAATCATGGCACCCACCTGTTCCCAATTTGCCTGTTCACCTGTGGGATGTTCCAAATAAGTGTTTGATGAGCATTCCTCAACTTTATCAGTTTTTATTGACACCTTTCCCAACTTCTTTGTCACGTGTTGCTGGCATCAAATTCTAAAGTTAATGATTATTTGCAAAAAAATTTTTTTTATCAGTTTAAACATCAAATATGTTGTCTTTGTAGCATATTCAACTGAATATGGGTTGAAAATGATTTGTGAATCGTTGTATTCCGTTTATATTTACATCTAAGACAATTTCCCAACTCATATGGAAACGGGGTTTGTATATATATACATATAAATAAAATAAATACTTGAGTTTCAGTGTTCATTTATTTACACATACACTACCGTTCAAAAGTTTGGGGTCACCCAAACAATTTTGTGGAATAGCCTTCATTTCTAAGAACAAGAATAGACTGTCGAGTTTCAGATGAAAGTTCTCTTTTTCTGGCCATTTTGAGCGTTTATTTGACCCCACAAATGTGATGCTCCAGAAACTCAATTTGCTCAAAGGAAGGTCAGTTTTGTAGATTCTGTAACGAGCTAAACTGTTTTCAGATGTGTGAACATGATTGCACAAGGGTTTTCTAACCATCAATTAGCCTTCTGAGCCAATGAGCAAACACATTGTACCATTAGAACACTGGAGTGATAGTTGCTGGAAATGGGCCTCTATACACCTATGTAGATATTGCACCAAAAACCAGACATTTGCAGCTAGAATAGTCATTTACCACATTAGCAATGTATAGAGTGTATTTCTTTAAAGTTAAGACTAGTTTAAAGTTATCTTCATTGAAAAGTACAGTGCTTTTCCTTCAAAAATAAGGACATTTCAATGTGACCCCAAACTTTTGAACGGTAGTGTATACACACATAACACTCCTCTCTAGTCATTGTTGTATTTGAAAGTGCAATGCTTTGCAGCCAGTAGCACATCCTTTAAAGGAGCATAGGTATGGGCAGTGTAATATTCTGGGTTGGAGTCAATAACCAGGCGAGGTGACGAAGTTATGTCTCTTTACTGCAGACTTCAGAACCGACTCCCACACTTGCCGTCAGGGTGCGCAATACAATGTAAACCGTTGGCCAACCAAAAAGTAACCACGGAACACTATACCCAACATTCACCAGGAGATGGCAACAAACAACTTAGATCAGTATATTACACGCGGCATCTGTGAAATTTAATTTGCAGGAAAGATGTGAGTTTAGGGTTGAATTGTCCATCCTCGTTCTATTCCCTGTCACTTGTCGTCGCCATGACTGTCTCTTCTTCGTCTTTTTGTCTCTTTCTTGTTGTGTGTGCAGTTGTGCACTCGCCAAAAGCCGTAGATGTTATAACGTGACTGGGCCGGCACGCTGTTTATATGAAGGAAAAGTAGACGTGATGACAGGCTGTCCTCACTCAGGTCCGCACGGACCTGGAGGGGGCGTGTCTTAAGCCCGGCTGGAAATCGGGAGAAATTCGGGGGCATGGTTGTCCCGGGAGATTTTCGGGAGAGGCACTGAAATTCGGGAGTCTCCCGGAAAATTCGGGAGGGCTGGCAAGTATGGTATAGAGCTAAAATTCCAAATAACACAGCTGCTGCCAGACAACGAGCTACATACCAGGCGGTATAGCTCGGTTGGTAGAGTGGCCGTGCCAGCAACTTGAGAGTTGCAGGTTCGATCCCCGCTTCCGCCATTCTAGTAACTGCCGTTGTGTCCTTGGGCAAGACACTTTACCCACCTGCTCCCTGTGCCACTCACACTGGTTTAAAGGCCTACTGAAATTATTTGTATTTATTTAAACGGGTATAGCAGATCCATTCTATGTGTCATACTTGATCATTTCGCGATATTGCCATATTTTTGCTGAAAGGATTTAGTAGAGAACAACGACGATAAAGGTCGCAACTTTTGGTCGCTGATAAAAAAAAGCCTTGCCTATACCGGAAGTAGCGTGACGTCACCGGAGGAAGGACTCCTCACATTTTCCCATTGTTTACAATGCAGCGAGAGCGATTCGGACCGAAAAAGCGACGATTACCCCATTAATTTGAGCGAGGATGAAAGATTCGTGGATGAGGAAAGTGAGAGTCAAGGACTACAGTGCAGTGCAGGACGTATCTTTTTTCGCTCTGACCGTAACTTAGGTACAAGGGTTCATTGGATTCCACACTTTCTCCTTTTTCTATTGTGGATCACGGATTTGTATTTTAAACCACCTCGGATACTATATCCTTTTGAAAATGAGAGTCGAGAACGCGAAATGGACATTCACAGTGACTTTTATCTCCACGACAATACATCGGCGAAGCTCTTTAGCTACTGAGCTAACGTGATAGCATCTGTCTCAAATGCAGATAGAAACAAAAGAAATAAACCCCTGATTGGAAGGATAGACAGAAGATCAACAATACTATTAAACCAGACCTGGGCATTCTGCGGCCCGTGGGCCACATCCGGCCCTTTGTGCGTCCCTGTCCGGCCCGCGTGAGGCCAATCATAAATTACAAAATACATTTTAAAAAGTATCAATGTCGCGTGTGCAATACAACGGTGTTTTGAAAATCGTTATTTGTATTACTTTCGTGTGGACGTATGCGTGTGCGTGATTGTGAGTGAATGTGAACAGCTGCAATCACAAATTACAAAATAAAGTTGAAAAAACACCTATGTCGTGCACGCAATACAACTGTGCTGCTTTTATTTTGAAAAGTATTATTTATGGGCGTGTGTCCGTGTGCGAGACGCTAAAAAGAGAAAAGTTGATGAAGAATGGCGTGTTTCCAACAAGACATGGACTGCCAAGCAACGTTCCCTCTAAGGTGCGTGCCTGCGCAATTGCGCACTGCTCAAGCGTCCGCTGCGCGCAGCAAATATATGCCGCGCACCAAATCAAATCCCATCTGAATTCTAAACAAAATAAACACATTTATTTAATTTAATTTTGCAATTCAACTTTGAGTGACAGTGACAACAAGCGGCCCTAACGGTGTTCGTCAACACTGTTCAATTGTACACCGTTCAATTATTGTAACGTCTATCGAGATGCTTCGAGGACAGGAATTATATCGATCACTTTATTGAGCAAAACTGTTTATATTCGGACATAACCACACCAAAAACATGAGTAAAACAATTATATCTCGAAAAACTAGTCATTTTCTGCTGTACAAACCAGGCCAAAACCAACTTGTCATCTGTCACCAACACGCATACCCCTAAACCACTGGTGCGTTTATGGCCACACAAAAAGTCGGACAACTCAAACACCACACAAAGTTACACTATGACTCCTCAGTCATACGTGTGCTTATTTTACTGTCATTTATTATTAATGTTAATTTATTTATATTAGTCATGGAATGCTGTTACACACACTATGTTGAAGTATTACTATTATTATTAATTATTATTATTATTATTATTATTTATCTTACGGTATATATCAAAAATAATATTGAGCAAAATTTAATTGAAATATTGTCGATGTGGCCCTCCAGCAGTGCTCGGGTTGCTCATGCGGCCCCCGGTAAAAAAATTAATTGCCCACCCCTGTATTAAACCATGTACATGTAACTACACGGTTAATAATTCCCAGCTTGTCGAAGCTTAACAATGCTGTTGCTAACGACGCCATTGAAGCTAATTTAGCAACGGGACCTCACAGAGCTATGATAAAAACATTAGCGCTCCACCTACGCCAGCCCTCATCTGCTCATCAACACGCGTGCTCACCTGCGTTCCAGCGATCGACGGAAGGACGAAGGACTTCACCCGATCATCCGTGCGGTCGGCGGCTAGCGTCGGCTAGCGCGTCTGCTATCCAAGTCAAAGTCCTCCTGGTTGTGTTGCTGCAGCCAGCCGTTAATACACCGATCCCACCTACAACTTTCTTCTTTGCAGTCTTCACTGTTCATTAAACAAATTGCAAAAGATTCACCAACACTGATGTCCAGAATACTGTGGAATTTTGTGATTGAAAACAGAGATTTTTTGTATTGGATTCAATGGGGTACCAATACTTCCGGTTTAACTATTGACGTCACGCGCATACGTCATCATACATAGACGTTTTCAACCGGAAGTTTAGCGGGAAACTTAAAATTGCACTTTATAAGTTAACCCGGCCGTATTGGCATGTGTTGCAATGTTAAGATTTCATCATTGATATATAAACTATCAGACTGCGTGGTCGGTAGTAGTGGGTTTCAGTAGGCCTTTAAATGTAACTTAGATATTGGGTTTCACTATGTAAAGCCCTTTGAGTCACTAGAGAAAAGCGCTATATAAATGTAATTCACTTCACTTCACTTCACTACAAAGATGTTTCAAACTGTAAACCATGCACAAATATTATGGGACCAAAATTCAAAGCCCAAAGGAATATTTGGGGGTCACCTTAATATTAGAAGTGTCCAAAAGACTGAACAAATCCAGCAGTTACTGTCAGACTCTAATCTGGATTACCATTGTCTTTCGGAGACATGGTTAAAACCTACAACACCTTTTGCTCTAATTAAGATTTACAGATTTACAGAAAAGACAGATCAAGTGGGAGTTATGATTTATGTAAGGGAAAACATTAAAAGTGAACAAATAACCCTCCCAGTAGATCATCTTGAGTGTGTTGGAATTCAAATCACATTGTCCTCAGAAATGTATTTCAAGGTAATTGTAGCATGCTGACCGCCCACAGCTAAAGACATTTTTCTCTGTTCATTTTCAGACATCCTCAAACAGCACACTATGAAATAATTGATCATTATGGGGGACTTTAATCTGGACTGGTTAAATAAATCGCGTAGAAAGAAATTTAAGGATATTATAAACGGCTTCTACATGACACAAATGATAAGCAGCCCTACTAGAATTACACATTCCTCCCGAACCTTGCTGGTTTTGGTATTTACTAATAAACCTGATCGCATAAAAAAAACTTACAATTTACTAATAGGCTTATCAGTCCATAACATCACATGGATAACACGGAAGTTGTCAAGATTTAGACATCACAGCCAAAAAGGTACACAAAAGTGCTTGCCCTATATCCCTAAAAAAGACCAACACTTACTAGAGAATGAACTTAAAACTGTCCCATGGAGTGACATAAATTGGATAAGCACCGAACATGCCTGTGATGACCTAATGACAAAAATCAAAGACATTATCTGTAAATACACTAAAACAAAACCCAGAAAGAAAAGTGCTAAAATAAAAATACCTTGGATTCATTAAACAATTTGGATTCTAATGAAAAATCGGGACTCAGCTCTCAAAAGAACAATTAAAACAGGTCTAAATACGGATCGTATGATTTTTAAAAGTTCGAGGAACAAAGTTACATTGCTGCTGCGGGAGGCTAGGGCTGACTTTCACTTAGAATTAATCAAAGCTGCAAAAGGGAACATTAGACAGTTATGGAAAACCATTGACAAACTCACTGGAAGAGAGCAAACAAGAAACAACACTATAACATGAAATATCAATGGCACTACTGTCACAGACAGTCTGGACATAAGTAATCATTTTAATGAACATTTCATCCAGTCTGTACAAACCCTGAATAAAAATTTCCCTCAAAATCAGTGCAAAGAATTGCCATATATTCAGGATGGACTAAGTTTAGAATTAACAAATGAAACAAAGGTAAACAAAATCCTCTCTGCATTATCAAACTCACGATCATTCTAGAGATATATACGATTTGGACACTTTCTTCCTAAAAACGTATAAAGATAGTCTCACTGCTCCTATAACAACATTGATAAATAAATCAAAAACAGAAAACACTTTCCCTACCACGTTGAAAACTGCCACTATCATCCCAATCCATAAAACAGGAAATAAACAAGACATCAACAACTACAGACCAATTAGCCTTCTCCCCGTTATATCCAAAGCGATCGTTGAGCAACTCACAGAACATTTGGACTATGAAGACCTCCTACATCCCATGCAGTTTGGGTTTCGGGCAAATCACTCGACCGAAACTGCATGTTGCCTTCTACTAGAAACAATCAAACAAAACCTTGACAATGGAGGTGTAGTTGGAGCAATATTCTTAGACCTCCGCAAGGCATTCGATACAGTCAGTCACCCCACGTTACTTACAAAATTAACAATTTTTAAACTGTCGACAGATACTCTGGCCTGGATTATGTCATATATATCTGGTCGGACCCAATGTGTCCGTATTGACAACACAACATCCGGTTTCACTGCTACTGATATTGGCCTGCCACAAGGCTCTAATATCGGCCCTCTTTTTTTCTCCATGTATATAAATGACCTGCCATCTGTATGTGAGGATGTAAATATTCAGATGTATGCAGATGACACGGTTATTTTATACTTGGGGAAATGACGCTGAAACGATTGCCAGAAAATTTACAGCAGCCATGGAGAAGGTGGCAAGATGGCTACATGACTCTTGTCTTACATTAAACATTAAGAAAAGGGCAACAATGTATTTTGTAAACAAATATAAAATGTCATCCTTTCCAAATATAACGTTTAATAAGGAAATAATACAAAATGTTAGTGAACTTACCGAAACCGATTCCAAACCAACGATGGTGAGAGTACTGTTGGCAGATATGTCGAGAGCTTTTGATGTAATTGACCATGGGATCCTGATGCAAAACATACTGGACCTAGGACTGTGCCCATATCTGACAGCCTGGCTACATAGTTACATCTCAGGAAGGAGACAGAGAGTGGTGGCAAATGGAGCTCACAGCCCCCGGATTGAAGTTACATCTGGGGTGCCACAAGGGGGTGTTGTCTCCCCTGTTAGGGAACTTACCGAAACAGATTCCAAACCAACGATGGTGAGAGTACTGTTGGCAGATATGTCGAGAGCTTTTGATGTAATTGACCATGGGATCCCGATGCAAAACATACTGGACCTAGGACTGTGCCCATATCTGACAGCCTGGCTACATAGTTACATCTCAGGAAGGAGACAGAGAGTGGTGGCAAATGGAGCTCACAGCCCCCGGATTGAAGTTACATCTGGGGGTGCCACAAGGGGGTGTTGTCTCCCCATATGTCTTCCTCCTTTACATGGCCACCCGGGATGCTGTTTTTGAGGACACCCTTGATGTCGGATATGCAGACGACATCGGGCTATCGAGAGCGATCCCCATATCCAACATCATGTCAGACACAACGATGTGCCAGGAGGCACAAAGGCTGGATGAATGGGCAGCAAATAAGATAATGATACTCAACGGGAAAAAGTCGGTAGAACTCCGGATATGTTTTGCCCGAAATCCATCACCACCTCCTGCACTGATGTTGGGGGGACAGGAGGTCCCTGTCGTGGAAACAACAAAGTACCTGGGTTACCACCTCGATCAAAACCTGACTGGAGATGTGCACATGGAGAAGGCAATAAAAACCGCCTCCAAGCGGCTGCACTACCTCACAGTCATGGCGAGACATGGACTACCTGCAGACGACCTTGTTACCATCTACACCACTCTCATCAGGCCGTGTCTGGAATATAGCCCAGTGCTCTTAGTGGGCTGCTCCAAAAAACAACAGGCAGAGCTAGAGCGAGTCCAGAAACGTGCCTGTAAAATCATTACGAGGAGAGCTGGAAACATCTCACAACCCCTACCATCACTCCAGACCAGGAGAGAGGAGGCTGCAGTGAAGCTGGTCAGGGATATGCATGATGAGCAACACCCTCTGCATGACCTGCTACCTCCAACACGAGGCAGCCGCACTGCCAGGACATTGAGGAACCCACATAAGCTGGCTGAACCCGAGCCCAAAGCCAAGACAAAGAGACTTAAAAACTCTACCCTGCATACTGCAATTAAACTGTATAATAATACTATCTAATTAAATAAGTAATACAGTCATATACCAGAATGCCAATAGTTTCCATGCTGCTGTTGCCCTGAAAATGAAAATATTTTTTTTTTATATAAAATGCTGTCTGTTCTTTTAATTTTTTTTATCTTTGTTTGTTTAATATTCATTGTAAAGTTCAGCTGTTTTTTCAGTGGGGCCTTGGCTCCACTGCAAGCATGAATAAATAAAGTCAAGTCAGTCAAGTCAAGTCAATATCATTACTTGGGTGTCATTTTAGACCCAACACTTGGCTTTAAAAAAACATATCAAACAGATGTGCCAGAGTCTTAAAGGCCTACTGAAATTATTTTTTAAAATTTAAACGGGGATAGCAGATCCATTCTATGTGTCATACTTGATCATTTCGCGATATCGCCATATTTTTGCTGAAAGGATTTAGTATGGAACAACGACGATAAAGTTCGCAACTTTTGGTCTCTGATAAAAAAAGCCTTGCCCCTACCGGAAGTAGCGTGACGTAGTCAGTTGTTCACCTCCTCATATTTTCCTATTGTTTTCAACGCAGCTAGAGCGATTCGGACCGAGAAAGCGACGATTACCCCATTAATTTGAGCGAGGATGAAGGATTCGTGGATGAGGAACGTTAGAGTGACGGACTAGAATGCAGTGAAAGACATATCTTTTTTCGCTCTGACCGTAACTTAGGTACAAGCTGGCTCATTGGATTCCACACTCTCTCCTTTTTCTATTGTGGATCATGGATTTGTATTTTAAACCACCTCGGATACTATATCCTCTTGAAAATAAGAGTCGAGAACGCGAAATGGACATTCACAGTGACTTTTATCTCCACGACAATACATCGGCGAAGCTCTTTAGCTACTGAGCTAACGTGATAGCATCTGGCTCAAATGCAGATAGAAACAAAATAAATAAATCCCTGACTGGAAGAATAGACAGAAGATCAACAATACTATTAAACCATGGACATATAACTACACGGTTAATAATTCTCAGCCTGGCAAAGCTTAACAATGCTGTTGCTAACGACGCTGAAGCTAACTTAGCAACTTAGCAACCGGACCTCACAGAGCTATGATAAAAACATTAGCGCTCCACCTACGCCAACCAGCCCTCATCTGCTCATCAACACCCATGCTCACCTGCGTTCCAGCGATCGACGGCGCGATGAAGTACTTCACCCGATCACAGATGCGGTTGGCGGCTAGCATCGGCTAGCGCGTCTGCTATCCAAGTAAGTCCTCTTTGTTGTGTTGCTACAGCCAGCCGCTAATACACCGATCACCACCTACAACTTTCTTCTTTGCAATCTCCATTGTTCATTAAACAAATTGCAAAAGATTCACCAACACAGATGTCCAGAATACTGTGGAATTATGAAATGAAAACAGAGCTTTTTGTATTGGCCTCAACGGGGGAGCCATACCTCTGTTCTACTGGCTACGTCACGCGCATACGTCATATCCAAAGGAGTTTTCAACCGGAAGTTTAGCGGGAAATTTAAAATTGCACTTTATAAGTTAACCCGGCATGTGTTGCAATGTTAAGATTTCATCATTGATATATAAACTATCAGACTGCGTGGTCGGTAGTGGTGGGTTTCAGTAGGCCTTTGAATACAACATAAAAATGTTCAAATGTATCAGGAATTCATTAACACTGGAAACTTATTTTAATGCAATGATTATGTCTCATTTTTATTATTGTATAACATGTTGGTCGCAGGCAAGCAAAATGACACTGAGGCCATTGGAAACTTTGCACAAACATTCGCTCAAAATCCATGACCGAAAACCACAACACCACCATCACTGTTTAGTTCTCCAAAAATATAGATTTTTAAATTTAGCTAACATTCAAAGATTAGCATCAATACGAATGGCCCGTCGAATCCTAAATAACACTGCACCAGCGCCACTTAAGCACTTTGTCCAGTTTACATCTGCTGTGACAACTAGAAACACATGAGCCTCCACCAGGGGGCAGTGTAGCGTACCCAGATGTAAAACATCTTTTGCACAATCAGCCTTTTCATATAAAGCCATAAAGGAATGGAACGACCTCACAACAAACTTGAAAAATTTAGCAGATTACTCTTCATTCACAATTGAAGTTAAAAAGTGGCTTTGGAGCAATCAAAGCTGCTCACACGGTCACTAAGGTGGGCACTATGTTTGACGCATCAACTCAATGTGTATTATATTTATCCATGAGAGCATTTTTGTTGTAAATTGTGAGGTGTGTCTGTTAAAATCATGGTTGTTTTTACAAATGATGACAGATGTGAACAAGAGCATGTATTGTCTTTGTGTGATGATGTAAATGAGGTGTGGTTGTATTGTATATTAAGTATGTGTCCATGAAAGGGCATTTCATGACTTTTCTTAATTTGATTACAAGCTATAGTATGATTTTATTGTCATAATTTTATTGCATGATTTTTGTATCCCTTTAATTTAGGTAGCCAGGGACTGCAGATGGAAATGAGCTATTTAGCTATAATCTGGTACAGAACATATCTGTCTTTGAGCTTAATGTTTCTGTGCATTGTCCCTTCAAATAAAGACTAAAACTAAAAGAGAAAGTAAGCAGATATTAACAGTAAATGAACAAGTAGATTAAGAAATCCATTTTTACAGCGAGGGCGCTGGAGCCTATCTCAGCTGCATTCGGGTGGAAGGCAGGGTGGTTTTTTTTTTTTTTTTTTTTTTTTTTTTATAATGTCCTGCCCAGCTTCTCGGGCAAATCATATAGCAGATGTAGATGCCCATATCGGCTGTTCAGATTTACTTTACAAAAGAGAAGTGTAGGATACTTCTCTTGTTGCCTTACTTGTATTTTGACTTTATTAAATGTATTTATATTATCATTTGGTGCAGCCGGGCCGGAGCAGGAGGGGATAGAAAGAGAGAAAAAGGAAGACAGAGGGGGGAATTGTGGGGACAAGAGGGGGATTAGACAGAGAGACAAAAACAACAACAACAACAACAACAACAGAGCAACATCAGCAAATACGACATGTACAAATATGATGGTAAAAGTAATAGCAAATAAGCAGTTAGCGAAAATTAAAAAAAAAAAAAAAATACAGAAATGACAATGAGCATTATTACACTAAAAATGGAGCAATATGAATACCAATAGAAATAGTGCTATTGATAATAAACAATACCAGTACTTTACCTTTATTATCAACAATACAATTGTTCAAATGCAACAATACATATACGTAATGATAACTTGAGATACGAAAGAATGCAGAAAAATGGAGGGGAAGAAAGAGAAGCAACCTTAACCTTGTAGATTGTTATAGTAACAATAGGTTAAGCTTTGTCAGTGTGCCATGTGTTATACCCAGTTTACCCTAGGGCAACAACGTTAATATATGTTTGATGAAACGTGATTATGTGCATGAGTGTATGTGTGCATATGTACTTGTATATGTACAGTATGTGTATGTGTGCCTGTACAGTGAATGTATATGTACAGTATGTGTATATGTGTGTACAGCGAATGTATATGTACAGTATGTGTATACAGGGTCGTTTTTACAGCTTGTCCTTTATAACTTTGACAAAAAAATAATAGAATGATAAATGACACAATATGTTACTGCATACGTCAGCAGACTAATTAGGAGCCTTTGTTTGTTTACTTACTACTAAAAGACAAGTTGTCTTGTGTGTTCACTATTTTATTTAAGGACAAATTTGTAATAAGAAACATGTTTAATTGTTCAAATAAAGCCATTTTTTGTGGTCCATTTTTTTTTTTAGAAAAGTATCAAAATATTGGTATTGGAACAACCCTAGTTGATAGTAATAATTACACTTTTTTTTTTAACCTGTTTAAAAAAAAACACATGCGTCAGCCAATTATGCGAATTAAGTGATGTCATTTTGACGCTCCCTGGCCACGCCCCCGTCGCCACAAATTAATTGCCGGTCTGTAGCAAACACTGCATCTATTATGTTAATCATAATACTGTCTATAATTAAGGGGATGTGACTTGAGTCTTCTGTGAAATTCCCCCCCCCCCAGCTGCTATATTTGCCTCTGATGACAGGCTGGGTGGGTTCGGACCAGAAGAGGCCACGTTAAACCTCAGCTGACGGACCGCAGATGTCACTTTATATACATTTTAGCTACGCCGTCTGTGAGCCCTTCAGAGAGGCGGGCGGGTGCAGAGAAATGAAGTTTTCTGACGGACCCCAAAGTAATCTCTGCGGGGATTTGTCTCCCTGTCCAGACTTGAGATCCAATAAAAAAATAAATCGTGGTCGGAGAAGAAAAGAGACACATGGTGAGAGGAGACGAGGACGCTGTGTGCTGAGGATTTAGTAAAGGTCAAAAGGAACAGAGAGGCAGGTGGAACAATCATTCTGGTTTTTTGTTTTGACCATAACAAACCAGTTCCTTTATCAGCTTAAGAAGATATTTTAGGCTCTAGAGTGAGTTGTTTAGATAATTCCTCATGTCAGCTTGAGGCGAGGAACAACATTTGGAGTCATTTTAGTTGTGGGTGTCTCGATACACCTTTTTCATTTCCGATGGCCGATAACGGTATTGATCCGATACGATATTAGCATGAATCATTCATACTTTTGTTATTTTGTCCTGTGGAATGTTATTGAAGGAGTGATCAAGTTAACGAACAGAGAACAATGGTAGGTATGCAAAGCTGTTATATATACTGCAATATTGTACACAGTAATTGGGATTTGTTATATATTGTATATATTATATGAAAATATAATATAATATAATAATATATATACACGTTTAAGTCAAGAACACTATTCCTACCGACAAGCATGGTGGTGGTAGTATTATGCTCTGGGCCTGTTTTGCTGCCAATGGAACTGGTGCTTTACAGAGAGTAAAAGTCCTGACTTAAACGTGTGGACAATGCTGAAGAAACAAGTCCATGTCAGAAAACTAACAAATTTAGCTGAACTGCACCAATTTTGTCAAGAGAAGTGGTCAAAAATTCAACCAGAAGCTTGCGGATGGCTACCAAAAGCGCCTTGTTGCAGTGAAACTTGCCAAGGGACATGTAAGCAAATATTAACATTGCTGTATGTATACTTTTGACCCAGCAGATTTAGTCACATTTTCAGTAGACCCATAATAAATTCATAAAAGAACCAAACTTCATGAATGTTTTTTGTGACCAACAAGTATGTGCTCCAATCACTCTATCACAAAAAAATAAGAGTTGTAGAAATTATTGGAAACTCAAGACAGCCATGACATTATGTTAGGATAGGACTTTATTGTCATTGCACAAGTACAACAAAACTATTTTTTCAGTACAAACCCGTTCAAGATTAGACAAACAATCAGTGTACAGGGTTACAGAACAGGAAAGCTGATGGGTCGCCAAAGACGCCCCGTAAAAGGTGGGAAAAAAGTAAAACGCTGGGGAAGAAGATGAGTAAAAAAATACAATCTAGACTGGGCTCCTAAGGGGGCCTAGTCTGGAGTGGAAAAACAACTCTATGCCATGCACACATAAACATGTTACATATAATCACGACAACTCGCAACAGAGGGGGTGGTGGGTTTGGGGCCCTGCAGGTCGACTGCTGCTATGAAACGCTGCTAGCCATCCATCTTCCCAAAGGGGAATCAAGCGGTGGTGAAGGCGTGGGGTGGGGGTTGGGGTGTGTGTGTGTATATGCTCATTGTCTTGGGTGTGTTGATGTAGTGTCCGTAGGCCTGGGGCCGTTCTGCATGCAAGCAAAAGTTCGACTCCAGGTGTCGCTGAGGAGGGAGGGAGGTCAAAAGCGTCCATCATTGAGGTGTCCTCGGGGATGTTTTCAAAACAGCCTGCTCCTGTTGTTGCAGCGTCAAGGCCATTCGAGGGAGTCAAATCGTAGATTAGGATTTGTGTTTTTCCGCAAGCAGACATTACAATGGCTCGTCCGTTCTATTTGTCAATGCTGGCTCTCATATCCAATTTTTCCCTTTCAACCAACTTTTCCATGATGTGATCCATCTTGCGATTCAGTTCAGAAGTCGCCCCAGACTGTGATCCCACAGCCCGGCCCAATCCTTCCATTGCGACGAACAGCCTTTGGGCTCCTTGAGTGTCTTACGAATTTGACGATACACCAGAGCAATGCCCAGCCCAATCAGCAGGTACCCCGCGATCACGGTTCCAAATAGGTAGATGTCTTCCACGTCCTCGATGGAAAGGACTGAGAGGCACATAATTCTCCATTCATCCCAGGAATCTCTCACGTACCCCGCAGCAATGGTTCCATCAGGGCAGCCGGGCTCCCCAGAACCTCTTTTCCTCGTCGAAAAGATTTTGTCAATTGAGTCAAGAGTCCAGCTGATCATTTCCATGTCTGAAGTTTAGATTTGGAGGACAGCGCAAAGAAAGAGGCTTCAAAAAAGTTTGGACAAGACAAAACAAAGAGAGCAAGCAGGGAGAAGAAGGGAGCGGAAAAATGTGACCGCCCTCACCAGAGGCAAGACCGAAAAGTGTACAAGTGTATGTAAACTTTTGACCACGACTCAACATTCAGGTGAATTTGCATTGAATGTGATTGTTTTAGCCATTTTTATGCTGCAACATGTTTACCACCGCCATGCATTCAGGTTGTCATGTAACAAACTAACCTGCAATTTGCACTCCATTCCTCATTCCTTCCTTCAAATGTGCATTCATTCCAGTTTAAGAACCTGGCCAGGGCCACATTTTACAATGACAACACAGCTGAGCATAATAGAGACCCGGCATAGCATCACCAGACACAACTAATTGGCTGCTTGATGGCGTTCAGACACGTTTATTCCATGTCCCGTCGCTCAATGTCTCGGTCTGCAGCCCGTCTGCAAGTCAACTTGAACACGGAGAAGAAAACGAGCTACTAAAGCAAGCGGCGGGCGAGTGAAGGAGATGAATCTGACACGTGTGGGCTGCGTGGCTCCCCGAGCTGCTGGGTGGAGGCCGAGAAGATTTAGAGGAGACGATATCTCCGCGCCGTCGTCTGAATTATAAATGCAAAGGAGAACGGTCGCTGTCAAGTTTGTGATGAATATTTCACTCATGCATGAGAGCGTCATTAAAGGCTCGGGAGTGGAGCTCTACCTGATGGGGTCCAAAATGTTTGTCTCCTCCAGTCTGCCGGTGAGGCGCCGTCACTCTCCATTAACGAATTTGCCAATTAGCTCAAGAAAACAATTTACATATGGACAAAGTTGATGGGACTCGGTGCTTAAACCGTGGAGTTCCAAGTTAGAGGCAGTATTGAAGTTGTGTCGTCCAAAATCTGCAGCAATTTAGACCGTTTAAAAAATGCTTTTCTACGTGGAACTTTCCGTTGTGTGTGTCTGTAGCTTGAATGCTAAGCTAAGCTGTGTTTTTGACGGAGTGTGAGAGTTAACATTACCTTACCAAGCCACCGGTGAGGTCTTAAAGCCCAACTTTTTGTTAAATAAAGAAATATTCTGTAGAATATAACAAAAAAAAAACAATTGTGAAAATTACACAATAATTAATTTAGTAATATGTGATATTAACTCATTACATGCAAAGTGAGATACACTATATTGCCAAAAGTATTTGGCCACCCATCCAAATGATGAGAATCAGGTGCCCTAATCACTTGGCCCGGCCACAGGTGTATAAAATCAAGCACTTAGGCATGGAGACTGTTTCTACAAACATTTGTGAAAGAATGGGCCGCTCTCAGTGATTTCCAGCGTGGAACTGTCATAGGATGCCACCTGTGCAACAAATCCAGTCGTGAAATTTCCTCGCTCCTAAATATTCCAAAGTCAACTTTATTATAAGAAAAGTGAAGAGTTTGGGAACAACAGCAAGTCAGCCACCAAGTGGCAGGCCATGTAAACTGACAGAGAGGGGTCAGCGGATGCTGAAGCGCATAGTGCAAAGACTTTCTGCACAGTCAGTTGCTACAGAGCTCCAAACTTTATGTGACCTTCCAATTAACCCACGTACAGTACGCAGAGAGCTTCATGGAATGGGTTTCCATGGCCGTGCGGCTGCATCTAAGCCATACATCACCATGTCCAATGCAAAGCGTGGGATGCAGTGGTGTAAAGCACGTCGCCACTGGACTCTAGAGTAGTGGAGACGCCTTCTCTGGACTAATGAGTCACGCTTTTCCATCTGGCAACCTGGTGGACGAGTCTGGGTTTGGAGGTTGCCAGGAGAACGCTACATTTCGGACTGCATTGTGCCGAGTGTGAAATTTGGTGGAGGAGGAGTTACGGTGTAGGGTTGTTTTTCAGGAGTTGGGCTTGGCCCCTTAGTTCCAGTGAAAGGAACTTTGAATGCTCCAGGATACCAAAACATTTTGGACAATTCCATGGGATGGCACTTCAAGTTCATATGTGAGTAAAGGCACGTGGCCAAATACTTTTGGCAATATAGTGTATGTCAAGCCTTTATTTGTTATCATTTTGATGAGTTATGCTGATAGTTTATTAAAACCTTGAAATGAAAACTGCAAAAAACTGTAAAATGTCATCATCAAAAAACAGAAATGGAGCTTGGCTACAATACGAAGCAATATGTTTGGAGGAGAAAAGGTGAGGCCTTTAATGCCAGGAACACCACCCTAACGTCAAGCATGGTGGTGGTAGTATTATGCTCTGGGCCTGTTTTGCTGCCAATGGAACTGGTGCTTTACAGAGAGTAAATGGGACAATGAAAAAGGAGGATTACCTCCAAATTCTTCAGGACAACCTAAAATCATCAGCCCGGAGGTTGGGTCTTGGGCGCAGTTGGGTGTTCCAACAGGACAATGACCCCAAACACACATCAAAAGTGGTAAAGGAATGGCTAAATCATGGCTAGAATTAAGGTTTTAAAATGGCCTTCCCAAAGTCCTGACTTAAACGTGTGGACAATGCTGAAGAAACAAGTCCATGTCAGAAAACCAACACATTTAGCTGAACTGCACCAATTTTGTCAAGAGGAGTGGTCAAAAATTCCACCAGAAGCTTGTGGATGGCTACCAAAAGCGCCTTATTGCAGTGAAACTTGCCAAGGGACATGTAAGCAAATATTAACATTGCTGTATGTATACTTTTGACCCAGCAGATTTGGTCACATTTTCAGTAGACCCATAATAAATTCATAAAAGAACCAAACTTCATGAATGTTTTTTGTGAAGAACAAGTATGTGCTCCAATCACTCTATCACAAAAAAATAAGAGTTGTAGAAATTATTGGAAACTCAAGACAGCCATGACATTATGTTCTTTACAAGGGTATGTAAACTTTTGACCACGACTGTATATATACACTACCGTTCAAAAGTTTGGGGTCACTTTAAAATGTCCTTATTTTTTAAGGAAAAGCACTGTACTTTTCAATGAAGATAACTTTAAACTAGTCTTAACTTTAAAGAAATACACTCTATGCATTGCTAATGTGGTAAATTACTATTCTAGCTGAAAATGTCTAGTTTTTGGTGCAGTATCTACATAGGTGTATAGAGGCCCATTTCCAGCAACTGTCACTCCAGTGTTCTAATGGTACAATGTGTTTGCTCATTGGCTCAGAAGGCTAATTGATGATTAGAGAACCCTTGTGCAATCATGTTCACACATCTGAAAACAGTTTAGCTCGTTACAGAAGCTACAAAACTGACCTTCCTTTGAGCAGATTGAGTTTCTGGAGCATCACATTTGTGGGGTCAATTAAACGCTCAAAATGGCCAGAAAAAGAGAACTTTCATCTGAAACTCGACAGTCTATTCTTGTTCTTAGAAATGAAGGCTATTCCACAAAATTGTTTGGGTGACCCCAAACTTTTGAACGGTAGTGTATATATATATATATATATATATATATATATATATATATATATATATATATATATATATATATATATATATATATATATATATATATATATATATATATATATATATATATATATATCGAAAGTAGATAATGTTTGCCTTGGTGTCCTTCTAACTTGCCTTGGTGCCCTAAAATATAAGCCCTCCTTTAAGGCAACACTTGCCTCGACCTTAAAAAGTAAAAATTCGAGGCCTGCTTTCTATATCGCAAAATATGAAAAATAGAAAGAAAGACAGTTTTGCTACGAGTAAATGAATGTATGGGACACACTGGACGTAAAGGAGGGAGATGATTAAAAAAAACAAAATTTATTTTCACACTTTTCTAGGTGCATAATCAAAGTCCACATTCGGTATTAGCTTTCCGTCAATGTGCTAATTAATTAGCAGAGATAATACATTGACACGCTGCACAACACACACACACCTCTTTGTGTTAATGAAAAATTACACAGGACAGAAATAGACAGTCAACCTTATTTACTGTGCGTTCTTTATCCTTTGATCGAATTCCCCCCTACGAGGCCGTCGGCCACGCGCTGCAATCGACTTAACGATGAAGGTCGAAGCTGGTCATTGACTTGTTTGATTACGGCACACGCAAAGCTCTTAATCCAGGAGTTGCCAGGGAATGTTAATAAGTCACCTGCCTGGTTGTGCGCGGCGATAACGAAGGGCGTGTGCTGGGGGGGTGGGGGGGCGAAGGCATCGGGGCTTTTTCAGGCGTCGGCGGCTTCCTCCAAAACGCCGCTCCTCTTCTGGGTGTTATTACCCACGCCAGCCTAATCGCCCGCAGCTGTTTGGCGCATGCATGTCGATAACTCAACGCAATTAGTGAGACAATGTGACCCCTTCTGTGGCGGGAAGGAGGAAGGGGCGTGGCTTATTGGCATTGCACGGCGGTTGGTCACATGACAAGATTTACTAAAGGATCAGCACAGTGAAAATGTCCTATTTAAAGGCCTACTGAAACCCACTACTACCGACCACGCAGTCTGATAGTTTATATATCAATGATGAAATCTTAACATTGCAACACATGCCAATACGGCCGGGTTAACTTATAAAGTGCAATTTTAAATTTCCCGCTAAACTTCCGGGTGAAAACGTCTATGTATGATGACGTATGCGAGTGACGTCACTAGTTAAACGGAAGTATTGGTACACCTTTGAATCCAATACAAAAAAGCTCTGTTTTCATCTCAAAATTCCACAGTATTCTGGACATCTGTGTTGGTGAATCTTTTGCATTTTGTTTAATGAACAATGAAGACTGCAAAGAAGAAAGCTGTAGGTGGGATCGGTGTATTAGCGGCTGGCTGCAGCAACACAACCAGGAGGACTTTGACTTGGATAGCAGACGCGCTATCCGACGCTAGCCGCCGACCGCATCAATGATCGGGTGAAGTCCTTCGTCGCTCCGTCGATCGCTGGAACGCAGGTGAGCACGGGTGTTGATGAGCAGATGAGGGCTGGCTGGCGTAGGTGGATAGCTAATGTTTTTAGCATAGCTCTGTGAGGTCCCGTAGCTAAGTTAGCTTCAATGGCGTCGTTAGCAACAGCATTGTTAAGCTTCGCCAGGCTGGAAAGCATTAACCGTGTATTTACATGTCCATGGTTTAATAGTATTGTTGATTTTCTGTCTATCCTTCCAGTCAGAGGTTTATTTATTTTGTTTCTATCTTTAGTTAAACCCGATGCTATCACGTTAGCTCCGTAGCTAAAGTGCTTCGCCGATGTATTGTCGTGGGGATAAAAGTCACTGTGAATGTCCATTTCACGTTCTCGACTCTCATTTTCAAGAGGATATAGTATCTGAGGTGGTTTAAAATACAAATCCGTGATCCACAATAGAAAAAGGAGAAAGTGTGGAATCCAATGAGCCAGCTTGTACCTAAGTTACGGTCAGAGCGAAAAAAGATACGTCCTGCACTGCACTCTAGTCCTTCACTCTCACGTTCCTCATCCACGAATCTTTCATCCTCACTCAAATTAATGGGGTAATCGTCGCTTTCTCGATCCGAATCGCTCTCGCTGCTGGTGTAAACAATGGGGAAATGTGAGGAGCCTTTCAACTTGTGACGTCACGCTACTTCCGGTACAGGCAAGGCTTTTTTTATCAGCGACCAAAAGTTGCAAACTTTATCGTCAATGTTCTCTACTAAATCATTTCAGCAAAAATATGGCAATATCGCAAAATGATCAAGTATGACACGTAGAATGGATCTGCTATCCCCGTTTAAATAAAAAAAAATCATTTCAGTAGGCCTTTAAACCTGTTTAAATAGGACATTTGTACAATTAATTTTACTGTTGCATTTTATTTGACTTTTGATTACGCCGTAAATGTCCAGCTAAAGTACAGGACTCAACCTTGACAATAAATTAAAGCTGTGTTTTTATGTCCAAATCACTAATGCCATAACTCCACCTCTGATCAACACACTCGTAATTCCTGCCTCGGTTTTCTCGGCAGCAGCAGTATTCCCGCTTTGCTCGTTTCTTTTAAATTTTTAAACATTTTTTATTTATTTTTTGCATTGTGAAGCCGCGAGCGAGACCACACAGGAGTCTCATCCCGATAATATTCATCATCGTCCCGCGGGGCCCGTCCCGCTGAGACGGCGCCGCAAACGCGGAAAGCAAATAAACACCAAAGTGGTTTCGTTCACAGTAAACATTTTGCCCTTCCGAACAAGTCGCGATTACGCCGTTTTGGGAGCCGCTAATTCCCCGTGTCTGTAACCGAGCGGGAAGAGAGAAAACAGGTGCGGAAAATAGATGATGGCTCTTCATGCTAACATGCTGGTGGATCCCACTTAATTGCAATGGGGGTCTCCCATGTCTAACTGATGGAAATATGGAGCAGGGACCCCATACTTACAGTCGTGGTCAAAAGTTGACATACACTTGTAAAGAACATAATGTCATGGCTGTTTTGAGTTTCCAATCATTTCTACAACTCTTATTTTTTTTGTGATAGAGTGATCGGAGCACATACTTGTTGGTCACAAAAAACATTCATGAAGTTTGGTTCTTTTATGAATTTATTATGGGTCTACTGAAAATGTGACCAAATCTGCTGGGTCAAAAGTATACATACAGCAATGTTAATATTTGCTTACATGTCCCTTGGCAAGTTTCACTGCAATAAGGCGCTTTTGGTAGCCATCCACAAGCTTCTGGTTGAATTTTTGACCACTCTTCTTGACAACATTGGTGCAGTTCAGCACCACACGTTTAAGTCAGGACTTTTACTCTCTGTAAAGCACCAGTTCCATTGGCTGCAAAACAGGCCCAGAGCATAATACTACCACCACCATGCTTGACTGTAGGATTGGTGTTCCTGACTTAAATGTGTGGACAATGCTGAAGAAACAAGTCAATGTCAGAAAACCAAGACCCAACCTCAGGACTGATGATTTGAGGTTGTCCTGAAGAATGTGGAGGTAATCCTACTTTTTCATTGTCCCATTTACTCTCTGTAAAGCACCAATTCCATTGGCAGCAAAACAGGTTTAGAGCATAATACTACCACCACCATGCTTGACGTTAGGAATGATGTTCCTGGGATTATTTTCTCCTCCAAACGTATTGCTGGGTATTGTGGCCAAACACAACCTGTGTTCCAACAGGACAATGACCCCAAACCACCTCAAAAGTGGTAAAGGAATTGCTAAATCAGGCTAGAATTAAGGTTTTGGAATGGCCTTCCAAAAGTCCTGACTTAAACATGTGGACAATGCTGAAGAAACAAGTCCATGTCAGAAAACTAACACATTTAGCTGAACTGCACCAATTTTGTCAAGAGGAGTGGTCAAAAATTCAACCAGAAGCTCGCCAGAAGCTTGTGGATGGCTACCAAAAGCGCCTTATTGCAGTGAAACTTGCCTAGGGACATGTAAGCAAATATTAACATTGCTGTACGTATACTTTTGACCCAGCAGATTTGGTCACATTTTCAGTAGACCCATAATAAATTCATAAAAGAACCGAACTTCATGAATGTTATTTGTGACCAACAAGTATGTGCTCCAATCACTCTATCACAAAAAAAATAAGAGTTGTAGAAATGATTGGAAACTCAAGACAGCCATGACATTATGTTCTTTACAAGTGTATGTAAACTTTTGACCACGACTGTAAGTATGGGGTCCCTGCTCCATATTTCCATCAGTTAGACATGGGAGACCCCAGGGCCGGCCCGTGGCATAGGCCGTATAGGCAAATGCTAAGGGCGCCATCCATCAGGGGGCGCCACGCCAGTGCCACAAATGTTGGAGAAAAAAAAAAGAAAAAAAGTTGGTACTATTATTTGTAAATACAAAAAATAATCCCACATTAATTAAAATGCAAAGTAAAGCCTATTTAATAGAAATATTATTTGTTACAACATTACGCCCCCCCCCATCCCTCTGCACGGTGCGCCCCCTCCCTTCCCGTATCATGACTCTTACCACATCAAAAAATCAACACAAGATGTCAAAACGGCCAAAACTGTCAGGTGCCCAGGGAAGAAAAAAGAGAAAAGAAGAGGAGGAGAAATGAGAAAAAGACAGAGGTAGCAGGTAGGTAACGTTAGCCTACATGAAATTATTTGTCTGTTACAGAATGTGATAGTAACCTGGCTTTTTAGCATTAAGCTAATGTTACATGATTCGGCAATTGCTAGTCAATAAATAGCTAGTTCTGTTTTAACGTCGGGTTTATATTGTGGAGGGGGCTAAATTGTTATGGAAAATAATAATGTAACGTTAGGTAATTACAGTATTCCCACCTTACATTCCTCAGGGACATTTGTATTAGATCTTTTAAGCAGGTGTTTTTTGTTTACATTGTTATTGCCTTCTGGTTAGCTAATGTTTGCCCTGCAGGTAATCGTCACTTTTCCACCCCTTTATATATTAGGTATAGTTGTAAGCCTAGTTGTTAAAGTGCACAACATTAATGTTAATTAAGCAATATCACATGAGAGGGAATGCTGTTTTTTAATTTGAGCACTGCTGTGATTCGGTTAAAGATAATCATAACATAACATTCTCATATAATATGTTAATTTGCTTTCTTTAAGTAAAAAAAAAGGTCAAAGACAAAGCCATTCGGTTTCTTGTGAGTATATACACTTCACTGCTGATGTGGGGGGAGGGGGGCGCCACCTAAAATCTTGCCTAGGGCGCCTGATTGGTTAGGGCCAGGCCTGGGAGACCCCCATTGCAATTAAGTGGGATCCACCAGCAAGTTAGCATGAGGAGCCGTCATCTATTTTTCGCACCTGTTTTCTCTCTTCCCGCTCGGTTACAGACACGGGGAATTAGCGGCTCCCAAAACGCAGATCGTCCGCGAGCAAGAAAGGTCGACACAGTGTGGTGGGAAAAATGCCGTGTGCATAATGTACAGTACACAGATATGCAAGATCTCCCCCCCAACTCGGATATGACACTCCACCCTTCTTTTGGGCAAGAACCGCGTGGTCTTTGGGCAAGAACCACAACTGGATGAAATGCTGGCTGTCCAGGGTCGGGACCCGGGGTGGACCGCTCGCCTGTGCATTAGTTGGGAACATCTCTGCGCTGCTGACCCGTCTCCGCTCGGGACGGTCTCCGGCTGGCCCCACTATGGACTGGACTCTCACTATTATGTTAGATCCACTATGGACTGGACTTTCACAATATTATACTAGACCCACTCGACGTCCATTGCATCCGGTCTCCCCTCGATGGAGGGGGTCACCCACATCTGCTGTCCTCTCCAATGTTCCCTCTAAGGTGTGCGCCTGTGCAATTGCGCACTGCTCGAGCGTCCTCTGCGCACGGCAAATCTATGCCACGCACAAAATCAAATAAAAAAATAAGCGCATAACAACTTTCGACACGACACGGACACGACAAAGGAAACAGTTTTCTTCATCATTGTTCAAATATTGTAACGTCTGTCGAGACGCTTTGAGGACATGAATTCCATCGATCACTTTACTGAGCAAAACTCTTTATTGTCGGCCATAAACACATCACCAAAACATTAGTAAAAAAAAAAATATATCTAGCAAAAGTGGTCGTTGTGGCTTGTGCAGCCCTTTGAGACACTTGTGATTTAGGGCTATATAAATAAACATTGATTGATTGATTGAAACATTGCACCATGAAATCGGACTCGGAGGTGGCGAACCGATCCAGTGAGCGCTGAAGATCGTGGCCAAAAAGCAGAGCCCTAATCCTGCAGACACTAAACCGGATCCCCCTCAACTCCCTCACTGCGTTGCCATTTTTCGAATAAATGTGAATATTTTTCAATTAAGACTATCATTTTTGATGTTAAACAATCCAGTTGCAACCCAGAAGGATGGCTGTTTGGTGTAAAGTAAAGCTCCACAGAAAACATTGATTTACTCAAAACAAAGAAAATAAATCTGTTTCTGCACAAGAACTCTTCACATATAAGACATACAGATACAGTAATGAAATAAGAAGGCCCTCATTTACACTTACTTTTATCCCCGTGGTTGATTAGCAGTCAGGTCTACTTTCTTTAACCCCTGTCAGGAGGGATAACCTCCTCCGTGGAATCGATCACCTCTCGAGCTTTCATGATCATTAATGAATACTCTTCAGTTTTAATGGCGGCCAAGGAAATAGGTAACACATATTGTTTTTTATGATGTTTATTTCCACTTACAGTCGCGATCAAAAGTTTACATACACTTGTAAAGAACTGTATTGAGCAGGGGTCCCCAAACTACGGCCCGCGGGCTGGATCCGACCCGCCAGCGTCCAAAATCAGGCCCGCGTGAAGTCCCAAGTATTAAAAATAAATAAATAAATACAAATATATATATATATTATTTTTTTCTGTCTTTTCTTATCCACTTTGTACCGCTTGCTACTTACGGTGTCTCCTAGCCACTCAGGCAAATCATATTGTCTAAAAATGCATTTTGTCATCGATAATGTGAAAGTGCGCCATATATATCTAATAAATATATATATATATACATATATATATATATATATTAGGGGTGTGGGAAAAAATCGATTCGAATTCGAATCACGATTCTCACGTTGTGCGATTCAGAATCGATTCTCATTTTAAAAAAATCAATTTTTATTTATTTATTTATTTTTTATTATTATTTTTTTTTTCAATTAGTCAATCCAACAAAACAATACACAGCAATACCATAACAATGCAATCCAATTCCAAAACCAAACCCGACCCAGCAACACTCAGAACTGCAATAAACAGAGCAATTGAGAGGAGACACAAACACGACACAGAACAAACCAAAAGTGGTGAAACAAAAATGAATATTATCAACAACAGTATCAATATTAGTTACAATTTCAACATAGCAGTGATTAAAAATCCCTCATTGACATTATCATTAGACATTTATAAAAAAAACAAAACAAAACAATAGTGTCACAGTGGCTTACACTTGCATCGCATCTCATAAGCTTGACAAGACACTGTGTCCAATATTTTCACAAAGATAAAATAAGTCATATTTTTGGTTCATTTAATAGTTAAAACAAATTTATATTATTGCAATCAGTTGATAAAACATTGTCCTTTGCAATTATAAATGCTTTTTACAAAAATCTACTACTCTGCTTGCATGTCAGCAGACTGGGGTAGATCCTGCTGAAATCCTATGTATTGAATGAATAGAGAATCCTTTTGAATCGGGAAAAAATCATTTTTGAATCGAGAATCGTGTTGAATTGAAAACAAAATTGATTTTGAATCGAATCGTGACCCCAAACTCGATATTTAATCGAATCGTGGGACACCCAAAAATTCACAGCCCTAATATATATATATATATATATGTATATATATATATATATATATATATATATATATATATATATATATATATATATATATATATATATATATATATATACAAACATACAAATAATCAAATAGAAATAGACTGTATCACATAGTATCACCGAACTTGTAGTAAACCTTAGTAAATTGTGTATAAACGAATATATTAAACGCCAAGCAATTTTCATTCCATTATTGTTTACATCAGCGACTTATTTTCAATGTTTACAAAAAAGTAAACAAATCCATGTGTGTTATACATGTGGTCGTTGACGTGTCCTGGGCATGACGTTAAAGTGCATCCGGCAGTGCAGGCTCCTCTATGGGGTCTTGGGGCACTAGGATGTTAACCCCGGGAAAAAATCGTTTTTGAATCGAGAATCGTGTTGAATTGAAAAAAAATTGATTTTGAATCGAATCGGTGTCCCACGATTCAATTATTGAATCATATATATATATATATATATATATATATATATATATATATATATATATATATATATATATATATATATATATATATATATATATATATATATATATATATATATATATACATACATATATTTATAATATATATATATAATATACATCTAATATATATATCTAATATATATATATGTTTTAACCCAATGCGGCCCCCGAGTCAAAAAGTTTGGGGACCCCTGGTCTTGAATTTCCAATATTTTCTACAACTCTTATTTTTTTGTGATAGAGTGATTGGAGCACATGCTTGTTGGTCACAAAACAACATTCATGAAGTTTGGTTCTTTTATGAATTTATTATGGGTCTACTGAAAATGTGAGCAAATCTGCTGGGTCAAAAGTATACATACAGCAATGTTAATATTTGCTTACATGTCCCTTGGCAAGTTTCACTGCAATAAGGCGCTTTTTGATTGTATTCTGTTTTTATTTACGAATTACACAACGTGCCAACTTCACTGGTTTTAGGTTTTGTATATATATATATACCTGTATATATATATATATATATATATATATATATATATATATATATATATATATATATATATATATATATATATATATATATGTATTTCACACGCAATTTCTCGTGAATGATTCTTTGAAATTGGATGCACGCTGTGGGATGCACGATTACATTTCCGCTACATATCTTGGATTCATACACATGCACAGATGCAGGGGGATCATACATTCCAGGATGTTGCATGTTTTGCCAAAACATCTCAAATGTCAGGGGTGTTGGTGCCCTGGCTGGGAATTGTCGTGGTATGGGTTGTAATGATAAGACGGTTTATGCAAGCAATGTGTTTTATTCCGACCAGCCTCAGTCTACCATAGGATTCAGTGTCACAACATCAAGCGTCATTACGTAACATCCGGTCGGGGACATCCTGTATGCTATTTCAAAATAAAGGCATACCAGATAACACCACATCTCCCTTTCTAGAAAACTAAACAGACTGTAACAATTACTGCTGTATGTCAGATAATGTAAAAAGCTGTAAACATTTGCATGAAATATAACATGTATTCACTCAGAATGGAATAATGCACTCCTAAGACTTCTCAAGAAAAAATAACAAAAGCAAGCATGCAAGAGATGGATGCTGGGGCAGTGGAGTGCGCAGTCTTCTGCCCATGAGGAGTTGAGCAGGACTGTAGCCCTTTGCGAGTAGTGTAGTTCTACAAGCCAACAGAGCTAGATATGGATCTTTGGCCTTCTTTAGCAGGTTTTTCACGGTCTGCACGTGACGTTCCGCCTCTCAATTACTCTGAGCGAACCTAGGGCTACTGGTGGAATGAGTGAACCCATAAACTGCTGCAAAGTTTTTGAATTCTTGACTGGAGTATTGAGCTCCGTTATCACTGAAAAAATGGACCGGAACACCATGCCTGGAGAAGATCGACTTGAGATGCACAATAACATCCTCAGATCGTGTGGAAGTTAGCTTGGCGATCTCTACAAACCTAGAGTAGTAGTCCACTACAAGTAGGTAGGTGTCTTGGTTGAGTGAGAATAAATCAGAACCTACTTTTTGCCATGGTCTCTCTGGGAGCTCACTGGACATTAATGGCTCCACCGGATTGACTCGTTCTTTGATGCATGTGTTGCAATTTCTCACCAGCTCGTTTAGTTGGCTGCTCAAGCCTGGCCACCATACAGCCTCTCTGGCTGGCTCTCTGCATCTGGTCATCCCCTGATGTCCCTCGTGAAGTGTGTTGAGGACAGAGTTGCGCATCGCTGTGGGAATAACTAGTCTAGAGCCCCTGAGCAGTAGTCCATCGTGTACTGTAAGTATGGTTCTATCAGGCCAGTAAGCCTTCACTGGACCTGTGAGCTTGCTGCGGTCAGGCCATCTTTTCTGACAGTATGACATGACCTCTGAGCACACACTGTCTTGCTGCAGTTGTCCTCTCAGTTGAGCCAAGTATGTTGAGCTGGCGGGCATGTTGGTGACGACTTCATCTGCATAGATGTTTGTGTCTTCCATTAAGTCTCTGTCTGTCAGTTTCGTGCTTGGGTTTTGGCTGACAGGCGAGCGTGAGTGAGTGTCAGCTGTAAACAAATCTTTGCCAGGGGTGTGTGAGATAGTGTAACTGTACCTCATGAGTCTGAGTCGGAACCGCTGGATTCTGGGAGGAAGCTCAGTGACCTAGCAGGCTGACAAGTGGCTTGTGGTCAGTTTCCATGGCAAAATGCCTCCCAATAAGGAAGTCCCGGAAACGCTCGCAACCCCATGTCAATCCTAGCGCCTCCTTCTCCACCTGGGCATATCGCTGTTCGGTCTCTGTCATGGAGCGTGATGCGTACGTGACTGGTTTCCACAGCTCTCCCTCCTTCTGTAGGAGGACTGCCCCCAATCCGTATGAAGAGGCATCCGCCGACAGTTTCAGCTCTTTGTTGGGGTTGTACAGTGTCAGTACTGGAGGTGATGTGAGATCATTTTTCAGCCGATCAAACGCTCTCTGTTGTGCACATCCCCAGACCCACTGATACTTCTTTGAGAGAAGGTCTCTCAACGGCTTGTCCTTTTCAGCCAGACATGGAATGTACTTTCCGAGCTGGTTTAACATTCCCAGGAAACTGCGAACCTCTCCTGTGTTGGACGGCTCTCTCATTGACATGACAGCCTTTACTTTGTCTGGGTCAGGTTGCAAACCTTCAGCTGACAGAATGTGGCCTAAGAACTTGACTTCACTTCTGCTCAGTTCACATTTCTCCATGTTTAGTGTGACCCCCGCTTCCTGGAGTTTGTTGAGAACGGTGTGTAGTCTGATGTCGTGCTCTTGTTGGTCTCTTCCCCAGATGAGAACATCATCCATGTGGCATACGACTCCCTGCAGCCCATCGATGATCATAGACATACGCCGCTGAAAATGTTCTGGGGCTGACGCTATGCCGAAGGGCAGCCTGTTAAAGTAAAAACGGCCAAAGGGAGTTATGAACGTGGTGTACAGTGACGACTCGGGGGATAATGGGATTTGCCAAAATCCTCTGTTGGCATCTAACTTGCTGAAGACCTTCGCTCCTGCTAGAGAACCAATAGTCTGCTCCACTGAAGGCAGTATGTATTTCTCTCTGCAAACCGCTTCGTTGAGGCGAGTGAGGTCAACGCAGATGCGCACTGAGCCATTCTTTGTAGGCACTGGAACCATGCCCGAACACCAGTCAGTCGGCTGTACCACTCTGGATATGACTCCAATGTCCTCCATTTTCTTGAGCTCCTCTTTTACTTTGCCTAGTAAAGGGATGGGGACCCGTCTTGGTGTGGCCAGGGAATCAATCAATCAATCAATCAATGTTTATTTATATAGCCCTAAATCACAAGTGTCTCAAAGGGCTGTACAAGCCACAACGACATCCTCGGTGTCGAGTGGGTCTGACATAATATTGTGAAAGTCCAACACATCAGCGAAAGTCCAGTCCATGGTGGGGCCAGCGGGAACCATCCCGAGCGGAGACGAGTCAGCAGCGTAGAGATGTCCCCATCCGATGGACAGGCTAGCGGTCCACCCCGGAGCAGAGTAGAAAAGAAAAGAAAAGAAACGGCAGATCAACTGGTCTAAAAAGGGAGTCTATTTAAAGGCTAGAGTATACAAATGAGTTTTAAGATGAGACTGGGGAATGGCGTCTGGCCTGAGCTTTATAGTGTATGGCTGCTGCATCATTCCTAAATCCTGACACAGTTTTGGGTAGGACTCTTCTATTTCAGACTTGTCTATGCTGTCTGCTCTGTAGACTAGTTTAAGCTTAATGCTTGCTGGTCTGCTTAACAAGGCTACATTTAGGTCATTGACAACATAAGTATCTTCCTGTATCACCTGCTCTCCTTTGTATAATGACTCTCTGTATCTGCCTAAAACAAATAGAGGCATGCGGCCTGGGCCAAACAGTGGTCTGTCGGGTTTGGCTAGCTGTGTGTTGCCCTCTGTAATAGCATAGTAAATCTTAGCTGGGATAACTGAGACATCGGCTCCTGTGTCGATCTTAAACCTGACTTTGTGGTTTCTCACAATTAAATCAGCATACCATGGGTCTAAACCTGCATCTACTGAGCCTAGGAACAAGGGAGTGTCATCGTTACATTCTGTCTCTACAACATGTACTGTTTTGGTAGATTTACATACTTTGTTGTAATGGCCTCTCTTTCCACATGTGTGACATGTGACATCTCTGGCTGGGCACTGTGCTTTGGCATGACCAGGGGACTTTCCACATCTGTAGCATGTCTGGCGATCAAATAATGGCTGTGGCTTTGCTGCTGAGTGCTTTGGGTGATGAGGGATCTTGGGTGTAAATGGTTTTTGTCTTCTGCCTTTTGTTATTGCATCAATGTCCATCCTACCCCCTCCCCTGAGGTCTGTTTGCTGCCTCTTGATCACTTCGGACTGTCTTGCCATGTTGACTGCTTTTTCCAGCGTCAAATCTGGATCTAACTGCAACCTCTCGGATAGACTGACGTCTCTCAGCCCCACCACAATACGATCTCTTATTAACTCGTCGTCGAGTGCTCCATATTTGCAGTTTTCTGCCAGGGCATGCAATGCAGTAATAAAAACATCAACAGCCTCGTTTGGTTGTTGCACTCTTTGGTTGAATCTTGCCCTCTCATATATCACATTCTTCCTAGGCACAAAGTACCTTTCAAGCGTGGCTTTCACTGAGGTGTACTGCTGTCTCTGTACGTCGGTTAAATCATGACCGCGCAGGATGTCATCTGCTTCATCCCCCATGCAGTAGATCAGAGTGTTCACCTGGTTAGCTTCAGTGCTAAGATGGAGGTTGCTGGCTAGCAGGAATCTCTCGAACCTGCGTATCCATCGTTCCCAGTCCTGAGGCTTTGAAAAGTTGAACGCTTCAGGTGGTTGTATGGAGAACGTAGCGCTCGGAGGAGCGTTAGCATTAGCCGCTAGCTGGGGAGGTTGTTGTTGCCGCGCTGCCGGTACAGCCGCTGCGTTGCCGCCTTCGGACATCTCGTCTCTCCTGACGTTATAAAACTCTCCTTTCAGCTGTTAAAGTTGCTCTTTTTACCGCTGCCGAACTTCTGACACCATGTCGTGGTATGGGTTGTAATGATCAGACGGTTTATGCAAGCAATGTGTTTTATTCCGACCAGCCTCACTCTACCATAGGATTCAGTGTCACAACATCAAGCGTCATTACGTAACATCCGGTCGGGGACATCCTGTATGCTATTTCAAAATAAAGGCATACCAGATAACACCACAGGAATCAAACTTGTGACATCTGTATGAAAGTCAGCAGTGACACCACCAGAGCAGAAAGCCTGCACATTGTCATGGGCTGAAATGGGATGGTAATGTCTAGCCTACATAATAGTTATGCTCCTTTTGCTAACATTTGTGTCCAACCCCACTCTAAATACACAGTTGCCTTTTAAGACTTATTCAAAACTGTTAAAATGTGGAATAACAAAGACGCTTCATGCAGTCACTGGTTTTTACCAAGAGTAATACAGCTCTTCACATTCAGGACCCTGCAGGTTATTGAATAATAGCTGATTTCCCTTGAAACGCCTCGAAAAATAATGTTTTGCCTTCAAAGGTCAATATGACTCAGCCTGTGCGGGGGTGGGCACTCTTGAATATTTTCATTCTTGCTTTCTTTGACTGTCAAATGAATAAGATGAAGGCTGCCAATGAGCGGTCGGCATAATCTACTTTCAAGAACGTTAGAATAATTATGTATGTATTATCACACTAACTTTAGTATGATTAAAGTCCGTTGCTTTAGTTATTTAGCTATTGTGCTCAAGTTGGACTTTTTCTAATGTGAGCAAGGACAAATACTTCTTGTCTGAGGGGTGGCCTCAGCCGTAGATGTTATCTTTGTTTGAGCCCGCTTACAGCCAAGGACTTCAACCGACCTCAGCGAAGATGGGATGACGGCACGTGGACGAGGCAGAGACTTCAAGGACCTCAACCAGATAAGATTCCAACACACAGACGAAGCGGTGACGGGGCGAAATCACAGGGCCCCCAGAACATTCCGTCACGTATCGTGCGTCCTGGACCTGCTTTGCATAAAATATGTGACCACTCCTTTTAGAGGCGGCCTTAGTATTATTGACTGTGGAACTCCTGAATAAAAAGAGGTACGCAAGAGCTGGACCTTAGAGCGTAGGGCGAGACTGTGACTAAGGGTCCGGCTCCATGCGTTCTCCTCATGAGCTAAATTGAACTCTGTCTCTGATTGATTCCTTGCTTCTTGTCTGATTAATAGATATCATCAGTGTTTGAACCTGACAAAGAATATACTCTTTAGCAGGGGTCTCAAACTCAATTTACCTGGGGGCCACAGGATGCAGAAACTGGGTGAGGCTGGGCCGCAAGAAAATATTTCTTAAAAAAATCTAACATGCACTTTTTAATGAATTCACCTTCTTTGAATGGCTTTCCCGCCCTAGGGGGGGGGGGGGGGGGGGGGGGGGGGTAATATTGCAGCCCGGAAGAGTTAGGGCTGCATGGGATTCTGGGTATTTGTTGTGTTGTGTTTATGTTGTGTTACGGTGCGGATGTTCTCCCAAAATGTGTTTGTTTGGTGTGGGTTCACAGTGTGGCGCATATTTGTAACAGTGATAAAGTTGTTTATACGGCCGCCCTCAGTGTGACCTGTATGGCTGTTGATCAAGTATGTCTTGCAGTTGCTTACGTGTGTCTACAGAGGCCAAATACAACATGTGACTGTGCTGGCACGCTGTTTGTACAGGCTGTAGAGGACGCTAAAGGCAGTGCCGTCACGGCACGCCCCTAATATTGTTGTCTGGGTGAAAATCGGCAGAAATTCGGGAGAATGGTTGCCCCTGGAGATTTCCGGGAGGGGCACTGAAATTCGTGAGTCTCCCGGAAAAATCGGGAGGGTTTACAAGTATGATGCTGTCAAGCGCCATTCATATAAAACTTGCGGGCCGCACTAACATTAAATTTTCATATTAAGGTGCAGGCCACAAAATAACGTCTTGCGGGCCGCAA
>NC_084745.1:16681026-16713526 GCF_033978785.1 Entelurus aequoreus | reverse complement strand
TTAACACATTACCGTAAAATATCAAATAATATTATTTGGCTCATTCACGTAAGAGACTAGACGTATAAGATTTCATGGGATTTAGCGATTAGGAGTGACAGATTGTTTGGTAAACGTATAGCATGTTCTATATGTTATAGTTATTTGAATGACTCTTACCATAATATGTTACGTTAACATACCAGGCACGTTCTCAGTTGGTTATTTATGCGTCATATAACGTACACTTATTGAGCCTGTTGTTCACTATTCTTTATTTATTTTAAATTGACTTTCAAATGTCTATTCTTGGTGTTGGGTTTTATCAAACAATTTTCCCCAAAAAATGCGACTTATACTCCAGTGCGACTTATATATGTTTTTTTCCTTATTTATTATGCATTTTCAGCCGGTGCGACTTATACTCCGGAGCGACTTATACTCCGAAAAATACGGTAATTACCATTAAAGCTACATACTAAGGTTGTCCCGATACCAATATTTTGCTACCTGTACCAAAATGTATTTCGATACTTTTCAAAAAGTATCAAACAAACTGTCATTATTGGCTTTATTTTAACAACAAAATGTTATGATACAATAAACATATTGTTAGAATAACTGTATCTAAGTTATCACAAAACTTTGTGTTACATTGAGTTCCCGGCGAGAGGACAAAAGCTGTCTTTAATCTTACCAATCAAAAGGCTTGTAAAACTCCACTGTGTAGGATGGGAAGCAACATGAAGGTGTTCTGTTTCTTTCATGTATTGTAATCAACAGAAAGATATTGTCTTGACCCAAGAACTACAAAGTGAAGAGGAAGCAGGGCCTGACTCCCCTCAAGGCGACCTTTTCTGTGAACTGTTTTACGACCTTTTCTGTGAACTGTTTTACGACCTTTTCTTAGAAAGAGCTGTTGCCATGTATTCAGGGAAAGTCCAAATAAAAGAGGTGGCGTACAATCTTTCGCCAGAGCGTGCTGGAGACTGTACAAGAGTACAGCCCAGACGTTTTCTCCTCAATTTGAGCCAAATTTAATTCTGTCTCTTTTTAATTCCTTGCTTCTTGTCTCGTTTAATAGATGTCATCAGTGTTTGAACCTGACACATATGTTTCTTATTGCAATCAAATAACAATTCTGACATTAAATAAAATAGTGAACATACGAGACAACTTCTCTTTTAGTAGTTCGTCATATTGTGTTATTTCCCATTCTATTATTTTGTCAACATTATGATGGATTGTTAATCTACTTGTTCATTTACTTTTAATATCTGCCTACTTTCTCTTTTAACATGTTCTATCTACACTTCTGTTAAAATATGATAAGCCCCTTTACTTCTGTTATTTGGATACTTTACATACGTTTTGGGTGACACTTCAACTTTGGGTACCAATCCGATACCAAGTCGTTACAGGATCATACATTGGTCATATTCAAAGTACTCCTGTGTCCAGGGGCGTATTTTCTGACTTTATAAACAATAAACAATTACAAAAGATTTTGCGATAATAAAAACATGTTCAAAATTTTAGTATCGACTATGTACGGTTCTTGTATTTGGTATTGTTACAGTCGATATTTGTATAGATGCACCCATTTGTTTATATTGAGGAGCGCTGGCTTGCGGTTAGCTATTGTATGGTGTGTAGTGAAGCATGTTTAGCTATTCCTCGTCCTGCAGGGAAGATACTTGTGAGAAACTTACTTTATTTGTCACCATGGAGGTGATGATTAGTGATTTAGAAATAGCCAAAACACTGCCGACTGTGGAGAGACATTAGCCGCTAGCTAGCTAGCCATGTTTAAAACACCACTTCCCGAACATTTCAGTGTGAAAAGCTTCACCTTTTATAGTTTGTTTTTAAGCCTAAAAAAGTCAATTTTCCCTCTTATGTCTCCACAGTTTGTCTGCTTGTAAGTACTCTGTGCGTATGCATTGCCTGACATGCGCTGTTTGCTCGTTTTACCAGCAATGTCACCACTTGACGACAGTGCAGTATCATGTCCGGGGGAAAAGACAATACCGGTATTTTTCAGAAGCAGTATAGTACCTTTTTTAATTCATTAGTACCGCGGTGTTCTTTTAGTACCGGTATACTGTACAACCCTACAACACACACAAAAAGGTAAGATATTCCTTATCGATAACGATATTTATTGCATTGCAGCCGGTCACCCAGTAAGGAAGTCTCCACATTTGTCGCCCATCCCCAAAATGTCTTCTTTTTCCCCGCTTGGGCTTTTGGAGTTTTTCCTTGCCCCGATGTGGGTTCAAGTGTGGGGATAATGTTGTAGTTTGTGCAGCACTTTTGAGGCACAAACCACAACCCATTTATGTACTTCTTGTTATGGGACATTCATCCTCCGCTGTAGTGTAAAGTTCTTACTTATATCTGTCTGTAAACTCGCCATGAAAGCGCTAAAATGTACCGGTGTAGTGAGTTTACATTATTCATCCAAGGAACTTTAGTTATTAGAGAGTTCCGGTCGGACGGTTTTTCACGGGACACATATCCGACGGATGAGGAGATGCTGCTCCGTTATTGATTGAAGTCAAGTCTGAATGTCATTAAAACAGTTAGCGCCATCTTTTGACACTTCTTCCCCTCACGTCCTTGCACGCTACACCGCTACAACAAAGATGACGGGGTTAAGGCGCTGTCGAAGGTGAGCCACGTAAATAAGACCGCCCACAAAACGTTGCATCCTGAAGCGACTGTCAGAAAGCGTCTTGAAGATGATCTAAAAAAACATAATGTAAAACATCAAGGCTTGGTTAGCCCAGAATTTTTAAATAATGAATGAGGGAAAAACGGAAATTTTAGTTTTTGGTCCGGCCCTCACTGACTTGGGACCATTGCAAAATGGTCTTTGTGTCCCAAAGTCACCAGCCTTGGCGTCACTGTAGGCAGCGATTTTAAACTTGACAAACGAGTCAATGCCGTTTTAAAATCGTGTTTTTATCATCTAAAACCGTTTTTATCTTTTAACCTTTTTGAACAAGTCGTGCATGCTTTTATTTCAAGTCGCCTGGACTAGTGCAATGCACTTTATGCTGGCATTAGCCAAAAAGCTCCCTCCCGGCTCTAGTTAGTCCAGAACGCGGCAGCACGACTTTTAACAGGGGCCAGGAAACGCCAGCATGTAACCCCAATTTTTGAGAGTTTGCACTGGCTCTCTGTTCATTTTAGAATTGATTTTAAAACCTTGCTGTTTTTTTTTTTTTTTAAAGCTTTACATGGACTGGCACCTCAGTATATCTCGGACCTCATCCAAATTTACGCTCCTGCGCGCGCTCTGAGGTCCGAGAGCCAGCTCCAGCTCGTGGTGCCCAAGACCAGACTTAAAACCAGCCCTAAGCTCTGGAACATTCTGCCCCTCCATGTTCAAACTGCTCCCTCAGTGGAGTGTTTTAAGTCTCGTCTTAAGACCCACTTTTATTCTTTGGCTTTTAACGCTACGTGAGTTGTGTGGTCCTCTGTCCTCTGTTGTCCTCTGTGTTTTTTTTTTAAATTTTGATTTCTATTTACTGTTTTAATTGGTATTACCCTTTAAAATCGTTTTTAATCATATTTATTTTTATATTGTTTTTATATTGATTTATTTTTTGTTTTTATTCAGTCATTGGTGGAGCTAAGGATAATATTTGAATATTGTTTTTAACGAGCGAGGATTTTGAAATATTCATCATTCTGCCTTTTGTCTTCCTGGAGACTGGCGTCGGCGTTTCTGGGAGAAAAGACCGAACTGGAGCACCGGAGGGGTGGGCGGAGCCAAGTCAACTTTGGCCTGGCAGACGCCGCTGATGATCATCGTTCTGTCAGGTGAGCTGATTAACTTTCTATAGCGTCGGTCCGGGACAACTAAATTGGTTCTAGGGGCCATAATTCTAGAACGCTAAGAACGTTGGTATGTTCCTGAGAACCATCTTCCTCTGCAAGGGACGACGGGGGATTTTTGGTCTACTTAGTTATGAATTTCGAGGGGAAAAATTGCCTTATCTCTGTTGATTTTAAGGACCTACTGCCAAAAAGGTATTCAAAGATAATCTTTATCCGTTTTTCTTAACCATAGGTCTATAGACAGTGGAGTGTTTTAAGTCTCGTCTTAAGAGCCTACTGAAAGCCACTACTACCGACCACGCAGTCTGATAGTTTATTTATCAATGATGAAATCTTAACATTGCAACACATGCCAATACGGCCGGGTTAACTTATAAAGTGCAATTTTTAATTTCCCGGCAAACTTCCGGCTGAAAACGTTTCGATATGACGACGTTTGCGCGTGACGTCAACGGTTGAAGCGGAAGTATTCGGAGCCCATTGAATCCAATACAAAAAAGCTATTTTTTCATCTCAAAATTCCACAGTATTCTGGACATCTGTGTTGGTGAATCGTTTGCAATTTGTTTAATGAACAATGGAGACTGCAAAGAAGAAAGTTGTACGTGGGATCGGTGTATTAGCGGCTGGCTGTAGCAACACAACCAGGAGGACTTACTTGGATAGCAGACGCGCTAGCCGGCGCTAGCCGCCTACCGCACGGACGATCGGGTGAAGTCCTTCGTCCTTCCGTCGATCGCTGGAACGCAGGTGAGCACGGGTGTTGATGAGCAGTTGATGGCGTAGGTGGAGCGCTAATGTTTTTATCATAGCTCTGTGAGGTCCCGTTGCTAAGTTAGCTTCAATGGCGTCAGTAGCAACAGCATTGTTCATCTTCGCCAAGCTGGAAAGCATTAACCGTGTATTTACATGTCGAGGGTTTAATAGTATTGTTGATTTTCTGTCTATCCTTCCAGTCAGGGGTTTATTTCTTTTGTTTATATGCATTAGAGCCCGATGCTACCACGTTAGCTCCGTAGCTAAAGTGTTTCGCCGATGTATTGTCGTGGAGATAAAAGTCACTGTGAATGTCCATTTCGCGTTCTCGACTCTCATTTTCAAGAGGATATAGTATCCGAGGTGGTTTAAAATACAAATCCGTGATCCACAATAGAAAAAGGAGAAAGTGTGGAATCCAATGAGCCCTTTACCTAAGTTACGGTCAGAGTCCTTCACTCTCATGTTCCTCATCCACAAATCTTTCATCCTCGCTCAAATTAATGGGGTAATCGTCACTTTCTCGGTCCGAATCTCTCTCGCTGCATTGTAAACAATGGGAAAATGTGAGCAGCCCTCCTCCTGTGACGTCACGCTACTTCCGGTATAGGCAAGGCTTTTTTTTATCAGCGACCAAAAGTTGCGAACTTTATCGTCGTTGTTCCCTACTAAATCCTTTCAGCAAAAATATGGCAATATCGCGAAATGATCAAGTATGACACATAGAATGGATCTGCTATCCCCGTTTAAATAAAAAAAATGTCATTTCAGTAGGCCTTTAATGCGCCTTATAATCCGGTGCGCCTTATATATGAAAAAAAGATCGAAAATAGACCATTCATCGGCAGTGTGCCTTATACTCCGGTGCGCCCTATGGTCTGAAAAATACGGTATATCTTTTTGGACTGACCCAATTAGGAACCGATATCAAAAAACATACCGGTACTCGGTATACATCCCCAGCTGCAAATCCGCCTAATTTTCAGTGGGACTTACCGGCTAATTTGATTTGTAATGTGCACACGCTCAGAATTACTGGAGTTCACAAAGCAGAATGTAATTTCCCACTAATGTCCCTCCAGACTATTACTTGTCATTTTGTGGTAATTGGCTGTTGTTTACTTGCTGCTTTATTTGTTGTGTCATCTTCTTTTGTGTGTCGCCTCGGTTAATTTGTTGCTTCATTCAATTTTTTTCCCCCGATCAATCCTCGTCCGCCCCTGCTGTGATACAGCCAATCGACACCCCGCGTCCCTTCGTCATTGACTATTTATTTGTTCTATAATTAGTCATGACTGCACACTTCTTTGTCACATCTTTTATGACTTTTTTTTCGGAGTCAATCTCCTGAGTTGTGGGTGACAGGGTTTCACCTCATGTCTATTTCAAGCTTCTTGTTTTCGCTGTTTCGAGATGTTTGCTCACATGCATTATTCAGGCAAGACAATGCAAATCGCGTTTGATTTGCTCCAGCCCTCGCCGCGGCACGTTTTTGTGCTCCGATACTTAGCTCACTCGGCTCGGAGGTGCATGAACAAGAAAGAAACACGCGCGGCAAAAGAGCGGCGGTAGCGAAGCCTCGGCCGGGCTCGAAAAGAAACAGCTGTAAGACGCTATGAAGCAGATACATGCTTTTGACGTCCAGTCCATTCCACAGAGGATGGGTATCTCTTTGGTGTGTGTGTGTGCTGAGATAGCCTTTTATACACTTATTATCCCTTTTTGGGGAATTTTGATTAGTGCGGAAGACTTGCTGGAGTTTTTTTTTATATCAACCATCAGCTTTCGGTCCTGTACACATCTTCTGGCTTTCGGACCGACTTTGATCATCATGTTTTTAAAATACTAAAAAAAATATACAACATAATTCCGAGTGTCTGCGAATGCAACCTTGCTCGCTGTAACCGTCATTGGTGCATAATGAAGAAGTGCTGTGTTGTTGTTGTGGTTACAGGTGAGCTAAACGCTTGCCACAGTTACTTTCATTACTGATTACACCTTACTTAGTTACTTAACAGATTACTTTATTTTAAAAGTAACTATCTACTTTATTACCGTATTTTACGGACTATAAGACACACTTAAAATCCTTTTTTCCCCCTCAAAACTCGACAGTGCGCCTTATAACCCGGTCCGCCTAATGTAAGGAATAAGGTTGGTTGAGCGTACCGACCTCCAAAACTATTTTATTTGGTACATGCTGTAATGATAAGTGTGACCGGTAGATGGCAGTCAAACATAAGAGAAAAGTGTAGGCTGCACTATGATGGCAATATGACTCAAGTAAACAACACCAACATTTGATATGTTCTATAATACAAAAAATAATTAAGAATAATAAAAAAGGAATAAAACTAAAGAAAATATTTTGTTTTTTCTATTTTCTTCTGCTTTCTTTCCCCTTTACTTTCTTCCCCTCCCTTTCCCGAGAGTAAAAAAAAAAAAAAAGTCTATAAGTTATGATTTAATATATGTCAGTAAAGGCTTCCAGGTTAGTTCCCATTCATTCATATTTGTAGAGTTTATAAATCTTATTTTTTCAAGAGTCATTACGTTCACAGGTTCATTTAACCAGTTCCTGAAGTTTTCCACTCTTTGAGAATTAGTCATCTGTGCAACATTTTGACCAAAGAACCACCATTACATGTTGTGTAGACCAGTGGTCCCCAACCGACCGATTGGTACCTGGCCGCGCAAGAAATAAAAATGTTTTTTAAATTTTATTTTATTAGTATTTTTTTTTATTAACATAAAAAACACAAAATATACATTATATATCAATATAGATCAATACAGTCTGCAGGGATACAGTCCGTAAGCACACATGATTGTATTTCTTTATGAAAAGAAAAAAAAGAAAGAAAAAAAAAAAAATCCCCCCCCTCAACGCTTGAAAATTTGTCCCACGGACCGGGACAAATTTTCAAGCGTTGACCGGTCCCCAGCTACAAAAAGGTTGGGGACCACTGGTGTAAACCAGTGGTCCCCAACCACCGGGCCGCGGACCGATTGGTACCGGGCCGCGCAAGAAATTAAAAAAAAAAATGTAAAAAAAATTTTTTTTTGTTTTTTTTTGTTTTTTTTGTTTGTTAAATCAACATAAAAAACACAATATATACATTATATATCAATATAGATCAATACAGTCTGCAGGGATACAGTCCGTAAGCACACATGATTGTATTTCTTTATGAAAAAAATAAAAATAAATAAATAAAAAATAAAAAATTCCACCACCCCTCCAAATCTCCCCCCCCCCCCCGGTCCGTGGGGCAAATTTTCGAGCGTTGGCCGGTCCCCAGCTACAAAAAGGTTGGGGACCACTGGTGTAGACCACAAGGAAGTGTTTTACATTTAGAAAAAAAATTATAATAATATGACTCCTTTAATGCGCCCTATAACTCAGTGCACCTTATATATGAAAATAAATAAAAAAATAGACCATTCATCGGCAGTGCGCCTTATAATCCGGTGCGCCCTATGGTCCGGAAAATACGGTACTTCTTCGGAATTAGCATTGCGTTACATTACCCGTTACTGAAAAACGTGGCCATATTCATCACTGCTTACACAATACCACAGGTTTCTGAGACCGTGTTCAGTCATTAGAACCCAAATGAGGCATCGTTAGCTTCTTCTTTCATCAGTCTGGTCACTACTTTTGACTATGGCGCTGATGCCATCATGGAACCCGGTTCCCATCCCTCCCCATGGCCGCATTCGTCTTTCTCGGCTTACCCATTTTTTTTTGACAGATCATCCATATTCTAGCAGTGCTTCCGATGATCTGCACAATCGTTGTCAGCCGGTGGTGAAGCGCTCCGTTTCCAATAATGACATACCGGACCTGTCAGTGGCTTGGACAGTCTTAAAGATTTCAGGTCAACCCGTGCATTCTTTCGCTGTCGTGCATGGCGTCATGTTCGATCAATGACAATGAGTTAATGATGTGTGGCGATCATAATGTTCCTTTTGTCTGACTTGAAGACAATGAGATTGTATTAGTTCATCCCCACACAATATAGTGTGGTGTCATCCATGCAGCAGGACATGGACATGTCTCCAGTATGTGACACTCTGCATTAAGGATCTAATGACATCCCTTTTCTCAGCAGCTGTCTTATCCCATTTCGCTCCTCGTCACATAACTGATTTTTATCCCCTTTTACCGGTGCGATTGAGTATTTAAAGGTTGAACTGACGTAAGGGAATGGGAGAAATCAATGCCAGAAGTCACGCTATCTGATTTTCTAATCAGCCAATACTGTCACCCATTTTTTTTTTTTTTTTTTGCTGGCTTCATTAAATAGACTTCCTCATCCGAGTGGCTCACAAAAGCCGCCGCATGGTATAATTTATGGACTTCCCAGTGCGTCCGTATATCTTTGAAAAAGACCGCAGGAAAGTTAATCAAATTTGGCCGAGTCAGTCGACTGTGGGCTGCATCAATCATGACCCCGGCGCCACATTTGGGTTTGGACAGAATGCAGCAATTTTGTGTGTAAGTTCATCTACGGCAGGGGTGTCCAAAGTGCGGCCCGGGGGCCATTTGCGGCCCGCAGGTAATTTTTTAACGGCCCCACAGCATATTCTAAAAATACGATGAAAAAAAAATAAAAAACATAAAAAGTGGTATAAAAGAGCAAACAGGTGAAATGTAACAAGAAAATGTTGCATTATTTACTCTAATAACACAAAGCTGCCATGCAGGCAGTTTCTTTCTTTAAACAATAATAATGAATCAAAATCAATGTCATTATGAATTATTGACCTATTCAAGGCTCCATTTACTTCACATGAAATATTCCACTTTGAGATATTTTGGTTGGGAAAATATTGCATATTTTTTGGTTGCCATTTAAAAAAACAAAGTTTTTTAAAGAAGGGCCTAAAAAGAACAAACAAAAAAACATAAACAACAATAAAACTTATAATTGACGGATAGATCTGAAGTTGATCTTGAGACTATTGTGGTAAAAGTTTAAAAAAATGTTGGATTTATTTTTTTAAACTTTACTGAGCAGTACCCTTTTGGATCCCCAATAATTTTAGTGGGACTTTTTTTTTTTTTTAAGTGTCATTGCTCAAAAAAAATGACTTAAAATCAATGTTGTTATGAGTTATTGACCTTTTTAAGACTCCAATTATTATATAATCTCAAATATTCCACTTTAAAATTGTATTGGGGGAAAATATTGCATATTTTTTGTTTTTATTATAAAAAAACACGGTTTTCCTTGACGAAAATGGCATACAACTTAAATCTTTAAAAGCGTTATATTGACAGATAGACCTAATGTTGATCTAGAGATTTAAACCTTGAATAATAATAATAATAATAATACTAAATAATGACACATTTGTAATATTTTTTTTGACCAAAACCTTTTGGGGTCCCCGGGATCAAGTCTGAGTGGAGGCCTAAATGTATCTTTTTTATACATATATTGTATTGGTTTTTAAAATAAAAAATATCAAAATGGCCCCCGCTTGCTTTGATTTTTCAGTGTGCGGCCCTCAGTGGAAAAAGTTTGGACACCCCTGATCTACGGTTATGGATCTTTTCTCGTGCGGTTCTGCTAGCAGGTTCCCGGTCTGTAGTGTCTGGCTGGTACCATATTTTCCTAGCCATAGGGCGCACCGCATTATAAGGCGCACTATTTGTAATCTTTTTTCATATATAAATCACACCGAATTATAGGGTGCATTAAGAATAGGATAGGATTGGTCTTTATTGTCATTGCACAAGTACAACAAAACTTTGTTTTCAGCACAAACCCGTTCAAGATTAGACAAACAAACAGTGTACAGGGTTACAGAACAGGAACGCTGATGGGTCGCCACAAGGCGCCCCGTAAAAGATGGGTAAAAAGGTAAAACGCTGGGGAATTATGAGTAAAATAATACAATCTAGACTGGGCTCCTAAGGGGGCCCAGTTTGGAGTGGGTAAAAACCTCCATAGCAAAGCACATATACATATTACAACATACATCTCAAGATCTCTAGCAACAGAGGGGAGGGAGTGCGGGGTCATGGTGGTGGGCCGCAGCTCTCAGGCGCTGACCATCCTTTCATCACCCCTATGGGATTTGCGTTGAGGGCGTTGAATTGGGGAGGGGGGGGGGGGGGGGGGGTTGTATGTGTGTGGCGTATATTTTAGTGGATGCATGTTTGTGTGTAAGCCTGAAGTGTGTCTCTGTTCCGCAGCCTTGATGTCGTGCAGTCGCTAGTCCAAAGTAAACAACAACAGGTGTGTGTCCATGACAGACAAAAAGGGAGTTTGCACTGTCCTTTGGGACGAGTCATATTATTATTATTTTTTTCTAAATGTAAAACACTTCCTTGTGGTCTACATAACATGTAATGGTGGTTCTTTGGTCAAAATGTTGCATAGATTATGTTTTACAGATCATCTTCAAGTTGCTTTCTGACAGTCTCTTCCGGATGCGCCGTTTTGTGGGCGGTCTTATTTACGGGGCTCACCTTCGGCAGCGTCTTCTCCCCGTCATCTTTGTTGTAGCGGTGTAGCGTGCAGGACCGGGAGTGGAAGAAGTGTCAAAAGATGGAGCTAACTGTTTTAATGACATTCAGACTTTACTTCAATCAATAACAGAGCAGCATCTCCTCATACGTGGCTCACTAGTGCAATAACACCGGAAATGTGTCCCGTGAAAAACCGTCCGACCGTAACTCTCTAATAACTAAAGTTCCTTGGGTGAATAATGCAAACTCACTACACCGGTATGTTTTAGCGCTTTCATGGCAAGTTTACTGACAGATATAAGTAAGAACTTTACACTACTTTATATTACAAATGGCAACAGTGGAGGATGAATGTCCCATAACAAGAAGATAGAGAAAAAGAAGAAGCTTATCGACTACGGAGTCGGCACGGACTACAAAGGCGGACGTGCACAATTTTTCAGGACTTATGCAGATCCGCCGTTGCGCCTTATAATCCAGTGCGCCCCATGGTCCAGAAAATACAATAGATGTACTGCAAGTGACTAGCACTGCAAAGAGAAAAGGGGGGGAGATAGCGAACATGAACTCAAAAAAATGGCTTGTCAGATTTCAAAACAAATTTTCGAATAATTATTGACAATGAAAGTAGTTTAAATACATTTTAATTTGGGCTCCATCATAAAGACACTACTTTAGTAGTTATTTTTTAAATTGGAAATACTGGTTGGTTTCATATATGTATATATTGTAGAAAACCCAAAACCAGTGAAGTTGGCATGTTGTGTAATTTGTAAATAAAAACAAAATACAATGATTTGCAAATCCTTTTCAATTTATATTCAATTGAGTAGACTGCAAAGACAAGATATTTAATGTTCCAACTGAGAAACTTCATTTATTTTTGCAAATAATCATTAACTTAGAATTTGATGGCAGCAACACACTGCGAAAGAGTTGGCACAGGGGGATTTTTACCACTGTGTTACATGGCCTTTCCTTTTAACAACACTCAGTAAACATTTGGAAATCGAGGAGACCAAACGGCGGTGTTTCTGGGTGTTGTTGATAAATGGCTTTCGCTTTGCATAGTAGAGTTTTAAATTGCACTTACAGAAGTAGCGACAAACTGTAGTTACTGACAGTGGTTTTCTGAAGTGTTCCTGAGCCCATGTGGTGATATCCTTTACACACTGATGTCGCTTTTTGATGCAGTACCGCCTGAGGGATCGAAGGTCCGTAATATCATCGCTTACGTGCAGTGACTTCTCCAGATTCTTTTAAACTTTTGATGATATTACGGACCGTAGATAGTGAAATCCCTAAATTCCTTGCAACAGCTCGAAATGTTGTTCTTAAACTGTTCGACAATTTGCTCACGCATTTGTTCACAAAGTGGTGACCCTCATTCCATCCTTGTTTGTGAATGACTGAGCATTTCATGGAAGCTGCTTTTATACCCAATCATGGCACCCACCTGTTCCCAATTAGCCTGTTCACCTGTGGGATGTTCCAAATAAGTGTTTGATGAGCATTCCTCAACTTTCTCAGTCTTTTTACCACTTGTGCCAGCTTTTTTGAAACATTTTGCTGGCATCAAATTCCAAATGAGCTAATTTAGGCAAAAACGTGAACCAGTTCGAACGTTAAATATCTTGTTTTTGCAGTCTATTCAATTGAATTTAAGTTGAAAAGGATTTGCATTGTATTCTGTTTTTATTTACGATTTACACAACGTGCCAACTTCACTGGTTTTGGGGTTTGCAGATGTAAAAAAAACTATAAAAAATGTACGTCAAAATGCCGAATATGGCCGACAATCTGTATTAACTGACATCTCGTCGACATTTGACCTTAAATCAGGGTTACCCAAAATTTTTGACTCGGGGGCCGCATTGGGTTAAAACAATTTGGCCAGGGGCCGGGCTCAACCCTCCCGTTTTTAGCGGGAGAATCCCGTTATTCAGCGCCTCTCCCGGCAGAGATTTTCTCCCGACAAACTCCCGGTATTCAGCCGGAGCTGGAGGCCACGCCCCCTCCAGCTCAATGCGGACCTGAGACTGAGTGGGGACAGCCTATTCTCACGTCCGCTTTACCACAATATAAATACGCTTGCAAGTTCCAAAACGAATGGAAACAAGAATGTCAGTTCATCCAGGACAGTTCGAAGGGGAAGGTGTATGTTGCCTGTAAATATGTAGGACAGACTTCTCCATTGAACACGGTGGCCAAAATGATTTCTCAGTCATGAACAGAGAAGTTAAACAGGACAATACTGCCATCTAATGGATAGATAATTCAAGTATTTCTTTTATGTAAATAAAATAAATATATATATATATATATAGCTAGAATTCACTGAAAGTCAAGTATTTCATACATATACATATATATATATATATATATATATATATATATATATATATATATATATATATATATATATATATATATATATATATATATATATATATATATATATATATATATATGAAATACTCGAGTTGGTGAATTCTAGCGGTAAATAACCACGCCCCCAACCCCCCCCCCCCCCTACCCCCCACCTCCCGATATTGGAGGTCTCAAGGTTGGCAAGTATGATATATATATATATATATATATAGCGCACTTTCCGCGCGCGCGATGATGTCACGTTATCGATGACAAAATGCATTTTTAGACTATGATATTTGCCTGAGCGGCTAGGAGACACTGTGAGTAGCAAGCGGTACCAAGTAGATAAGAAAAAAATATATATATATTATTATTTTTTTAAATTTATTTTTTATTTTATTTATTATTATTATTTTTTTATACTTGGGACTTCCCGCGGGCCTGATTTTGGAAAAATCAGGCCGTAGTTTGGGGACCCCTGCCTTAAAGTCTGTTAATATACTTAATGTGAACCCCTGGAATCAAACATTTACAAGCCATCTGCTCCTGAAATATGCTTGCTTGTTATTTCTTTTTGCATAAAAATCAGACAATATAGTTGGCTGAAGAATAGAGACGTCTGCAGGGAGAGGAGCTCGGGCACAAAAAGGACTTTGTGTGTGTCTGATGTGGTGCCGGCTACATAATAAGGATAAGCCCACCTCGCTGAGTAAACAATTACTTTTCCGTGGTAGGTAAGGAGTTGAAAAGCTGCAGTCGGCTCCCATCTGTGGTTGCCGTGTTAGGAGGTGGAACGACACCTCGACCTTGCAGGCTGAGAGATCTCGGCAACGCTTTCATGTCTCCCGACAGAACGAGCAGCGATATCCACCGTGCGCAGTCATAGGCTAATTGTGGATTTAAATCCACAGTCTGACCGCACGGCGCTCGGAATACCAATTAGGCGAGCAGGTGCGGGAAGTATTCGGCGAGCAGCTGTTGGGAATCGTGTTTGTGTTTGCCATGAATAAGTCATGACGGGTCGCGGTGTGAACAACAACATGGGTGGCGGGTCCCGGAGACACCGTTATGGTCTCGGGATCGGACCCTTTTTGCAGGAAAGTCGCGGGTTCAACCCCCAGTCAGCCATCAAAAACAAGCTCGACATTCCCCCTCTAATTGTCAAGCGCGGAGTAAGAACAACATTCAGGCGCTTAAAGGATTCCCGCAGACCGCGATAGGAGGCTTAGGGAACGCTCAATCGGGGAGACAAAATTCATTGACAACTTGCGCGCTCATTTGCAACAAGAAGACAAATCTCCTGTGGCTTGTTTCATCCACTCAACCTAAAGCATCATCCACTCCCACTCCCACCAGGGGGAGGGTATTCCACCGGGGGGAACCAGTACTAATGGTTATGTTTATTTCAAACATGCATAACAAGTTTACATCACATGTTTACGACAGTTGCACAAGTCAGCATGTCCGAAAAGAAGTAGGAAGAACGATATCATATACATACTGTATTTTCCGGATTATAAGGCGCACTTACGATCCTTTTTTCCCCCCAAAACTCGACAGTGCGCCTTATAACCCTAATGCACGGAATAATTCTGGTTTTGCTTACCCACCTCGAAGCAATTTTATTTGGTACATGGTGTAATGATAAGTGTGACCAGTAGGGATGATGTTTGATAAGAAATTATCGAGTTCGAGCCCATTATAGAATCCTCTTATCGAACCGATTCCTTATCGATTCTCTTATCAAATCCAGATAGGTTGTTGTACATGGAAATAAAACACAATATTTGGTTTAACAAAAGCTCACTTTTATTTTATAAGAAAAAAATTAAATAAATAAATAAATATTGACTGTTACCCCCTTAAAAAAATAAAAAAAATATATTGACTTTTGTTTCCCAAAGTATATTAAGTGGGATTTTTCAGAAAAACTAATATATACAGTAACACAAAAACAACCTGTCTCTGTGATCACTATAGGTGTATAAATAATAATATAGTGTTAAATAAAATCAGTTCCTTGGGCACAAAACTGGAAATAATACAGCTCTCCAAAAAGTGCACTTCTGCTGCTATTGGAACATACTAACTACACACACTATGACACTAAGAACACCACAGTCATCAATCAACAATTCTTCCCCCCTTACATGAGAGCGAAGCCTGGCAATAATTACATCTTGCCTGTTCTGCCCTCACTATACGTGTTGAGGTTATACAGCTTGGCAGACAGCTAACAAACAATCCAAAGCAGATTAATCCATTTAGGCTGTTTATTGTTGTTGATCTTGCTTTGTCTTTTCCTATCTTTACTTTTGTCTTGCACTGGACTGTTATTTTTGTTTTTTTAAACTGAAATACACACAATGACAAATGTATAAGCTATGTGATTCAATTAACATACTGAAATGTAATACACAATATGTAAATATTAGCTTTACACAAATATACAGTACTATCATCAAACAAATACTTCTGAGTGTTGAGACTACAGTTTGTATTTCGATGGTGGAAATATACGACTGGCAGCCATTTTAAGTTCTCAATACATCCATTGAAACAGTGCACAAAAATCGTTTTTCAATAAACATCTTAGTATCAAACTCAACCACTTTCCACCTTAATATTCAATCAATCAATCAATCAATCAATCAATGTTTATTTATATAGCCCTAAATCACAAGTGTCTCAAAGGGCTGTACAAGCCACAACGACATCCTCGGTACAGAGCCCACATACGGGCAAGGAAAAACTCACCCCAGTGGGACGTCGGTGAATGACTATGAGAAACCTTGGAGAGGACCGCATATGTGGGTAACCCCCCCCCCTCTAGGGGAGACCGAAAGCAACGGATGTCGAGTGGGTCTGACATAACATTGTGAAAGTCCAGTCCACAGTGGATCAATACATCAGCGGGAGTCCAGTCCACAGCGGGGCCAACAGGAAACCATCCCGAGCGGAGACGGGTCAGCAGCGCAGAGATGTCCCCAACCGATGCACAGGCTAGTGGTCCACCCGGGGTCCCGGCTCTGGACAGCCAGCACTTCATCCATGGCCACCGGACCTATGCAACTCCCCCTCGCAAGGGACAGGGGAGAAGAGGAGAGAAGAAAAGAAACGGCAGATCAACTGGTCTAAAAAGGGGGGGTCTATTTAAAGGCTAGATTATACAAATGAGTTTTAAGATGGGACTTAAATGCTTCTACTGAGGTAGCATCTCTAACTGTTACCGGGAGGGCATTCCAGAGTACTGGAGCCTGAATAGAAAACGCTCTATAGCCCGCAGACTAATTGATATTGAGTTACATAAACAAGTTAAACAGTTTACTTACAGACGTATCTTTTCCAGGGCTTGTAAGAGCTAACACAACTTGTCTACTTCTCAATTGTCTCAACCCGGAAGTGCCCAAACTAATGACGCGTAGTATTTTCATATCGCCACAAGGTGTCAGTAAGAGTCTACAATCAAATGGGCATAACATTGTAGGTCCCACAGGGCATTTCCTGTATGTGGGAAGGGATTTGTTCCCAGGGATTCAAATAAAGAACCAACTCTTTTTCTTTACTATAGTGGCCTTGATAACGGGAACCGGTTCTCAAAAAGGGATTGGAGTCCATGGAATCGGTTCTTTTCTTATCGAACAACCGGGAGAACCGATTTCGAACATCATCCCTAGTGACCAGTAGATGGCAGTCAAACTTAAGAGATACGTTTAGACTGCACTATAATGGCAATATGACTCAAATAAACAACACTAACACTTTGGTGGGGCGATATAGCTCGGTTGGTAGAGGGGACGTGCCAGCAACTTGAGGGTTCCAGGTTCGATCCCCACTTCCGCCATCCCAGTCACTGCTGTTGTGTCCTGCCTGCTCCCAGTGCCACCCACACTGGTTTAAATGTAACTTAGAAATTGAGTTTCACTGTGTAAAGCTCTTTAAATCACTAGAGAAAAGCGCTATATAGATATAATTCACTTCACACACTTCACTTCACTATATGTTCCATTGAAAATAAAGAACATTACACACGGCACTCAAAAATTTATCAAAATGTTTTAGTACGACTTTGGTAAGCTATGAAGCCGCACCGCTTCATGGATGTACTGTGCTTCAACATACGAGTATTATTATGGTGTGTGTATAAGGTAAGACATATTATCTGGCGTTTTGTTTCGCAATATTATGCAAAAGCAACTTTTCTTACCTTCTGGTGCCTGCTGATCTGTATTTGGGATCTGCATAAATCCTGAAAAATTGCGCGTTTCCGCCTTTGTAGTTCGTGACGACACCGTAGTCGATAAGCTTCTTCTTTTTCTCTATCTTCTTGTTATGGGACATTCATCCTCCGCTGTTGCCATTTCTAATATAAAGTAGTGTAAAGTTCTTACTTATATCTGTCAGTAAACTCGCCATGAAAGCGCTAAAAACTACCGGTGTAGTGAGTTTACATTATTCACCCAAGGAACTTTAGTTATTAGAGTTCCGGTCTGAATGTTTTTCACGGGACACATTTCCGGTGTTGTTGTTTCTAGATGAGGAGATGCTGCTCCGTTATTGATTGAAGTAAAGTCTGAATGTCATTAAAACAGTTAGCTCCATCTTTTGACACTTCTTCCACTCCCGTCCTTGCACGCTACACCGCTACAACAAAGATGACGGGGAGAAGACGCTGCCGAAGGTGAGCCACGTAAAAAAGACCGCCCACAAAACGCCGCATCCTGAAGCGACTGTCAGAAAGCGGCTTGAAGATGATCTGTAAAACATAATCTATGCAACATATTGCCCAAAGAACCACCATTACCGGTTATGTAGACCACAAGGAAGTGTTTTACATTTAGAAGAAATTTAATAAAAATGACTCCTTGAACATTTACAAGCCATCTGTTCCTGAAATATGAAACGCTCTGTCTTTTTTGCCACTTGTGCCAGCCTTTTTTAAACATGTTGCAGGCATCAAATTCCAAATGAGCTAATATTTGCAGAAAATAACCACATTTTTTCAGTTTGAACATTAAGCATCTTGTCTTTGCAGTCCATTCAAATGAATATAAGTTGAAAAGGATTAGCAAATCATTGTATTCTGTTTTTATTTACGGTTTACACATCGTGCCGACTTCACTGGTTTTGGGTTTTTTATCATCGCTCCTTTGCGTTGCGTTGCTCGGCAAATGCTTTGAAGTCCGCCCATTAGCTGCAGTGAACTTAGCTTGCTATCGGCATGGCAGCAGTCGTAACTCATTTTGTTCTTCGACTGCGTACCTCGTGCCAGGCTGAGTCCGAGTCAAAGGCGTCTGTTATTGTGGTTAATATCTGCAGGCAGGGAACGTTCCAAAACAGTTCGAAACTCTGCCGTACATGGCTTTTAACACTGAGTGATCTCCATCCTGCTATGGCGTCCCACAATGCACCTGCTGTGAACCTGTTTTCTATGTTTTATTCATTTATTTTTTATCGTGCTCTGTTTGTGTTGCGTTGTGCTTGCTCGTTCCTCTTGTGTTATCTTTTAACCTGCCCATTGTACAGCACTTTGGCTACTCCTGTGGTAAATTTTAAACGTGCTTTATAAATAAAGTTGATTTGATTTATGAAGTGTCCTCTGTCTTCACATAAAGCCGATGTCTTTGCGCAAAATTATTTGATGAGCGTCGTCGTTGTGTTTGCTCTGTCTGACAACCTAAGAACACGCAAGGAGGCGTTTAGTTTCTCTACCGCTGTGACTTTGAACCTGCAATTTAAAAAAACTGTTTGGTGGGTTTGAGGAATCGCAGTCTTTGCGTCAGAGGTGCAATGCTGTCAGGCATCAGCGCGTTAAAAATGACTGATTTGTGACTGTGTGTCATCTTTTGCACCTGCACCGGGCGCGAGGCTGTCAGAATATAACAAGGCCCGTGGCGCTATATTTTGCACGGCCCATATCGGTTTTTTAGCTTCACTTGAGAGTGGTGTTCCTGGGGGAAGAAAACCACCGTGGTAATCATATCATGCAGCAGTGTAAAAAGATCCAAGTCCGAACAAGTACAAACTGACTATAAAAAGACATTTGTGGCGCCTCCGATGGCTTATGGTCAGAATGCTTTGGAAAACATGTTCGCAAAATGCTATAACCATTATACATATACCGTATTTTTCGGACTATAAGTCACATCTTTTTTCATAGTTTGGCCGGGGGTGCGATTTATACTCTGGAGCGACTTATGTGTGAAATTATTAACACATTACCGTAAAATATCAAATAATATTATTTATCTCATTCACGTAAGAGACTAGACGTATAAGATTTCATGGGATTTAGCGATTAGGAGTGACAGATTTTTTGGCAAACGTATAGCATGTTCTATATGTTATAGTTATTTCAATGACTCTTACCATAATATGTTACGTTAACATACCAGGCACGTTCTCAGTTGGTTATTTATGCGTCATATAACGTACACTTATTCAGCCTGTTGTTCACTATTCTTTATTTATTTTAAATTGCCTTTCAAATGTCTATTCTATACATCACTTCCTGTCAATGAGAAAGGACGCAAAAGAGAAAGGCTCCGCTCTTGCTACCGGAGTTTTTTGTTCAATCTGAAGATTTTGACCACTGATTTGCGATCACAGCCACAGGAGAGTACCCTGGCATCTTCAATCTGATTTTGGTCAGTTGAGAGGCACTGATACGCTGAAAGAAGGCGAGTTGGGAGAGCCGTTAGCCTCAAGCCAAAGGCGCCTTGCCGCAGTTCAAAGCGGTTGCCTAGCAACCAAAAGCTACGGCGAGTTTACAGCTGTTTTAAAGTGATCCCGACGTCGCAGAGTGATATAAGTTGACAGGCTGACACCTCAAATTGACCTCTGAACGGCGCAAGATACGAAATTGTTGGAAAAAACAAGGTAAAGTGCCGCAAGTCGCTAAAGAAGCAACTGCCGTTAAGACACAGGCAAGAGGCAGTGACGTCAGTGACTGCCGCGATGCGAAAAGGTAAAGGAAAGATTGAAATCCCGAAACCTTCGGGGTCAGCTGATACAGAACACAACTGGGAACAAGATTTGAGGTTGGACACAGGACATGATGGGAATCAAGAAGTGATCCTACAAAAACTTGAAGAAATGAAAGAAGAAATGAAAGAAGAAATGAAAGAAATGAAAAAAGAAATGAACAGGAACAAAAATAATATGAGAGCAACATGGGGCATCCTCAATAGCATTATTAAAAATGGCACAAAGAGGGACTACCCTCAATACTTTTTAGACGGAAATAAAACAAATGACAACATAAAGGAAGTAGTTGAAAGCTTCAATAATTATTTTGTAAATATTGGACCAAAATTGGAAGAAAGGATTCCAGACCCAGTTCCAATTGAGGAATATAATGATACCATAGAGCGAAATCCCAACTCCATGTTCCTCAGTAATGTGACACAGGAGGAAATAGTTACAATCATGAAAAAATGTGAATCTAAGACTTCAACTGATTGTAATGGAATTGATATGGAAACGATAAAAAAGGTTATAGAAGAGATCTCAGGACCATTAATGTATATTAGTAACCTATCATTTCAAACAGGTACATTCCCAAACAAAATGAAAATAGCTAAAGTTGCACCAATTTATAAGACTGGAGATGAACATCAATTTACAAATTATAGACCTTGTTTCTTTACTTCCACAATTTTCTAAAATCATTGAAAAACTGTTTAATAACAGATTAGAGAGTTTCATAAATAAAAATAGAATACTCGAAGAGAACCAATGTGGATACAGAGCTAATGTCTCAACTTCAATGGCTTTAATTGAAATAACAGAGGAAATTACCAACGCAATAGACAGTAAAAAATGTGCAGCGGCAGTTTTTATGGATCTAACTAAAGCATTTGACACAATTAATCACAATATTTTAATCAAAAAACTAGAACGATATGGCATCAGAGGGTTAGTCTTAAACTGGATAAGAAGTTATCTAACAAACAGGAAACAATATGTGAAGCTAGGCGAACACACGTCTACAACGCTAAATATATCCTGTGGTGTACCTCAGGGATCAATATTAGGACCTAAATTATTCAATCTCTATATAAATGACATTTGTAAAGTTACAAAAGATTTAAAGTTAGTGTTATTTGCGGATGATACAACAGCGTTTTGTTCAGGAGAGAACACACAGGAGATAATACAAATAATAACAGAAGAAATTAACAAATTAAAAAGATGGTTTGACAAAAACAGACTATCGTTGAATCTTAGTAAAACTAAAATAATGCTATTTGGTAATAGTAGTAGAGAAAGTCAAACACAAATACAAATAGACGGAAAAGAAATTGAAAGAGTAAATGAAACCAAATTTCTAGGTATAATGATTGATGATAAATTGAACTGGAAATCTCACGTAAAAAATATACAACATAAAGTAGCAAGAAACACGTCAATAATGAATAAAGCAAAACATGTTCTAGACCAAAAATCACTTCATATTCTTTACTGCTCACTAGTGTTACCATATCTGAGCTACTGTGTAGAAATATGGGGAAATAATTACAAAAGTACACTTCATTCATTAACGGTGTTACAAAAAAGATCAGTTAGAATAATACATAATGTTGGATATAGAGAACATACAAACCCTTTATTTATTGAATCAAAGATACTGAAATTCCATGACATAGTGAATTTGCAAACAGCTAAAATTATGCACAAAGCAAACTATAACCTGCTACCCAAGAATATACAACAATTTTTCTCAACAAAAGAGGAGAAATATAATCTTAGAGAAAAATGTAATTTAAAACATTTGTACGCACGTACAACACTTAAGACCTTCAGTATATCAATATGTGGAATTAAATTATGGAATGGATTAAGCAAAGCAATCAAACAATGTACTAATATGATCCACTTCAAGAAACTCTTCAAACTTAAAGTGTTTACAAAGTACAAAGAAGAAGAACCATGACAAACATTCTCAATTTATTTCATCCATCCATTCATTCATTCTTAAAGTAATCTTACTTATCTCATCACATGAAATATGACTTACTTCACCAATTATTATTATTAAATTCTTACTATTATTTATTTATTTATTTTTTATTGTGATTACCTATGGAGTTTATTGTGAATAAATTGAGAACAGGAAGTGAATAAAAAAGTTTCAGCAACTGTTATGTAAAGAAAAGGGGTAGGATTAAATAAGCTCTGCTTCTTCCTACTCCTTTTCTAACATGTTGAAAAGAGAAACTGGAAATTGTGATGTATCATGTTGTATGCTTGCATGTTCGAAATAAACTCAAACTCTAACTCTAACTCTATTCTTGGTGTTGGGTTTTATCAAATAAATTTCCCCCAAAAATGCGACTTATACTCCAGTGCGACTTATATGTTTTTTTCCTTCTTTATTATGCATTTTCGGCAGGTGCGACTTATACTCCGAAAAATACAGTAGTCACTGACTAGGGTTGTGCGGTATACCAGTATTAGTATAGTACCACGATACTAATGAATCATATTCGGTACTATACCACTTTTGAAGCGTACCGGTTCCGCACCCTCCGCGCCCGCGTCGAAGTCACGTCGTGACATTGCTGGTTTACGAGCAGAGGAGCATGTTCGGCAGTGCACAATCACAGAGTACTTACAAGCAGACACAGTGTGGAGACAGGAAAGGGAGAACGGACGCATTTTGGCTAAAAAACTAAAGATAAAGGTGAAGTTACAACACTGAAACGCCCTCAGGAAGAGGTGCTTTAAAACATGGCTAGCTAGCTAGCGGCTAAAGTCCAGCCCCAGTTGGCAGTGTTTTAGCTACTTCTAAATCACTAATCCTCGCCTCCATGGCGACAAATAAAGTATGTTTCTTACAAGTATCATCCCTGTAGGACGAAGAATAGCTAAACATGCTTCACAATGTAAACAAACACCATGGGTGGATCTACACCTGACATCCACTGTAATGATACCAAGTACAGGCACGCATCTAGTCGATACTACTATGATTACGTTGATATTTTTTGGCATCACAACATCTTCTTTTGTTTTTTTCAAATGTATATTATGCTTATAAACTCAAGAAATATGTCCCTGGACACATGAGGACTTTGAATATGGCCAATGTATGATCCTGTAACTACTTGGTATCGGATTGATACCTACATTTGTGGTATCATCCAAAACTAATGTAAAGTATCAATCAACGGAAGAATAATTGATTATTACATGTTAACAGAAGTTTAGATAGAACATGTTAAAATAGACAGTACGCAGATATCAACAGTAAATGAACAAGTAGATTAATAATTCATTTTCTACCGCTTGTCCTTAATAATGTTGACAAAATAATAGAATGATAAATGACACAATAAGTTACTGCATATGTCAGCAGACTAATTAGGAGCCTTTCTTTGTTTACTTACTACTAAAAGACAAGTTGTCTTGTATGTTCACTATTTTATTTAAGGACTTAACTGCAATAAGAAACATATGTTTAATGTACCCTAAGATTTTTTTGTTAAAATAAAGCCAATAATGCCATATTTTGTGGTCCCCTTTATTTAGAAAACTACCGAAAAGTATGGAAATATTTTTAGTACCGGTACCAAAATATTGGTATCGTTACAACACTATCGCTGACACATATCGAGTTAGTTAAGTGCCAAATACGTTTAGCTGGATAGCGGCCATGTTTTTCAACCAATCCTGACAAATTGGACCCACATGTGCTTTTCAGTCTTGTGTAAAAACTTTTAAGCGGTGCATCCTTTTATTTTGTTTTTTTTTTGTATTTTTTTCACCCCAATATGGCGCCGCTGTAGTGGCTGCCGGTGGAAGGAGCTCTGTGCTCGTGTGTCGTCATTTTGTGTTGCTGATGTTTCCCTCTTGTTTTCATGTTGTTGTTGTTTTTTTTTTTACTTTTGGTTCGGGACCCTTTGGGACTGTGTGACAAGGGGATGCACTTTCGTGATTTCTGCGGTGCTTTTTTGTGGGCTTCTGGATCTGCCTCCCGGCAGCCTGTTGGCCGTGGGGACCAGCTGCTGGGTTAGGGTCAGCTCTCTCGGTTGCTTCGTTGGGTCTGCTCCTGTCTCTGACCATGCTCCCCCCACCCCAGCAGACGATGGCGTGGAACACCGCAGTGTGTGTGGGTGTTGAAATGATGTTTTTGTTTGGTTGCTTGTCTATGCATGATGCAACCGTGTGTGCACAATGTTCAGTGTTTCCCATAAACTGGCAAGATACCTGTGGCGGTGGGGGCGTGGCTATGGGCGTGGTCACCATGACATCATCGAGTACTTTGCATAATTTACTACAATGATATGATTTTCTCTAAAAAGGCTCAAAAAATGTATACTTACTAATTAATAATAGCAGTTTTGTTTTAAACGTCCATCCATCCATCCATTTTACAATATAATTACAACACTTTATGTACATATTTATGTACAGATTTGAACAATAAGTTATTCACTGAAATATATTTATTAATTGTGGTTCTTACAAAAAATATATCTTATAAAATATAAAAGCTAAAATGTCTCTTAAAGCTCTGCCCCTTTAATTAGTGCATACTAAATAATTTAACTTTAGCCTACTACTACAACCATATTATTTACCAGCAACATAAAGTGAAACAGAGGCAGAGGTGTCCTGCCACAGTCAGTAACAAATAAACATAAAACGGTAGTGGTCAAATACAAATAAGGCAACAAGAGAAGTATCCAACACTTCTCTTTTGTAAAGTAAATCTGAACAGCCTATATGGGCGTCTACATCAGCTATATGATTTGCCTGAGAAGCTGGACAGGACAAAAAACAAATAAAAAAAATTATTATTATTATTTTTTTTTTTATTTGTGTCGGACATAATTCTTTCGTGGCGGGCCGCCACAAATAAATGAATTTGTGGGAAACACTGATGTCGATAAGATTATTATTTTTGTTGTTTTGCTTTTGTGGCTGTGTATAAGTGGTTGCATAGCTCTGCTCTTTTAATGTCCTTTGTCTTCCTTGATGTTTCCCTCTTACACACATTCATCATCATCGGCGGTCACTCGAACGAGTATGACGATCCTCCTGGTAGGGGTGTATCCCTTTATGGAGGATGCCTGTGCGTGACTTAGTTTAACGTGGGGAGACTGGTGCACAGACAGTCACCACACGATCCTTGACAGAAACGGGTCAGGGTCCAGTGGCATGGAGTCCAAGACGACTGGGGACCCTTTTCTGCTGCAGCCTTCTTCCGCCATCGCAGCCGTTGTGGTAGTTCTTAAATCTACCGTCTTCCGCCTGCTCCGCCGCTGAGGTCTTCACCGTATCCCTGGCTAGAGGGCAGTCAGGTACTAGGCCTTTGCCAAGGGCCACCTGAGGTAACAGTAGTAACGGGGTTAACCTCCTAGTGCCCCAAGACCCCATAGAGGAGCCTTCACTGCACTTTTGTCATGCCCAGGACTATGAGGTTTGGAAAGACAGTCTGGACCCCCTCTCCAGGGGCCCAGGCTTAGACTACATTATTTTTTTCTAACCTTTTTTGTCAGAAGTTGTGAGACCCGTCAGCGGTCCTGTTCTGTCTCCCTGTAAAGAGTGTCTACTCTTGAAAGGGATTGTGCTGAAAATCTTAATTTCCCCTCGAGGATAAATAACATACTTCTGATTCTGATGTACACACATTATGTGTGCTATGACTATTGGCATGTCTGTGTTGATCATGTTTTTGTTTGGCCATGTGCCGTTTGTTTTTTGGACACTTTCTTAGTTCCTGGTTGTTCACTCCCTTGTTTTGTTTCCATAGCAACCCATTAGTTTTCACCTGTCATGTCACGCACCTGTTGTTAATCATGTCTGTGTTATTTAAGCTTTTCATTTTCTGTTGGTCAGCCTGGCGACATCACATTTATGCTCTGCACATGTTATCATCACTTTGCTTCATGCCATGTTCACAGTCCCATGCCAAGTAAGTTTTTGTTTCATGTTCATAGTTCTCCGCCTTTGTGCGCGCCTTTTGTTGTCATAGTCAAGTTTTTTACCTCCGCTGTGAGCGCCTTTTGTTTATACCCTTTTGAGCTTTTTGAGTTTAATTGTTAAACATGTACTCACACTCACGTCTTGCCCGCGCCAATTTTCCGTTGCCTTCCGGAAAAACAAACCCCAAAGACCAAGTCTTGACAACTATGAGGTTTGGAAAGACAGTCTGGACCCCCTCTTCAGGGGCCAAGGCTTAGACTACTTTTTTTTTTTTCTAAGCATTTTTTGTTAAGAAGTTGGCAGACCGGTCAGTGATCCTGTTCTGTCTCCCTGTAAAGATTGTCTACTCTTGAAAGGGATTGTTCTGACAATCTTCATTTCCCCTCTGGGATTAATAACATACTTCTGATTCTGATTCTGAACACAAGGAATGAACAAAGTTAGATTTATATTGCTCTGAGAATTGTTATGTGGAGAAGGGGTGGAATTTAATAAGCTCTGCTTCTTCCTTCTCCTTTTCGGACATATTGAAATGAAAACGGTCAACCTTAGTTTGTACACGATTGGAATCTGGTATGCAAATTGAACTGAACTGAACTGAATCCTCCAAAGGTGTGTACCAAATTCTGTGGTGGTTCAACAAAACACCCTAAAGCAGGGGTGTCAAACTAATTTTAGCTCAGGGGCCGCATGGAGGAAAATCATGGCATAATAACTTAAAAATACAACCACGACGACTTCAGATTGTTTTCTTTGTTTTACTTCGGCCCAAAATAGAACAAGCACATTCAGAAAATGTACGAATCAGAAATAATCCTCTTGACAAAACACTTCAAGTTAGTTGAAAATTCTGAGGAAAAAATTGGTGCAGTTTCAAAACCATAAAGAAAAGCACAATGAACTTAGACTCAATATCAGTGTATCTACAAAGCAATTCAACTTTACGTCGCAGCCCATTTAGGATTGAACTAAAAACAAAATAAAGCATAAATAAAAAGGGTTCTATGTATCAAATACCTCATTTGTCATTTCTTTCTTTCTTTTCCTTCTTTCTTTCTTTCGTTTATTTCGAACATGAACACTCCGCATATGAATCCTGTGCTAAATCAACAAACCATACAAACTGAGGTAGAAACTATTCAAGAGGGTTGAGTAACTCCCTGCCTTCTAGGCATCACTGTGTATCGATTGAAAAATAAAAGCTGTGCAATGTGTGAACAATTTCTACAAACCAAAAGTAAAAAACTTCAAAGACTGACAGTATTGCAGTAAATCACACTGTTCACTTTCTTAAAAATTTGCAAAGAAGACAATATTTGTCACAGAACTATATCAATGTGCAGTGTCTCATGCAGCATTTTAAGTTGGGTTACCAATTGTTTATTTTACTCCTGTTTGTTTTACGTTGGGTCAAGGGAGAGGAGTCGCAGACACTGTATAAACTATTTGCTTGCCTAACAGAATTGCTATTGCGACATCCAGTCGACACATTTAGAATAGCAGTTTCTTTAATTTAAAAAATGCAGCTCAATTTTACACTTAGCAAACTCATCTTGCGGGCAAGTTTGAACCTGTTCGCAGGCCTGATCCTGATTTTTGTACTTTTTTAAATCAAATTGTATTTTAAAATGGTGGCTGATTTGTACAAACAAATGAATGGGAAATACATTTTTCAATAATTGTTTTTTTTATTGCAAAAGAAACACATTTAAAGGCCTACTGAAACCCACTACTACCGACCACGCAGTCTGATAGTTTATATATCAATGATGAAATCTTAACATTGCAACACATGCCAATACGGCCGGGTTAGATTACTAAAGTGCAATTTTAAATGTTGCACGAAATATCCTGCTGAAAACATCTCGGTATGATGACGCCTGCGCGTGACGTCACGGATTGTAGAGGACATTTTGGGACAGCATTGTGGCCAGCTATTAAGTCGTCTGTTTTCATTGCAAAATTCCACAGTATTCTGGACATCTGTGTTGGTGAATCTTTTGCAATTTGTTCAATGAACAATGGAGACAGCAAAGAAGAAAGCTGTAGGTGGGAAGCGGTGTATTTTGGTCGGCTGCAGCAACACAAATACGTAGCCGGTGTTTCATTGTTTACATTCCCGGAAGATGACAGCCAAGCTTTACCATTGGCCTGTGGAGAACTGGTACAACAGAGACTCTTACCAGTTCCACTTTGAGTTGGATACGCAGACGCGGTACCGTGAGTACGCAACCAGAATGTTGCCATAAGCATTTTGTTTAATTTGTATGTGTAACGCAGTACGCAGCTGCGGCTTCCAAACATTTGATCGCTTGCCCGTACGTGCGTGCCGCTATGTGCATGTCACGTACGTAACTTTGGGGACTTTGGGGAAATATATGTGCTGTATGAACTTTGGGGAGGTGGACGGTACTTTGGGCTTTGGGATTGAGTGTGTTGTGCGGGTGTTTGATTTGTATTGGCGGGTTGTATCAATCAATCAATCAATCAATCAATCAATGTTTATTTATATAGCCCTAAATCACAAGTGTCTCAAAGGGCTGCACAAGCCACAACGACATCCTCGGTACAGAGCCCACATACGGGCAAGGAAAACTCACCCCAGTGGGACGTCAATGTGAATGACTATTAGAAACCTTGGAGAGGACTGCATATGTGGGTAACCCCCCCCTCTAGGGGAGACCGAAAGCAATGGATGTCGAGTGGGTCTGACATAATATTGTGAAAGTCCAACACATCAGCGAGAGTCCAGTCCATAGTGGGGCCAGCAGGAACCATCCCGAGCGGAGATGGGTCAGCAGCGTAAAGATGTCCCCATCCGATGGACAGGCTAGCGGTCCACCCTGGGTTGGGAGCAGAGTAGAAAAGAAAAGAAACGGCAGATCAACTGGTCTAAAAAGGGAGTCTATTTAAAGGCTAGAGTATACAAATGAGTTTTAAGATGAGACTTAAATGCTTCTACTGAGGTAGCATCTCTAACTTTTACCGGGAGGGCATTCTATAGTATTGGAGCCCGAATAGAAAACGCTCTATAGCCCGCAGACTTTTTTGGGGCTCTGGGAATCACTAATAAGCCGGAGTTCTTTGAACGCAGATTTCTTGCCGGGACATATGGTACAATACAATCGGCAAGATAGGCAGGAGCTTGACCGTGTAGTATTTTATACGTAAGTAGTAAAACCTTAAAGTCGCATCTTAGGTGCACAGGAAGCCAGTGCAAGTGAGCCAGTATAGGCGTAATATGATCAAACATTCTTGTTTTTGTCAAAAGTCTAGCAGCCACATTTTGTACCATCTGTAATCTTTTAATGCTAGACATAGGGAGGCCCGAAAATAAAACGTTACAGTAATCGAGACGAGATGTAACGAACGCATGGATAATGATCTCAGCATCGCTTGTGGACAAAATGGAACGGATTTTAGCGATATTACGGAGATGAAAGAAGGCCGTTTTAGTAACACTCTTAATGTGTGACTCAAACGAGAGAGTTGGGTCGAAGATAATACCCAGATTCTTTACCGAGTCGCCTACTTTATATGGACGGGAGGTGTTTGTTATGCGGGATTAATTTGTGGCATATTAATATAAGCCTGGTTGTGTTGTGGCTAATAGAGTATATATATGTCTTGTGTTTATTTACTGTTGTAGTCATTCCCAGCTGAATATCAGGTCCCACCCGCCTCTCACAGCATCTTCCCTATCTGAATCGCTTCCACTGCCCTCTAGTCCTTCACTCTCACTTTCCTCATCCACAAATCTTTCATCCTCACTCAAATTAATGGGGAAATCGTCGCTTTCTCTGTCCGAATCGCTCTCGCTGTTGGTGGCCATGATTGTAAACAATGTGCAGATGTGAGGAGCTCCACAACCTGTGACGTCACGCTACTTCCGGTACAGGCAAGGCTTTTTTATCAGCGACCAAAAGTTGCGAACTTTATCGTCGATGTTCTCTACTAAATCCTTTCAGCAAAAATATGGCAATATCGCAAAATGATCAAATATGACACATAGAATGGATCTGTTATCCCCGTTTGAATAAAAAAATTGCATTTCAGTAGGCCTTTAACATAATGTAAAACGTACGTTTCTAAACTTTCCTGAATTAACTCCAACCAGGGATTCGAACCTAGCACAACTGCCTTACGAGACCAGCACTACTGCTGCACACCACAGAGGACCGTGACCATGTCCAGGGAAATTTGCTATTATATTTTTATGTTCGGACACAAGCCGGGGGATTTGATCACCCCCGGTTGGGTCGCTTGGAGGAGGGCGTATGACCAGTTGAGAGACCCGAAACGCCCGGTGAATCCAAGAGGTCACTGAGGATGTGTCCAGACTAAGCATCAGTAGATGTATGTACACAGTTATTAAATGAAATCAAACTTTGTTTATCAGTGACAAAGCACTGAGAGGCTAGGTAATATTTTATATGAAGCACAAGGGACAATGCACATAAACATTAAGCTCAAAGACAGATTCACCATATTGCCAAAAGTATTTGGCCGCCCATTCAAATGATGAGAATCAGGTGTCCTAATCACTTGACCCGGTGTATACAATCAAGCACTTAGGCATGGAGACTCTTTCTACAAACATTTGTGAAAGAATGGGCCGCTCTCAGTGATTTCCAGCGTGGAACTGTCATAGGATGCCACCTGTGCAACAAATCCAGTCGTGAAATTTCCTCGCTCCTAAATATTCCAAAGTCAACTGTTGGCTTTATTATAAGAAAAGTGAAGAGTTTGGGAACAACAGCAACTCAGCCACCAAGTGGTAGGTCACGTAAACTGACAGAGAGGGGTCAGCGGATGCTGAAGCGCAAAGTGCAAAGACTTTCTGCACAGTCAGTTGCTACAGAGCTCCAAACTTCATGTGACCTTCCAATTAGCCCACGTACAGTACGCAGAGAGCTTCATGGAATGGGTTTCCATGGCCGAGCAGCTGCATCTAAGCCATGCATCACCAAGTCCAATGCAAAGCATCGGCTGCAGTGGTGTAAAGCACGTCGCCACTGGACTCTAGAGCAGTGGTGACGCGTTTTCTGGAGTGATGAATCACGCTTTTCCATCTGGCAATCTGATGGACGAGTCTGGGTTTGGAGGTTGCCAGGAGAACGCTACATTTCGGACTGCATTGTGCCGAGTGTGAAATTTGGTGGAGGAGGAATTATGGTGTTGGGTTGTTTTTCAGGAGTTGAGCTTGGCCCCTTAGTTCCAGTGAAATTAACTTTGAATGCTCCAGGATACCAAAACATTATGGACAATTCCATGCTCCCAACCTTGTGGGAACAGTTTGGAGCGGGCCCTTTCCTCTTCCAACATGACTGTGCACCAGTGCACAAAGCAAGGTCCATAAAGACATGGATGACAGAGTCTGGTGTGGATGAACTTGACTGGCCTGCACAGAGTCCTGAACACCTTTTGGGATTAATTAGAACAGAGACTAAGATCCAGGCCTGCTCGACCAACATCAGTGTGTGACCTCACCAATGCGCTTTTGGAAGAATGGTGGAAAGTTCCTATAAACACACTCCGCAACCTTGTGGACAGCCTTCCCAGAAGAGTTGAAGCTGTAATAGCTGCAAAAGGTGGACCGGCATCATATTGAACCCTATGGGTTAGGAATGGGATGGCACTTCAAGTTCGTATGTGAGTCAAAGCAAGTGGCCAAATACTTTTGGCATTATAGTCGTATGTTTTGCACCAGATTATAGCTAAATAGCTCATTTCCATCTGCAGTCCCTGGTTACCTAAATTAAAGAGATACAGAAACATGCAGTACAATTATAACAATACAATTATGTAATCAAATTAAGAAAAGTCATACAATGCCCTTTCATTGACACATACTTATACATTACAACCACGCCTATCGTTTACATCATAACACAAAGACAATACATGCTTATCAGGGCCAGCCAGTGGCATAGGCCATATAGGAAAATGCTAACAAGTGCCCCTGGCTGCAGCCCGCAGATCGAGGAGGGGCTTATTTTCCCTAAGTCAGTGGTTACTCAATGCTAAGGGCGCCGTCCATCAGGGGGCGCCACGCCAGTGCCACAAATGTTGTAGAAAAAAAAAAGAAAAAAGTTGGTACTATTATTTCTAAATACAAAAAATAAT